>NC_061520.1:5232500-5583333 GCF_022379125.1 Scophthalmus maximus
TCTGTATAAACAGCATGGCCAGGAAAAAGATCAGAAACACATTTTAAACGTCAACCCTCCGAGTCGACACTCGATTCTGTCGACGGCCGAGTAAACGAGCGACGTGCGGATATAATTTTGAAATGTTCCTGGTGATGGGGGGGGGGCAGGAGCGGGGCAGCTGAAGTTCAGCGACTGTTGTTCGCAGAGGAGTGAGACTCGTCTCTGGTTTATTTGTGAGACCCATGTGAACGACGCAGGAGCTCGTGTCGTGATATGTGGTTTATTAATCGAGCAGTTTACACAAAATAACAAACATGTCACATATATGCTGTCGTTAGCGGCCGTGTTCATTTTACAGGATCCAACCGGATCTCCGCAGAGACGCTCGATCAGAGCGAAGCAGAGGAATCATATGAGACGGAGAGACTTCAAGACGTGGGTGATGGAAAGAAACGAACGGGAGGATCTGGGCTCTTGAACGAGGCTAAACACGAGGACGAGGATGACGAGAGCGAGGACGAGGACACGAGGGGATGGGATTGTAAAGAGGGGAGGATGGAAATAGGGAGATTTGGTTACAGAGGAAATCCGCTGGATGAGCAAGGCAGCAGCAGAGGGGTATTTTTCTCGGGGTAGACGAGGTGGTGAGCCGAATCTGTTGGAGGCGCTCAGTCACAAGGGCGAATAAAACGACTCTGCCCCAGAATTCATCACTCTGCTGCAAAATACAGAGGCAGAGAATTTAGAGCAGCGTTCGCTCAGAGCCAGTCCTGAGTCAGTGTGAACACAAACATGTCACTTTGTGCCTCGCTTCCTCTCCACCGCCGAGGTTTGTGTGGTGTCGGGGGGGTCGCAGGGAAACAGACAGAGTTTCTCTCCTGAAGAATCCATCGGTCCGCGTTCACCTGCCGCCAGTCGTTCTGCTTCTCTTTACTGGTGCACTGCAGCCAATCGTGACCTGTGGATCTTCTTCTCACATGAGAACAAAACAAACAGGGACCCAGTCACATAAACACTGCTGTGGACAGGTTATCCCTCTGTACACACTGTAAATAAAAACTCCCAAATCATGTGGATCGCCCCCCGGTGGCCGACTGCAGTATAGGTCATAAACTCCGCCCCCCTCCATGTTAGCGGATGGGACATGGACCGAACAAACAAAAAAAATCAAATCAGTCATTTTAGGTAGTTCTTATCGCACTGAAGTATGATCAAAAGATCACGTTTAGTTCTTTGATGCTCTAAAAAACGAGCTGAGACCGACTCATGATTGGCCGAGCACGTGTGTGGGCGGGACCTCGATACCGCGGCTCCAGTCCACAATCACTGCTGCACACACTCTGACTCCAAATGGCGTCAAAAGTGCAAGATGGCGGCGCCCGTATCCGAGATATTTTAGCTACATATTCGTACAACAGGAGGGAGGGGAGACATGTCGTCCATCTACATATACAGACATTGATTGTCTTTATATACAGACATTGATCGTCTTTATATACAGTCACTGATCGTCTTTATATACAGTCACTGATAGTCTTTATATACAGTCACTGATAGTCTCTATGTACAGTTATTGATTGTCTTTATATACAGTCCTCGATCGATAGACTATGGTCAATGTTGGGGTTATTTTTCCTGTGTGATGAAGTGAGCGGGGCATGATTTTGTTCTCTCCAGGCAGAGACTCTCCCGTTAGAGCAGCTGCCATTGTTTCACACCACATCGCTCACTGATGCTCAGACAAAAAGCTTTTATTGTCGCCTGCAGTTTGCAGGAGGAGCAGGATCTTTTGAACGTCTGCAGTTGCTCTTAAAGCTACATCAGATGTTAAGTGTTTTGGGGGCTGGTGGGGGGTGGGGGGGGGTTCATTCTGCAGCAAGAGAGCAAGGCTTCGTGGTCCTGGTTCCCTCCTCTGTCTCCTCAGAACGTCACTTGAATGGCGTCTTTCATTGATGATGTAACTGCAGAGCTTCTGGGAAACATTTCTAAGACCAAGTCTTCAGTTTGCAAAGGTGAGAAGGAAGAGGAGGAGGAGGAGGAGGAGGAGGAGGAGCAGGAGGAGGAGGAGCAGGAGGAGGAGGAGCAGGAGGAGGAGCAGGAGGAGAGTAATGGTGCGATGGACACAGAGGGGAGATGATGAAAGTCACATTGAGCATCCCGCCCCTCTCTCTCTCTCTCTCTCTCTCTCTCTCTCTCTCTCTCTCTCTCTCTCTCTCTCTCTCTCTCTCTCTCTCTCTCTCGGCGGGAGACGAGGACAGGTCCTGATCCTGACCGTCAGCTGTCTGATGGGTTTCCAGCAAACCAGCAAATGCACACACACACGCACACACACACACACACACGCACACACACACACACACACACACACACACCACACAGTCACAGTCCTCACACAGCCACATGTCCTCTGACACAGAAACACTGTCCGGTCGTCCGTGAACATTAACCCATCAACATGTTATAAACAGAAGATATGTATAAAGTCACTAGAGGAGATGAAATGGTGAAGACTTATTTCAGACTTCTTGATTGATTCTGTCTTTATCGCATGCAGGACACACAGAATGGAGCCACCGCTGATTCGTCCCACAGCATCTCTTTGACTCAATGTGGTCGTCTCCCTCAGGGAGGAACCCTTACCTGCCTTATGCAAACCTACCTGGAACAAACTGGAACGCATGAGACTAGAGAAGAAGAAAAAAAACGAGAGCGGGGCCGGGAAAGAGGCAACAGAGTGAGCGAGGAAGAGGCTCCGCGAGCATGTTTTAGTCATTCCAGTGAAACGCTTCGCTCCCTTGGGAAATGTTCTCATTTCCTCTTTTTGGCGTCTTAACATTAATGTTTCACCGTTCAATCTCACGGATGCGTGTTGTGACACAGCAGAAGAGCTCACGGTGGCTGAAATCCTCAGGTGACGCCGCCGACCCAGAAATAAACGCACTGTTCTGCAATTCTGCGAATAGATTTTATTTTGATAATCAGTTGATTGATCAAATATGAATAATGACAATCACAATGTGATGGGCAAGATAAATGTCAACCATGTTTTTCCTGAAGATGGTTTCTGTCATGGCTGACACGCCATGATTGACAGTCGATACTGACTCGCGATTGGCCAAATGACGTCACCAGCACAAGCTGGCGGCGCCCGTACCTAAGTGATTTCTGCTTCCATTTTTTGTTCAACGGGAGGAAATGGAGTCACGTCTGCCATCTCGACATAAAGTCACTGATGGTCTTTATATTCTGCTGCTGATGGTAAATTATTTTTTTATCACCCACATTCTTTCTTTGACTTTATTGCTTGTTGTCGTCGTCGTCGTCGTCTTCTTCTTCCTCTTCAGTCGAGCTCAGCCTGATGCGTTGAGGTAAATTACTTTTAGTAAAACTTTTTCATTCTTGGCTCCACTCTCTCTCTCGAGACGTGAACCTTTTTTTTAACCTGATGACGGAGAGAAGATTTTACAGAATCGGAAAAGAGGAGGGAAAATGAGAATGATAAATGTGTTTTTCAGCTGACAGGTAAAAGAGCGTTATTACCTGTTCAGACCAGCATCACCCACGGCGCCGAATAATCTCAGCTCAGTGATATTTCAGTGGCAGCTCGACATGAAGCGAAGGCAGGAGATGACGGGAGATGATTTTCTTAAGGCTGCAGTGACCAGACTGAAACATCTCGACATCCACTGGATGGACCCTGATGAAATTCATTCATCTTCCCTGCAGGATGTTATTTTATTTACATTTCTCAATATATATACTCCCTGCATCAGCGAAAACAAAAACCCACAACAATATACCAAACAAAAACAAAACACACATCCAAAAAACAATCTAAACCTCAGTATCTTCATATCTGATTAACTTAAATAGAAAATGTTAAATATGAATAAGCATATATATACATCAAATATATAGTTTTGATAATATACCATTTCTCTCTGTCGAGTATTCTCACAGTTTATCCTCTATGTTTCTACCTCCTCATATATATATATATATATATGTGTGTATAAAGAACATACATCCAGATGTTCAAGAGAAAGGAGATGAAGAAACAGAGGATGTAGTTGTTAAAGTTATGAGGACAACAACGTCCAGGGATGATGAGGATTCAGAGAGACTTGTCCGGGGAGGTGGCGATCAAATATCATTTCCTACGTCGCTTTTTTGTCCAAATTAATAATAATAGTTAATAGTGAATTCGACGTCCTGATCCTCTGGCGTTTTATCTTGCCTCATCGGAGGCTCAACGTGTCTCTGATCTATTGCAAACCCAGACTGTGAGGTCACATGTTAGATATGAAGTCCAGAATGACTCGGGCCCTGAAACACAACTCGTGACTGCGGCTCGTGGTTCTGGACTCAGGACTCTGACCCTGGACTCTTTGGTTTCCTGGTGCAGTTAATCCTTCGTGGACCTGATGCTTCTGCACATAACTCAGTGTATATTTTTTGTCTCCTCAAGGCTAAACAGAACCAGTGTAGTGATGTACAGTAGTGAGACTGTGTGTGTGTGCAGGTCGTAAAGCTCGTAAAGGCAGAATTTATGATTCTAGGTTAAATAAATAAAAAAGACTCGACTTTACACAATGTTTTTATGAAGCGGTTCAGTTTGCTGATGCAGTAAAAGATGCGCAGCAGCAGCAGCAGCCGCCTCAGGCCTGATGTGAAGGAATCACACACACATACTACATACAGCACATCCTCACACTGCCATGACACACGTCTCACTCTGTCGACTCTGTCAGAAAAACAACCTGCTGGCTTCTTTCTGTGGAGACTGTATGTTCCTCCAGAGCGTGGGAGGTTTCTTCTGTTCAGTCCGAACACATGCAGGTCATTGGAGACTCGGTGTGTGTGTGTGTGTGTGTGTGTGTGTGTGTGTGTGTGTGTGTGTGAGTGAGTGTGTGAGTGTGTGAGTGTGTGAGTGAGTGAGTGAGTGAGTGAGTGAGTGAGTGAGTGAGTGAGAATGGTTGTTTGTCTCCGTATGTCAGCCCTGTGATTGGCAGACAATCTGTCCAGGCGTTCTCCAAAATGGACGTACTGTAGTCACCGGGTCAAGAAAGTGAAGCCAATGCCTGAAGAGCTTGAAGCCTGTATTCTCTGGAATGACCAGCAGGGGGCGACTCACTTTATGAGTTATTTGTTTATAACGTCAGTCAACATTATCTTGAGCAGGTTATGGTTCAAACTCTACCTCCAAGTCTTCTTACATACAGCATGATGCTCGTTTTGGAAATAGCGTGGACGCAGTGTGATTGACAGCTACGGTCCAATGGGTGCAGGTGTCCTCGGGTTCTCGGGTCAGACGCAAATATGGCTACCTCTGCTTTCAAAAAGAGGTTGGCGCCGACCGTGATGCCAGACCGGAGGCTTCAAAGCTTCACAAACCAATGGGTGACGTCATGGTGGGATGAGACTTTGTTGTAAAGTCTCCTGCGTCTGTTCATCAGATCCCCTCAGATTAAATGAATCATCGGGGCAGAACGAGTTGGTCCCCGCTCGCTCCAAACTTAAAACTGAAAAATGTGTGTGTGTGTGTGTGTGTGTGTGTGTGTGTGTGTGTGTGTGTGTGTGTGTGTGTGTGTGTGTGTGTGTGTGTGTGTGTGTGTGTGTGTGTGTGTGTGTGTGTGTGTGTGTGTGTGTGTGTGTGTGTGTGTGTGTGTGTGTGTGTGAGAGAGAGAGAGAGAGAGAGAGAGAGAGCGCGTTTGACCCAGAGTTGACCACCGCTGACGGCGGCGTGTCACTAACGAGCGCCGTCAGCCTGCCACGTCCTGTCGTCTCTCTCTCTCTCTCTCTCTCTCTCTCTCTCTCTCTCTCTCTCTCTCTCTCTCTTTGATATTCTGCTGATGAAGTGGCTCTGATGATGAAAGCGCCCCCGCCCCGCCCCCTCTCTCAAAGCAAACCATTTATAACTTATTCGATCAAACGCTGTAAAATATGCATGATGTTTCTACACGTTTCTACATTTTTAAAGGGGGAACACACCACACTTGTTTCTCACACGGTTTCGGGGACAACGTCTCGTGTTCTGGACTGAAGTTCTGTCCCCGGCTCAATCTCAGATTCAATTCAAACAGGAGCCCTGAAGCCGAGCCGCCTCTTGCGTTGCGCTGGTGTTACAGTAACATGATGTGAAATCATCTCCTCTCGTGACTGTAATCTGTGCTGAAGCTGTAGCGTGTTTTCTCTACAACAAGGGTTTAATATCTGGGGGTGAGGCGCGTGCAGGTCCTCCTTCACTTCACGCCACTTCTCTGCGATTCCTTGTCTCTTCTCATCCCTCATGCTCTTCGTCTCCGCGAGGCACAGTCGGCAGCCGAACCTCATCTTTTCTCTTCTCCTCTGTCCGACTCGTTTCCTCATGCATTTTGAAGCAGTTTTTAATGTTTTTCCAGCGGAAAACTTTATCGTCTGCGTCTCTGAAACACAGAAAGTACATCAGAGGGAACGTTTTAAGAGCTTTACCCCTCCAAAGTGTGTGTGTGTGTGTGTGTGTGTGTAGCTCAAACATCCTCAGAAACACAAAGTGACAGATTCACTTTTTTCCTTCTTAAGATTTGAAGTCTCCTTTTGTGCTTAGTGTTTGTTTTTGTTCCCCCACCACACATAAAAAAACTTCTCACTTCCTTTTCTCTCTCTGAGAATAACATTAGACCAGTGTCGGACTCGGGGTCGGAGGATCCGTCCTGCAGAGCAGCTCCTCTGGGACCGGAGCTGCTGAAACTCTTAGCAATGCGGTTCTCCTCCGACGGACAGATGTGAAGTTCACTTTCGCTTTCACATTTCCCTCCTCGGCCGAAAAAACAGCTGCTCTCCATCCAAAAGCAGTTTTTTCTCTCCAGAAAAAAGCATTAAAAGCAGCACCGAACGTGTAGTTGTGGATTTTCTTTTTCACTTGAAGGGACTTGACACATTCTTTGTGTTGAAACTAGAAATCCCACTTTTTTTGTAAGTAAAGACTCGGTCACAAGAATGATTGGTTTCTGCGACCTCGCTGGCTTGGAACAGTCGCACGTGATTGTGCTGTGATGTGGTCAAACTCCTATCTTATCATAATCTGATCTCCTGAAACACATTGTGAAGCAGGTGTAAAATAAGACGCCGCGGTTTACGGTGATTTGACAGCGGCCGAGTGTCGTTGTCGGCCGCCACACGAACACACAGCGACGTGACATGTATTCATTTATCGACGACAAGGAATCATTCTTCCGCCGAGCATAGTGGTTGCCTAGCAACCCGCAGACGACGCAGCGGGAGGCGTGAAGATCGGGGGCTGATTGTTAACATTGATGGGGATCAATAATTGCGCCGGGCGGAGCCAGAAGCAGGAAGCGGCTCCAGAATTTTTTTCTTCGTTGCATTTCGGGGCGTCGGTGAGATTCAGATTCGCATTTCTGTCCCGTCACAGACGTGACTTCTGTTCATCACAGAGATATTTGTGCAGCGGAGCTTGTTGAGCTGTTGGTCGGTGTCGACGGTCAACATGGAGCCGAGGAAGTTTCACAATGAGGTATTAAGATGAATATCCAGATCGTCCAGAGAACAGAGAACAAACCGCATCGTCTGTTTAACGCTCCAAGACTTCTTTTCTTCGCGTCTCCAGCTCTTCAGTTCCTCAGCGTCTCTTTTTCCGTCCATTTCTCTCAGCAACTCATCCAGTAAATCCACATTAACAACATCTGACATCTTAAAACTGTGCGACATCGCTGCGACGAGGCCACAGGTGTGTGTCTGCAGCAGGTCATATGATCTCTCCATCCTCTGTTACGTAGAGGATCCCGCGCGGCGTGCGGACGACACAAGTGCGTGTAAGTTCCACCCCCCCAGTTCTCCGATGTTTCCAGAAATGTGTCCCGGTTCTTCAGTCAGACGAGTCGTCCATTAAATAGGCAGCTGACTGCCGCCGCAGTTCTCTACAGTCCAGAGAGACGCCGGCGCTCACAGATCAGCCACAAATCACCGGCCTCGTCCGCAGCTTCCCCGCCGACGACGCAGCCGCCCCGAGCCAACCCGCCGGATTTTTCTGTATTACCCGTGACCGAATATTGATCCGGGTGATCATTCTTGGCTTTGGGCATGTCCATACCGCTGTGCGAGTGCGAGCGTGGTCGCGGACTGAGCGATGGCCTCGTTCCACTCCGACCACCGAGTGCCGGAGTTACGGCTGCGAGTGTCGCGACTCGCAAGGTCGAAAGCGCGAGGCGCTGCCGGAGCCTCGTCGCGGCCGAATGGTCAGAGCGACCGCCGGAAGCGAACGCAGCCTCGGGGAACCAAGGGGAGCCAATCACAGCCCCGCAAGTCTCTGTCGGTGCGGCGCTGCACGGAACCTGTGTGGGTTCCCTCCGCAGTTAACCCTCAGATACAAACTCTAAGTGTCCCGCATGAAATGGTCTGTAACCGCCATGATTCACTTTGGTCCTTTTCTGTCTTTTCTCGTCCATCGAAGGAGCTCCTGCTGTTGGTTGCCGTGGCGAGGCCCGGTTGATATACGCAAACGCATCATTGTCTGTGATGATGATTCCACAATGTGTGTTGCCTTTTTCGCGGGAGCAATTTCAAGACATTGGGTACTTTTAGTCAAATGCTCGTTCATCGGCTTCAGCCATCTCGGTTGTTTGCAGAAGTGGCTTCTGTCCGCGTGGTGGAAACCCCCCTCCCCCCCCCCGCCTGTTATCAGATAATCGGTTGGGATAGGGGGGGCCGGCAAGTTTTTTCTGCCTGGGGGGGAAATCGCTTTTAAATGAGCTCCTGGTTCCCAGGCTGTAGCGATTGGTAGGCTTTTAATTTGAAAAGTCAACAGGTAGAGCATTGCTTCAGTCAGGAACCAACTTCAGCGACTTCGTTTGCGAATCCAAAAAAAGCTCTTCCTCACTTCTACCTGTTCCAGTCTTCACGACTGTTTCCTGTCGGCGCTAGAATAGATTTTACAGCTGATTTTAAAAAACCTCGTATCGCCGGACTCCTGCTCGTCTGAACAGGCTCTGTGGTCTGACTCCTCCCTGTTTCCATGACCACCGGCACCACCACCACCGCCGCTGCTGCAGGGATCCACTCAGGGTCCGACTCAGTCTGGGCGGCAGCAGTATGTACAGAAATATATCGTTGAATTGATTCACCTGTAACATGATGGATATCACAGATCCCCCGTCATAACACAATAATCCATCAACACTGAGGACTGAATTATTAACTCTTCAGTGAGAAGCTTGTTTTCGTGTTGAAAGTCGAGCACATGATCTTTGTTAATGAATAAGACACCCATCACTCTTCAATACACTCTTCATCATCTCTTTAACACTCTTTTTAACGACAGATATTTTCCGTAGGAGACGTGACTGTGACCCGATCGTGTTTATCTTGTCATGTCTGTCGACGGGATGAAGAAACGCATGTTAGTTCATTTGTCTGACGCAGACGCGTTGACCCTGAACGTCTCGGTGAAGCCCTCCACTCCCGTCGTCGTGCCTCCGGCCTCATTAAACAGTCTCGTGGTTCAGGCTCAGCGATTCGGTCAGAGATCCTCTCCTGGTTTGATACAGTCGCACCGACCCTGTCGCACAGAGCCGCTGTGGCGTCTCACGCGGTCGCGCGCCGCGCTGTCGTCGCTCTCGTTCCGCCTCGAAGGCGTCCCGACGTGGACGCGGCGCTGCGGCGCGATGGGAGCTTTGGTGAAGGCCCCACTTGGTCCGCGGGGGCACGTGTATTATCGTGGGCCCAGAGAGAAACACGACCGCCGGGTGATTTGTCTCTGCAGCTCGAACAGAGCCCGGTACAACAGTAACAGTCCTCCGTGCACGTGGAGGCGTCTCACGCCACTGATCAAGCAGAGACAGTCGCTCTCTGGTGTCACCGAAGAAGCTTCCTGTTCAGAGACGTCTCGTTAACGGCAATCTGCTTCCCCATTGTTCCTGTTCACGCCCGTTGGAACGTCTCCGTCAGCCAACGCGTTCATCGTCCGCGTCTCTGGTGAAATCAAAATGAAACTGCTTGATTCATGTTTTTAAGACTGTAGGTCGAGCAGGGGAACGGATCTGTTCTCCATCATCACACACGGTCCAGTGCTCCACCTCCATTTCCTCCTGTACTTGTTATTCACTCATCGACGTCCTCATCCGCTCGTACCTCATCAAAATAAACCATATTCTGTGAAGTTTAAACTTCTCATTCGCCGCTTTGTGTTTTAACAACAATATTCAAATCAGTATAAAACTGTCTTTTAAAAAGAGCCTCATGCTGGAGTCATTCAAACTGAATGAAACATTCAGGATATCACGTTACTGTCGTAACTAAATACTTAAATAAAACTGACACTTCTCCGATCAATTAGTTATGATCACTTCAGACCAGCAGCCTCTTTCGGTTGAATATTGATCTCACGCTCCGTTCTCCTCCGTCTTTCTTTCTCCTCCGTCGTTCTTTCTCCTCCGTCGTTCTTTCTCCTCCGTCGTTCTTTCTCCTCCGTCTTTCTTTCTCCTCCGTCGTTCTTTCTCGTCGTCTCACTCCATAAGTAGAATTAGTAATTTCACTCTTGAATATTTTGCGGTTTTGTTGTGTTAATGGTCTATGACCCTGAACATATGTTAGAATATATTTATTTATATTTCTATCATTCTTCAATGAAACAGGCTCATATTGTCTGAAGCAGTTTAGTCCTGAAGCAGAAGTATGAACGTTTATAGGGACAGTGTGAATATGATGTTTAATTCATCTGTTGACCGAAACGCTCATCGTCAATATTAGAGCCCGACCTATACATCGGTTGGTCGATATGATTCGCAGACATATCGGTATCGGCGTTTACGTTTACCGATACAAACTCTTTTATTGCGCAGAATAAACAATGCAGAAAAAAAGTGTGCGTTTATCTACATTTTACTTAATAAATTATGTTTATTTCCCCTAATACATGTTAACATCTATGCTTAATTTTTGTTTATAGTTATTAATGATAAAGTTTATGGTTAAACCAAAATATCAAGGCTTAATTACATTTTTTAATTACACATTCTTAATGACAGATTTTTTTTAAATATATTAAAATATGTATATAATCGGAAATCTTGTACGCCCTAATACCAATATCGCCCCCCAAAAATCCATATGGGTCGGGCTCTAGTCGATATGTTTGATCCAGAACGCTGCAGCTCTGAATCTTGAGACGAGGAGTCATTAAGATACACGATGAGGTTTTTCGGCAGAGGAGATGCCGACTTCTTGGTTCTCGGCTTTTTCGTGAAGCCGAATGGATGATTTGGGCCGAACCCATGCGCATAACTGATGTTCTTATCAATGAGAAGTGATACGGCATGTAATGAGCTCTGCTCATAAAAGACTTGATTTACAATTTTAAAAATCCTGAACCTCGGACTCATTAATCATAAAGTTCAGGGGCGGAGATTTTAAGACCCTTTATTGAAACTTCTCCTCGTTGAAATGAGTCAAACAAACCAGAGCTGTGTTCTAAGTGTAGTTGTGTTTTGACATTATATTTTCAAATAGTTTTAATCGAGGTAACGGTGCGCTTCATGTGGTCGCCAGTTGGTGGCGTCATATCTCCTTTGTGCACGTGTCAGTGTTGGGTTTGTCTGCCAGAAACGTCAAAATTCGTATATTTTGAATCTTGTTTGAAGTCACAGTTTTACGATACACTTTTTTTTAGATCTTTGTGGATTTTGAACCAGATGAAGGATTTTAGTCGTCGGACGTCTGAATCTAAAGTTATCAGAGAAAACAAGCTGAGCAAACAGCGTCGGAGAGACACCGATTTTTAGCGTGACGCTGCTTCATTCAGTGTTTTCACTGGATTGCATCGGCGGCTCTGTTTTTTTTTTGGAGTGGAGGAAACTTCCGAGGACAATCCAGCTCCGGAACCATGAACACCGAAGGAATCCGAAAACCAGGAGGAGGCGACTGACATGAAAACTACAACTCCCATGATCCCACAGTGCTTCACCAGGTCCACAATGTACGTCTTCACTGTTTTGACCGAGGCGCCACCTTAAACAATGACACGTGTGTTTGAAGGAACGCACCAATACAACACTGTAAAAACACTAGTGAGTGAGAAGATCCAGTGTGGCAGCTGCAGAGATCCGTCGTTAAATATTCATGTCGTGTGCCGCTTCTCCGTGGCTCCTCCTCCACGATCATTCTCCTCTTCAGTGGTTTTGCCGGCGGCTTCGTAATGCCTCCATTGATTTACACGTCTCCTCCGTGATGCAGCCTCCGGCTCTGAGCGCAGAACATGGCCGCGTTTTTTTGTCCTGCCCGAGCCCGTGAGCAGAGAACATAGATCAGGCGGGCACCGGCGGGAAGCGCCCGGCACCGCACACATTCACTTTCAGCGAGCACGCCGACCGCTCTCAAAGCGCCGCGATGAGGTCGTACGTCAGCGGCCCGCCGAGGAACCCAATTAAGGAGGGTTGTCTATCACATTAATGTCCGTCTCTCACTTCGCCGTGAGGCCTGGAAACTTCTGTCTCCTCCCCCGCATGAACAGATAAGCGCCCCGCGGCCGACGGGACGGTAAAAACCCGACGTTCGGCGACGTCCTCCTCCCGAGTGACAGTCATCGACAAACGCGGGGCGTGTTCAAAGGTCACGCAGAGGGCAGTCGCGGCGATGCAGCTGCCCTCAGGGCCCGACGCACACGTCACCCTCAAACCAGAGATCGAGGGACGCCATGAGAATGTATCAAACTGGAACGTCGCTTGTACTTTCAGCCGAGGCCTTCAACAGTCCTCAAAGCCCATCAAGCCGCGCCCCCATCCCGCACACTCACAGATGTCAATCCACCAAATATGTCCGAGTGTTTTTTATCCATCAAGATCCATGAATTATTCTCTCAATCTTTGAAAATGTGTGTAAAGCCAGGTCCACGCCAACACTTCGTGGATTCTCTCTCGGGCCACATCCCATCCTTCCGCCACATTTACTGGAAAACTGTTGAGTAGTTTTTAATCTTACTGGAGTGTGAGAATCTGTCACTCGTGGATCAGAAAGAAGAAGGATGTGGCTAATGAGGCCTGTTGAGAGAGAGAAAGGTGAGACGCGTTTGTTGAAGCGAGGGACTTCTCAGCCCGCAGCTCTCATGGTTCATCTGTTTCTCCTCGTACTTTCTAACGTGACCTAGGTGGATCCATGAAATGTCTGAGGGGCCGATTTTGTTTCTTCACTTCCCACAACTTTTTTAGCCCTTTGAACAAACTCTTGTATCGCAGTCACTGACAATACAACCTCTGCTTATCTTCCTCAGAATCGTATTTTAGCGGGACGTCCGGGCGGTAACGGCGTAATGACGTCGAGGTTTGCTCTGTCTCCTCAGGTGGAATCTGCATCGCGCAGTCACTGAAGATCCCCCACGACCACAAACCGTCGGACTTCGATAAAATCATCCGTCTGCTGCTGGACACTCGCTACGCCCGGGCGGTCATCCTGTTCGCCTCGGACGAGGACATCAGGTGAGTTGTGTTTGTTCCTGGATGTTTCATATCTGCTCTGTAAATCTCACCTGCTGTTCTGCTCTGAGAGCCAAAACCAAGAAGCAGAAATTTATATTTCATATTTTCTTTGTTTCATGCCATCGTCCCCTGGTTTTTTGCATTAATTCCACGAAAAAACGTAAATTGTTTTTCTTTTCTTTTTTCGTTTTAACAATTAAAAACGAATCAGCAAGTCAAGTCTCTTTTATTTATGTGGCACATTTAGAACCGACGGGAGTCGACGCAGAGAGCTTTACAGCCGCGGCAGATGGATTAACTAAACAAGTGCACATAAATAAAGGAACAGGGAGCGTGAGGGGAAAAATCAATACGATGCAAAAGAAACAAGAGATTAAGGAGAAACCCGAATAATAACAACATCAGGTTAAAATGCAGTAAAAAAAAACTAAAAAAAAAAACATTAAACCAAATTATGAGTTGAACTCAGACTGAACTACAGAAAGAAACAGGGAGAATTCTCACCTGCGGGTCTGAGGCCAGAGGCCCGGACTGAGGATGACCTCGGTGACCTGAGGATGAAGAGCAGAGATCGGTTCGGAGCTTTAGGAACAAACTAAAGGAGAACAGTGCAGCACTGACGTGTTTGTCTGATTGTAACAGTTAAAAGTCTGGAAGCTGCAGGTTGGATCTCCTGAAGTCGAGAGACGGTGAAAGTGTTCACTCAAAGATGAGTTCACTCTCTTCCACACGCACATGTGTGGTAATAACATGAACATCATTCGTAGTATTTAAAGTCATGTACACACGCTGAAGATCAAATCTGAGCTGCTGATGAAAAAAAATCTGATTATATTTTGTTTAAATAACTAACAGTCCTTAGATTCAATCAAACCTCACAGCTAAGACAACAAAACAATGCAGATCATGAAACCATCTGTTAAATTGAGGAAATTGTCAAATTTCCTCAATTTAACAGATGTCCAAAAGTTCTGTTCTTTTGGACATTGTTTAAAAAATGCTGGAAAACCATACAAACTGTTGATTCTCTATTGAATCCACATCATCTCAGCTGCCGATGGTGGAAGTTACAGGTTTATATAAGTTACCGTACAGCAGCTTATAAAAATCTGAGAACCTCATGAAACCACATTTAAATCTGCTAGATCCAGGTTTTTATTTGGATCCTCACCAAATCTCACATACTCATTGATATTAGTCCCCTAAATGTGCCTGATTTCTCTCATCAAGGTTCACGAATTACTCCCTGAGTAGATGACAAAGAAACTCCTGCATGACATGTCGACATGCCATGCATCCTTTGCGGACTTAACAGGTGAATAAAAGTGAGATGAGGATCACAGGTAGGGCTGCACTGTAAAAAGTTGCTTTAAGCAGATATTTAAATGGGGGATTTCCCTTGTTCCAAAGTCTGGATCTTGGATAGAACAGGCTAATCTGGGTCGAGGACTCTCCAGGAGAACAGCAGAGGAGGGTGGTACCAATAAATACTTTAAGTGTGACAAAAACTTTTGAATCCACTTAAAAAACGAGATGAAGGAAGACTGTGACGGCTGCTAACTTCCGGACCAGCGTTCGAGAGGAGACAGTTAAGACATTGTGTGTTGTGTCTTCGGTGATGAACATGTGACAGAACGCACAGCATGTGACTCGTGGCGGTGTGTGTTTGGATTGCAGGGGGATCCTGAACGCCAGTAAGCGAGCCGACCTGGTCGGCCATTTCCTGTGGATCGGCTCCGACAGCTGGGGGGCCAAAAACAGTCCCATCCACCAGCTGGAGGACGCCGCCGTGGGAGCCGTCACCATCCTGCCGAAGAGAGCCACCATCAGCGGTGAGTTCAGTTAGTTTTGTCGCGCACGTGTCGTTAAAGTGAGGACCCGACAGCTGGAGGTGTTCAGAGACACACTTGAGACCACGGTGAACACCGGTGTATAATAATCACGTGTGGCTGTTCCAAAGCAGCGAGCTCGCAGCCGTCAGCCATGACCACGGGCTCTCCTCGGTCATCACGTTACTAAAGACGCCTGAAGACGGAGTGATGACGAGACCAATGAAACAGCTTCACTCATGGCTGCCATCTGCTATCCTTCTTCTTGTTCTGTCTTTTTCTTTGTTGGACCTTAACAAACAAAAGCAGGATGTGGCGTGACGTGTGACTAGGTCCCATTTCAGTAATATTACATTTTTAGAAGGAAGACGTATCAAATCGATTCCTGAGTTCCGTAATGCCATCTAATTGGGAGAGAGGTGTATCTTAAGATATCTACCCTGTGGTTCTCAACTGATGCAGCCTCAGCACCAGGGACGCTGGAAACCGGGCTGCTGAGGGGGCTGCAGCGCCTTCTACTGGTGAGGGGCTGTAACTTCACCCCTTTAACTTTTTTTTTTTCCACGACCCACTGAAACTGATGAAGAAGAACTAAATAGTCGGTGGAGTAGCAGGCTCCACCCGAGGGCCCTCATTAATATACTCTGCTGTATTCTGGGGCCCCTGACGCTCAGGGGCCTGGAGCCTCAAAGCTTGCGGCGTCATTTTCTTGTGAACAGACCAAAGTCAAATTTACATTCAGTGATTCTCACTAAACATCTCCGTGTGTGTGTGTGTGTGTGTGTGTGTGTGTGTGTGTGTGTGTGTGTGTGTGTGTGTGTGTGTGTGTGTGTGTGTGTGTGTGTGTGTGTGTGTGTGTGTGTGTGTGCGAGAGAGAATTATTTTCCTTCCTCCCTCGTTGAATATCTGTAAACATGATTTTTCTTCTTCTCTGCCTTTATTTCATGTCGCGTCACCATCTCCTGTAGAGCAGTTGAATTGTGTGAACACCACGCAGACACACACACACACGCGTGCGTGTCCTCAGTGCAGGAGAACAAATAAATCTGAGCCGCCCATGAACACATGCTGTAGCTGCATGATGTTTACTCTGTGGTGAAAACAAAAGAATAACTGAGAAAGAGACGTCTCTTGTTTTTAAATCAAAGCTCTCATGTCTCCAGACCGACTGTGTGTGCGTGTGTGTGTCTGTGGAGTCACCGACACAAACACTGACATCGTGACATCGTGACATCGTGACACACTGTGACACTGTTGGACTGTGGACATGATGCAGATGTGAAGAGGTCTGGTGTCTGCAGTGAGACGTTCTCTCGTCACAGTGTGATGTCATGTGCAGTTAAAAAGAACCAAAAACATGAGACGGAGAATGAGTGTGTGAAGGGAAAGCCAAAGAGAGACAGATCCAACGAAGTAAAGAACCTGAGGGAGAGAGAGAGGTGGAGAAGCAGCTGAGGATGAGGAGGACCGACGACAGCATCAGGGAAGCTTCCCTCCCGCTGAGTCCCGCGGCCTCCAGCTGAGACGGATTCACTTCCCAGAGTCAATTAAACCCTGGAATCCACAAATCTCAGGCCTTTAATGTCAGAGCTGCGGCGCTGATGAGCCACTGCGGTTAATGACGGTGCAGAAGTCACATAAACATAAGTAAGTTGAGTGATTTCATTACTGAGCTAAGCTGGATTCGTATGAAGAGGTTTCACTGCACCTGCAATGAGTTGCTTCTCCTCCTCCTCCTCCGGTGCGTGAGCCTCAGTCATCGCCCGCTTTTCACTGATACACATCTGAGGCTCCGCCCACACGCTCTGAAACCCATCACTGTTGCTACGGTTACGCCTCACGTTCACACGATTCGGGAGGCTTTTGCAAAGGCTGCTGGCCCCAGCAAGCTCCCAGCCTTCAATCTAAGCTTAGATAGCGGTTTCCTCCCGTTTCCAGTCTTTATGCTAAACTAAACCAAAGGCTTCCTCCTGTTTCAAATCCAGCTAAGCTAAGCAAAAAGGTTCCTCCTGTTTCAATACTACATGATAAGCCAGACTAAAGATGTACTCCTGTTTCCAGACTTTGTGCTAAGACAAGCTCACACTGACCTCTTGTTTCCAGCCTAGATGCTAAGCTAAGCCAACGGTTTCCTCCTGCTTCCCGTCTTTATGCTAAACTAAACCAAACGGCTTCCTACTCATTCCAGTCTAGCTAAGCTAAGCTAACAGTTTCCTCCTGTTTCGACTTTATGCTAACACAAGCTAGCAGTTTCCTCTTGTTTCCTGCCTTGATGCTAATCTAAGCTAACAGTTTCCTCCTGTTTCCAGTCTTTACGCAAAGCTAAGCACCCTGATTCCCCATGGTTCCAGTCGTTATGCTATCTAAGCTAACGGGTTTCCTCCTGTTTCCAGTCGTTATGCTAACTAAGCTAACGGGTTCCTCCTGTTTCCAGTCGTTATGCTAACTAAGCTAACGGTTTCCTCCTGTTTCCAGTCTTTATGCTAACTAGGCTAACGGTTTCCTCCTGTTTCCAGTCTTCATGCTAACTAAGCTAACGGTTTCCTCCTGTTTCCATTCTTTATGCTAACTAAGCTAACGGTTTCCTCCTGTTTCCATTCTTTATGCTAACTAAGCTAACGGTTTCCTCCTGTTTCCAGTCTTCATGCTAACTAAGCTAACGGTTTCCTCCTGTTTCCATTCTTTATGCTAACTAAGCTAACGGTTTCCTCCTGTTTCCATTCTTTATGCTAACTAAGCTAACGGTTTCCTCCTGTTTCCATTCTTTATGCTAACTAAGCTAACGGTTTCCTCCTGTTTCCATTCTTTATGCTAACTAAGCTAACGGTTTCCTCCTGTTTCCAGTCTTTATGCTAACTAAGCTAACGGTTTCCTCCTGTTTCCAGTCTTTATGCTAACTAAGCTAACGGTTTCCTCCTGTTTCCAGTCTTTATGCTAACTAAGCTAACGGTTTCCTCCTGTTTCCAGCTCACCAGCTGCTGTAGCTTCATACAGACAGGACAGTGTGATCAGTCTGAGCACGTGAGCAATGTCACACATCACAGTAACAAAATCCCTGCTCACTCTCGCCCAGCACGTTGCGGCGATTTGTTTCGACTCCCCTCGCCTCACTTGGCGGCGGCGAGGCGAAACACCGTGACCCCGCGTGACTTTTTTAGATTTCAAGCTTTGCTTCACAAATTTAAGTCGGCGTAAACGAAATGAGTCCAAACGCACAAACCCCCCCCGAAAAAGCGGCAAAGCAAACGTTTCCTCTGCAGCTCAGAACGGAGAGAAAATGTCACCGCGGCTCCGTGACGGCGGAGAGGAAACGAACCAGAGCGACAGGTTTCTGAGGAGAGGCGCCGCCTGCGCGCCGCCCTCCGCCCTCCTCTCCGTCCTCTCTGGCATACGGAGCTGGTGGCTGCGACGCGTCCTGGATTTTAATCTGCCTCCATGTTGAAGGAGACAGAAGACGTGTCCTGCACACCTGAGGAAACATGGAAGGAGCCGGAGATCTCCGAGGCCCAGACGCGTTCTCTATATGACGTCTGAAACATTTCACAACATGTTAGAACAAAGACGCTTTATAATCCTCCATCTGTCATTTTTATATTGTACTCTCCCCCTTCTTTTTTTTCCGTCAGCAGGTGTCCCGGCGTCTGTTCCCCCTCGATAACGGGACAGTTAATGTAATTTACAGTCGTCTCATACAAACGTCCCACAGGAGAGGCAGCGTGAACCAGAGCATTTTACAGGGGAAAAAAATCTATATATATATATACGGAACACATATTATATGAAACTGATGTTTCCTGATTAGATTTTCCTCCAAACACTGATGTGCTCAGTGTGACAGGGCAGCACATCTCACACCGCCGCCTCCACAGTCAACATCTCTTATTGTGATTGATGTGTTTAATCTGAACGCAGCCTGCTGCTGCTGCTGCTGCTGCTGCTGCTGCTGCTGCTGCGGATGAAACCCGCCTGTGTCAGAGAGATGGAGATACCCGGGACAGACAGTCCCACGAATCCACGATTCACGCTCATTAATACAACACTTGTGCTCAGTGTTTGAAGTGTGTTGACCCGAGAGCGGCGCTCTGATGAAAGCGTGATCTAGAGTCCGACCGATTCATCAGTGGGCCGGTAAAAATCGTCAGTCTCTCACAGACAATGTCTGTATCAGCGTTTATGTTTGCTCATAATTAAACTTTTATTGTACAGAAAAAAACAATATAGAACAAATTAGCATTTATTTTTATATTTTATATAAAATTGTGCTAATTTTCTTAATTTAATCTCTATATATTTGGTATATTGTAGTTATTTATGATAAAGTTTACGGTCAAACTGTAAAATATCAAGCCTCAATTACATTTTTTTCGTCATAAGGGTTTGATAGCGACATCGTAGGAATAATTGTCAATTTCTTTTAATATATCAGCTGATATATTAGTATCAGAATTTCTTTTCCCCCCCTAACATTGATATCGGCATTAACACCAAATAAATCCACATCGGTCGGGCTCTACTGTGATGTTGGTCAGAACACGTGAACCTATTGCTCTCTAAAGAGAATCCTGCACAACGCTCGCGTCTTGATGCAAATAAGCCGCACGTCAAAGCAGCGGTTTCGTTTCTTTCCTCCTCTTCCCGTTCGCCGGCTGCTGCGGGCGTCGGCTACGCGACGCGACGCTCTGAACGTGACGCGGGATGTGAATGAGGGACTCGACCGCCGCGGCACAGGACTGAAATCGTGTTACAGCCCCAAAGAACAGAGAAACGAATCACAGCTGCAGTTTTATTGTGTTTTTATATTATTGTTGGGTCCGCAAAGTGTCAGGTGATTACAAATAATAGAGAAAAATGTCCTTCACAGTCAAAGGTAATGCGCTGTCCGTGGGCACTGGCCTCCCCTCGCAGGCCTGGCTGCGGCAGTGTGCGGTTTCCTGGAGTGAATTACCTCGCTCAGTGGGAATTCTCTCTGGCAGCCTGTCACACTGGATTGTTCAGGCGGCGGCGGCATGAGAGCCAACGCCGATCTGACAAACGGCAAAGAGACGCGATGAGGAGACGCTGGCGCTGATCACGCCGAGTGTCCTTCCTCCTGCCTCACACCAAAGTGCTTGTCTTTTTCCCCTTCTTTACTTATTTCCTTCTTTGTCACTTGTTGGGCGAACCCGTTTCTTTTTCGCTCCCTTTGGCCTGAAAACGTCCCTTTTGATTAACATCAGCTTCATATTGTCTTTCTTTTATTCGTGGAAGATTTTCCAACCGACTTTCCGTTGACCTTTGATTGATCACCTCCAAGAGTTAATCATCTGGGGAGAGACACACACACACACACGCCGGTGAAAACAATACCTGCGGAGGATGATAATCTGACATCCTATAACCAACAACCTCCTGAATCAGATGACCAGAGACCTCACGTGATCAATCCTCTGTTTCTCTTTATTTGTCCACAAAGTCGACGACGCTCCATCGTCACCGCGAGGCTCATTTGAACTTTTCTATTATTACCACTTTACCGTGTCCGTGTCCCGTCCTCTAACCGTGTGGAACCACTTTCACCTCACGAGCCTCTGTCTTTTCTTTTTTTCAAATGAAGGATTAGTCTTATCTTAAATAAGGCCACTAATCGACTTTCTCCAATTGTTTTCCCCACTCAGGCCTCAGCTAAATAAGAGCCGGTAATTTACTTTTTTTTCTTTTTTTTCCCTCCTCTTGTTTACTGGCTCCGGCTCGGGCAGCAGCTCCGGCTGCTTCGCCGGCCCTCGGCTGTTAGTTTTATGATCGCAGCTACGTGATAGTAAAAGTCGAAGGCAGGGAGGCTGCGAGTGGACGGAGTTATAACAATCGCCTGCATGAAGACGGGTCCTCAGATGAAGACGCGTCCGTGTGTGACGCAGCTCGTGTTGACACGTGCCCAGGTCATTAATGAGCAGCAGAGTTTTCCATACGAGGAGGCACGAAAGGGGATTTTAGATTTGTCTCCCTTCTCCCTCTCACAGTCTCGAGGTTGAAGACAAGTCTTTATCTGCCTCAGAGCAAACACTGCAACACGCAGGATACGTGTTTGCAAAGCACATACAGTGTCCTCCCGTGTGGTTAAAAGGAACTCTGTGACCCACAGCTTGCTTTCCTCATATAACTGGCCTTAGCCTTCCACCCCCCCCCCCCCCCCCCCCCCCCGTCACCGCCCCCTCCTGCAGAAGCAGCACGTGCTCCTCCGAGCTTTTCATTTGAATGGTCCGTGGGCGGAAGCGTTTCCACCGGATCTTTCATTAGCTCCTCGCTAAGAAAAGACGAGTCCCGGGTCTCAGAGATAACGCTGTTCACCCAAAACTCCCACAGTCAGAGTCGGCGTTTATGTTAAAAATAAAATGAGGGCAGATGGTTAGATGCAAGGGGCGGGGGGGGGGGGGGCACATTTTCATTTCATAGACGCGGCTTCTGAAAACATATGTCGAACTCGGCAGGTTAGATGGCGACAAGAGCTGTGATACCTGCACTTTGTTCACCTCTGTGTACCCGTCCTACACACACACACACACACACACACACACACACACACACGCACGCTGAGAGAAGAACAACGAACCCTGCAGCCCCAAATACAGTGTGTGAAGTCAGATATGCAGCCACTTGTAGATCCAGTGTGTCACCACTGTAAATACAGCAGCTGTTATGGATCAGTGTTTATCTGATGGAGAGCAGCAGCAGAGGCCCGTATCTTTTAACTACGCCTTTATTCTCGGCGTCGAGTCAGTTCACCTTAATTCATGTGGCACCAAATCATCTCGTACAGACACTGGGATCTACCGAGGACCTGACGTCAGCCCATGATTTATGTAATAATTCACATTTACTACGATTTACCGAAGAAACTTCAGGTTCTTGATAACTACAGATGTTCATACCGTTCATACCATTTTCCCTTTTTGATACCGATTCCACAACCTGGACTTTGCATATCACCTGATACAGAGTACCAATAAATTCAAAAAATGTCAACTTATATAACCTATATTTTAACGGGAACTGGAAGTGATCTTTGTTGTTTGACTCGATTACACTCTTTGAAAAGCAGACGCACACAAAACGAAAAGATGAAGAGAATGAACAGCCAACAGAACTTCTTTTATTATCCTAGTGTGACAGTCTTAACTTAAAAAAGAACACAAATGAATAAATTGATTACTACTAACCTTTTTAATAGCTGTTAAAGTGCAGCCACAGCTTTTAATAAAAATAAGAGCTTTAGGTTTCAAACGGAACAGCAACAGTATAAGACGGAGCAACGGCAACTGAATAAATGTAGGAATAAATAACTTTTCATTCATAAAAACCTTTAACCTGCAGCCCGGTGTAGATAAATAAAGACCTTTAGGCTGTATCTTTTCACAGTAACAGTACAAAACAGGGACATGGTTAACTTTGCTGTTTTACTTCTGTGACTTTGCAGCGTGAATATATTGACAAATTGCAGACATGTCCTCTTGCCCTGGTTAACGCTAAACTACTGGAAATCAACTTCTTCCTGGTAACAGCAGTGGCCCCGTGCTGCCACGGGCAAGGGCTGTTTTTAGATCGGTGCATCACCGATGCCTGACCGAACATTTGTGGCAGTGTTGGAAGCATTTCGAATAATAACTTAAGTATAAAAGGGACGAGCCGCAGTTTTTATTCGTGGACATGTGACCATGCATGCTTTTCCTATAAAGGCACAGAGACGGATGTGTGACCTCCGAGGTCGCCATCAGCTGGAAAACGACGACCTGCCCGGTGATGTTTGGTTTCGGGTCCTCCCGACATCACAGCCTCCACCAGAGCAAACCGACACGTTGGCTTTGGGTCGCAGAGCGTGAAGTTGGACAGGCCGAGTGGAAACGGGTTGGCTTCAGACGCCGACCACTGAGCGCCAGATGGCTGCTCATGACGCTCGCCGCCGCAGCGGCGGTGTGGCGGCGGTGTGATGTGACACACATGCAGAGTGTGTTAACGCTGCCCCGTGGCCACGAGGCGAGAGGGGCCAACACACAGCGGGTCGATACGCACCAGCGGCAGCTGCTGCGCATCACCACCTATTCCAGGTTGGGGGTTTTCCGCCTCCCGCTCGCCGCTGCCCGGGAGCGACCTCAGCTTGTTCTCAAGCACGGCACCGATCAACCGGGCCAAGTGTGAGTGCGCCCTTAGAATTAAGAAGGAAGGAAGAAAAGACACACCTTCACACCTGCAGAACTTCATAGAGTATCTCGAGGTTTTCAACTTTCCTCCAGTATCACAGTGATCCAGTGACCGTCACTGGATTCACTGCACTCAGCAGCTGATCACAGTCAACTCAGCAGCCGTTCACGAGACGGTCTGACTCTGAGATGTGGGTTAAAAATCAGTTTGTAGCTCACAGCTAAAGTAAAGTGACTTCATTGGAAAGTCTCATTCTTATTCCATCCGCGAAAAAGGAAGAGTCGTCTGCTTTTAAAAAGTTGGGGCCTCGGAGCCTCATCGTGTCGTCTGCCTGAGTGTGTCTCCCGCGGACGCGAAGCTTCCCCTCGGGTGAATTGTCAACACGAGAGGATCGTTCACGTGAACTGGAATAAATCACGCGGCAGGCGTGAAGTTCAGAGGGGGAATGCCAGCTTGTCATCGGGGAAAGCAAAGCTTTAAAAGTCACCGTGCGATGTCGCCTGTGTCCCAGTGAAGAGCTCGAGGCCTCTGGACAGAAGAGAGCAGGACGGTGACGACGAGGAGAGACGACGAGGAGAGACGAGTCGAGAGACGAGGCGCAGAGGGAGGAAGTTAAATGATGTCATTAAAGCCGTGTTACAGAGAGAAAGAGATGATGTTGATGATGCTCATCATTCTCCCCTTTTCCTCTTCTTCCTCCCTCTTCTTCTTCTTTATCTTTCCACTTCTTCTTCTTCGTCTTCTCCTTCCTCCGTCCCTACTGACTTCATCCCCATACGTTATATTAAATCTGAACTGTGAATGGTGCAACTTTTCACGCGTTCTCTGCAGACAAAGGGAAAGTGGCCGTATCACCGTTGGTTTCAGAAAATGTAGAGTTCTGGTTCAGATCAAGGACTGTGTCAGCTGGGAACAATCGACGCCGACATTTCTTTTGAGCATTTAAAAATAAACCTTTTGCGGCTCTAAAGTAAAAAAAAAAAAAATAATCGCCGTCTCAAACTGTGACAGACTCCACTTCATGAAGCCGCAGTCGCGGCGCCTGACCCTGGAAATCCCAGACTCGGCAGCGTTTGGTGATTCACCTCGGTCTGAAACTCTTCAGAGCGTCGCTGAAGTCTCTGACCCAGAACACGTCGGACATTTGTCACTGACCAAGAGCTGCAAACTCCAAACTCCACAGAGGTGAAGTCACTAACCCTTGTTTCTTTTTCTCTGCTTATTTCCGTCACAAGTTTTCTCTCAAACATTTACTGTGTTTGTCTTTTGACCCGGGCCGAGAGCCTGACAACCAACTGTACAACAGGATGCTCTGCAGGCGTCACCCAGTCTCTGTGGGCCGCGTTGGTTTTTAATAGGATAATACAAACCCTTAACACAAAACTTTGTTGAAATGCCTTGAAGCATATCTTCAGTTCACAGAACCGTTCAACATGACCGTGACACACAAAGTGCAGGGAGCTGTCGGCAGCATTACTATGAAGTTGAACAAACAGACATGGACGGGACGTTGATAAAGTCCAGAGAGTCGTGACAGCGTCTGCATCAGAGCCAAAGTAGCACATTTTTAAAATGAAATTATCATATCGGCAAATCGGCTTAAAAAATGGCCGAAACCGAAAGTTGAATATCGGCTCCGTCACTGGATCTGAACTGTCACTGGATCACTGTGATACTAAGGCTGCAACTCCTGATTATTTTCCTAATCGATTGATCTGTAGATTATTTTCTCGATAATTCGATTCGTTGTTTGCTTCATAAAATGGTGAAAAATGTCGATTGTGTTTCCCAACATGATCTTTTATTTTATCCACACACCAAAGATATTTAGTTTACTCTCATAGAGAAGCAAAGAAACCAGAAAATATTCACATTTAAGAAGCTTAAATCAGAGATTTTTTTTTTCATTAAAACTACTTGAACCGACTAATCCATTATCAAAATAGTTGGCGATTAATTTACTAATCGATTAATAATCGATTACCTGTTGCAGCTCTTTGTGATACTGAGGGAGAGTTGACAACATCCAGATTCTTTATTAATTTCTGCAGCCTCTGGTTTCGCCGCTTTCTAATCAGATCTGTGGAGGATTATTCACGAAAGATATGGAGATGATTACATCTGCAGAAAGTACAATCTAATATTCAGTATTATATCATATTGCGTGCGACATAACTTATTTTTCTAACGGTTGTTTTCGTCATGGAAACTTCTACAACAGAACATGAATGTTACACGTGACGAGTTTCTCTCTAGATTTAATTTAGAGGATACGTTTTATTTATATGAATACTTTCACCAACAGTGTTTGACTTTATGTCTGATATAATGAGTTTGAGTCGTTTTTCAGAAATCTTTCATTTCGTCCTGTCTCCGAAGGCGCCGTCAGCTTCAGGTCTGTCACACATTAATAAGAAGATATCCCTGTGTTCATTCATAATAAGGAGTCGCTGAAGTATGAGTCAGTCGCTGGTCTGACAGACACGACGAGCCCCTCAGATCCAGACAACAGGGAAATCTGAATAACTCAACCCACCGAGTCGTGTGCACGTTAATTTAACAGTATGTTCTTTGTGTTTATCCAACTATTGTGGGGGCGGTTATGATTCTGTTCAGTGGCTCCGCAGCTTCTCCGCAACACCCGAAGACAAACTCCGCTCTGACATTATATGCTCCATAAAGTAGGTCAAGTCCCATCAGGGATTCATATAAATTAAGATCAAACACCGCGTTCGGCCTTGAGCTCGCAATTATTGTGGAATCCCTACTTTTTTTCTTTTTCTTCAAATGTATGCCCCGCTTTCTGTTGCACTAATGCTTCTTTCCAAAGAGTAATTACGAGGACATTTTCTAATTTAGTCTCCTCGTGGAGCTGCGGGGAGATGCTGCAGGAACGATTCCTCCGTTCAGTCAGACTCGGTTTAACATCTATTCATTTGTTTCCGCGTGGCTTGGAGGAGGAGGAGAAGCTGGTTTCGGAAGGCCGACGACAGTAAACGTGTTAAGACTTCTTTATTTGTTAATGTGAAGATCGTGAAAAATCTCATCCTCAAAATGACTCGGGGGCGACGGGGGCGACGGGGGCGACGGGGGGGGGGGGGGGGGGATCGGAGCCGAGCATGAAGACTAAGCTTTTCTGTTTCTCAGTCGCTCTACTAATGTCATGAGCTCTGGGGTAGTGACAGAAAGAACAAGATCACAGATACAAGTGGCCAAATGTAGCTTGTCTGTAGGGACTCGACTAAGGCCTGAGATATACGTGTTCACGTAGGCAACCAGATGAGTGGTGAGCGTATTTGTTCACATACTTGCTGTGTACTCTGCACCACAGAACCCAGACTGTATAAAAACCTGTGGATTTACGCTCTGTAAATGAAAAAACACGGCGACAGTGGAGGAGGTTAGTCTGTGGTTACTGCTGAGATCACGACAGAAAAAGAGAAGGGGCCCCATCGTAGACGACATGTGATATGTGTTTGTCCCTGATGACATGCCGACTGACCCTGTCACGTCTTGACCCCACACTGCCCCTACAGTTCATTTGTGTATTGCATCTTGTGCACGAGTGGCGTTCATTTCAGATGACGTGCTCAACTGGCTTGCCAAACAGACACGAGATACGCGAGTCGGCCATGATGCGTACGCATATAGTTAAAAGCACGTACTGTATATCTAAGGCCTTAGAGACGGGATGGCCAGTTCGGACATCGAGAGCGAGCTCGGAGTTCTTCGTGTCAGAAGGATCCAGTTTAGATGGTTCAGGGATATGATCAGGATTCTCATGGATGCCCAGAAGTCCCAGAACTCTTTGAAATAATTTTATTTCCCATAAGGGCCTGGGAGCGTGTTGGGATCCTCCAGGAGGAGCTGGAAATTGTTGCTGAGGAGCGGGACGTCTGGAACATCCTGATTAACCTGCTGCCACCGTGTCTCGGGTTTGGACACGCATTAGAAGATGGATGAGTGGATGGAAGGAAGGACTGACATCCTTTAAATGGTGTAACATTTACAGTACACGTCCAATAATGTTTCTGGATATGTCAACACTAGAACCACTGAGTTCTTTTCGATATCAATTATTAATCATCTGAATAAAAGAAGTTGGCATAGACGTGAGCAGCACGGCGGATGGATCCTCCTCAGCCTCAGAGTCTGGGACTGATAGTCAGACTCTTCACACACGAGATCAGCTCGTCTCACAGTGAATTATGAATTCGCTCTCACCCTCAGTGAATCTTTTCAACTTTCATTCCCTTCTCGTCTTTTCTTCCATTCTCCTTTTGTCTCCTTTATGTCTGCCTTTAACCCCCGCCACCTCCGCCTCTCTTACAAACGAACACCTCCCCACCCCCGCCCGACGCCTCCCGCTCTGGGGACCTGGATTCTCCGTGAAAGGAAACTCATAGAGGTCAAGATCTTAATTTCGGCCCGTCTGAAATTATTTAAATATATGCGTCAGCGACATTATCACTGGATGTCAAGGACATCTCACCCGGATCAGTGACGGAGAGCGAAGGCTGGAGAACAGGGAGAGATGATGATGATGATGAAGTGCAGCTCTGCAGATAAAGGCCTTTGCCTCCTCAAGGCTCAGTTTCCCGACCGACTGTCGTGAGGATGTGTGTGATGGAGTGAAGAGACCAAAACTGTCCACAGAGGAATTCATTCATTCTGATTTGATTGCAAATCTTTTGAAATATGATCCACTTTTCACCCCGGAGTCATTCGATAAGAACTGGGTCTTAAAATGTGCGATCCCCAAGACTTCCACCGGAGCTTCGAGCTTCTGAAGCGACCTCTGACCTTCGGTTTCTTCGCCTCACATTTGCATATTCGACAGCGATTCGTGTTTTTTCTGCATTTGTGACGTACCAAATCCAGCTTGTTGCCAGGGGTTCGTTTGAATTTCAAATTGCAGAGGAGTGCCCAGATATCTCGTACTCCAGGAGAGGGATGTGAAAACACCTCTGTAGTGACAACATGTCAGACGTGTTAGAGGACAGAAACTTTTTGGAGTGGAGGGGGACTTTAATAAAATGTCTTCACTACATATGTGACAGGAGTCTGGACGCGCGTGGGTGTGAAGTGCAGCTCGACCGGTCGGCGCAGGCGAACGCTTTGATTCACGTCACATGTTCGTTGATGCCAGCGGCAGCTTGAAGAGACGTTTGCCGAAGGTGAAGGTGTCTCTGAGGGAGAACTCGTAAGAAGTGAAAAGCAGTGATTTGCGTGCGGAGCAGATGAACCGATAAAATCCCACCCGCGTCAGGATTCTTCACACTCCAGCGCCGCTGTCACCTCGGCTGTTTGCATGACCTGCTCCGTGACTGGTGGACACTAATGAACAGGGCCTTTGTTTGTTGTTTTGTTGTTGACGCGCTCGCTGTTCCGCTGCCTTTCAGGGTTCGATGCGTACTTCACGTCGCGGACCCTGGAGAACAACAGGAGGAACGTGTGGTTCGCCGAGTACTGGGAGGAGAACTTCAACTGCAAACTGATGAGCTCCTCCAAGAAGGACGAGAGCAGCAGGAAGTGCACAGGTCAGTCCGTCTTTCTTATTTCCTCCTTCATTAGAGCAGAAAAAACCTCCCGTTCACTAAAGACGTCCTCAGACACGCAGCGCGAGGTAAACACCCCACAAAATGAATACTTACACAATGACAATGAATGAATTAATAATCCTCCACTGACCAGGCCTGCAACGTCTCGTTCCACCGTCTGTCACCTGCACAGACAAAGAATATAAGCAAGCAAGAATAAATAACAGATTATTAAAGAGATTTTAAGATAAGATTTTATGTCAAAATGCAGAGTCTGATGGACAAATACAATCAAACACAGATTTGAGGTGAATCAGATAAGATGAGGTGAACATTTATTGATCGTCCGTAGGGGGGATTCTTTATTCAATGAGCAGACGAAGAATAAAGAGGAGAAACTCATGAAGTTTTAAACTTAAAAATCATTTCTTCATAATTAAAAAATGATAAGTGTGTAAGTGTGTTGAGGTGAAAGGAGCTCAGATCTGTTCTGAGTATGAAGGATAAGAACAGGAAACGTGTCCTGCAGCAAACACTGAGGTCACGTCAGGACTCAGACATCACTGTATGATGAAGAGGGGCTTTTATATATGATGGCACAATAATCGATAACGGGAAACAGACGCTGTGTGTTTCCTTACCTGGAGAGACATTCAGTTGATTGATTGATTGATTGCTACAGTATTGTCTGGCATTTTATTTCTGATATAATCAATAGGAGTCGGTATGTGTGTGCTCAGTAATAATTCTTGAACTCACTGTAATGTGACTTTGTACGTGTAGAAGAACAGAACCTTCTTTCCCCCTCACACGTGGGATCAGCGATCCGTGTTAACGCGTGACGATCCAGTGCTCAGAGCAGAGGCCTGTGAGAACACGCCAACATTTTCAAATCCACCTCATCTGGAGACGGAGCAGCTGATTCCACACTTCTGAAGAACGTATCGACGTTCCGCCCCCTCGCTCTTTTCCCCCCGAGCGTGATGGGAAAGTGTCGCTGCCTCCGCAGCTGCTGCGAAGAGAAGCTCAGGAGTCGCGGGGGTTTGCAGATCGATAGGGCACATCAGTTAGCGTCCCGGCGTGTCAGCGTGAACCGACCTGGAACACTAATGAACCTGTTCCATTAACTGTATCGATCCAAGACACAAAAACAAGTTATTATCTCCTCTCGCGCGTTCTCCTATGGATTCATCTCATTTCTCCTCGTTCAACCTCTGTTATGTACAACCTCTGATTAACGGCCTTAATGTGATTGATATTTAAACATGTGGTCTTTACATGCACACAGCTTCACGCAGCTCTGCAATCACACACAACGATACAAACTCATAGATCTTGGATAAAATTAATGAGACGACGGTGGACGCCTCCGTTTAAAAAAAATAACGGACGCTCCTGGCCGTGGTTTGTAGTTTCTGTGTTTCCTGTCATGTCCGGGTTGGTTTCCCATCACATGCTGAGCGGTAGGTGTGTGTCTGAATGTGCGTGTCAGACCTGCCCACGTCGTAGCCTGCTGCGCCTCTCCCGGTGCATGCTGGGAAAAGCCTTGTGCTCTCTGTGACCCTGAACAGGATGAGTGGATGGATCTGTCCCACCAGGCGCTGCAGGGGAGGGAAAACCAAAACCTGACCATTGTGAACAGGACTGTTGATGCTTCACACACACACACACACACTCACACATTACTGTCCCTGAACAGCCAATCACCTGTTACTGATGTCACACAGCTGAAACCTGCTGCAGCCGGAGTCCCGGCCCTCTGGTTCGCTCAGACAACGTTTACTCAGCGGATCGTTTACAATCCACCGTTTGTCTCACTCGCTGGTTTTAATGTTCCCGCTTTGTTCAGAGCTCATTCATCTGAAAAGATTAAATAATCATACTCTGTACTGTGTGTGATCATGTTTATGACCTGGACTGTCAGGGATTAGAACTCACGTATACTGTAAAGTGATTTAAATCTACCGCGCAGACTGTCGACCTCCAACGTCAGACCGGAAAGTGTCACTCTGATCACTGGTAAGATCCTGACGGATCACGGTTGGTTCGACTCTGATGTTTATAAAAACCAAACCCTGAGAGATGTGAAATGTGGAAACTAGAACATCCCTCAGTAGAGCTCCTTCCTCCACCGAGGCCCATTATTCTCACAATGTCGAAGAAAGTGGGAGAAAAAAAAATTGGATCCAATTACAGTGAACCTCAGAGTTTCACGTGTCCATGTTATTCATTTGTATTTTCACTTCTCTGATTCCAGTATACAAACTATGAAATGAGAACACGAATGAAATCAGTGATCTGATCTGTGGAAGCAGAGGGCGTACAGTACGGGGAGGAGGAGGGGGTTGATGCTCACCAGGGTGCGACGCCGCTGGCTGTGACGCGCAGCAGCGTTTTCTTCAGGGTGACCTGTTTCCTTACTCTCCAACAACTGGGCCGACTATTCGTGTCGTTAACCCATTTACCAGGACTGAAGGTTTAAAACGACCGTGACATCTGGTTAAGATCATTTCAGTCTTCAGTCTTCTGGATGAAATACTTTTTTTTTTAATTTCCTCTTTAGAAAAGACATCTGATCCTCTTTATGTACAGTCACTGATCGTCTTCATATACAGTCACTGATCATCTTTATATACAGTCATTGATATCCTTTATATACAGTCACAAATTGTATTTATATACAGCCACTAATCTTCTTTATATACAGTCACTGATCATCTTTATATACAGTCATTGATATCCTTTATATACAGTCACAAATTGTATTTATATACAGCCACTAATCTTCTTTATATACAGTCACTGATCATCTTTATATACAGTCATTGATATCCTTTATATACAGTCACAAATTGTATTTAAATACAGCCACTAATCTTCTTTATATACAGTCACTGATCATCTTTATATACAGTCATTGATTGTCTTTATATACAGCCACTAATCTTTTTTATATACAGTTATTGGTCGTCTTTATATACAGTCACTAATCTTCTTTATATACAGTCACTGATCATCTTTATATACAGTCACTGATCATCTTTATATACAGTCACTGTTCGTCTTTACATACAGTCACTGATCATCTTCGTACACAGTCTACACAGACAGCTGAACGCTCGGCAGACTCACAGCTTCAGTCTGGTCAAACACCAGAGTCAGACGGTCGTAGTTACACGTCTCCCGACCTGTGTCATTGTTAGATTCAGTTTCAGTCGAGCTGCAGACTGTTCTCAGATCCGATATCACCGGGCTCCCTGCATTGCCAGCAACATTACTACCCCCGAGTATCTGCTGCCACGCCACTGCACAGTCCCGCTATCTCTCCTCAGAAATCCCCCGGGGGGCCCGACTACAGTCTCTGCCTCCTCCTCCTCCTCCTCTGTTTCCTTCGCCCGTGGCAAAGAGACCAGAGCTTAATGTTATCTCAACAACACGAGTCCCACCGCCCGACTCTTCCCTCTGTGACCCGCCCGTATCTCAGTCTCTAACACTCTCTAAACGGGACCACCCTCCGCCCCAGTCGGCATTTTGTGATGCATCAGATAAGAACTTGAATTTAGTCCCTAAACATCAGGGAACATCACTGACATATATATATATATATATATATATATATATAGTTTTTGATTCAGAGCAGCAGATGTTACTGTTAAGGCTTCTGTGGCTCAGAATTAAAACTTTCATCAATTCATTTCACGCTATTGTTTCGGATTTTATTTGATGATGGAAAATATAAATTCTCAACGTTTACTTTGTAATTTATTCTTCATCTTTTTCTGGAAGGAAAAGTTGGACGTCGTCAGAGAGCATCAGCGGGTGTTTGAGTAGAACAGTGTGTTGAATTGACTCGTACATTAAACACGTTTCTGACCAATGACAGAACTGTGATATAGTTTAATATTAAAAGGTATCGTCGCGTTTCTTTTCCCACCGTCCATGTGACTTGTGTGATGGACAAGATGCTTCAGCAGGTACATCACTTGAACGGCAGTTCAGCCTGCGTCAACACGTCTGCCCCTGTAAATCCTCAGACGCAGTCAAATCTGCTTCGTGTGTTCACATGTTTGACCTGATTCACGTCGGCCGACGTTAACCGAGCGGCGTGATGGCGATAACCAGAGTTCACGTCCGGCCTCTGTCCCAGTCCCACGGTGGTCACCATCGGGCTGCAGGAAGCGCCACGCAGCAGGGGAAGCTGAAAACGTCCCTCTGAAGACCTCTCCGAGAACGACACGGCCGCTCTGGTCTGTTGACACCGTGTCGCCTTAAACTCAAAGTTTGAGCGGGGCGCATTACACGTCGACCGATGCGAAGCGTGGCGTTCCCGGCGTCTCGGAGGCGGCGGCCCCCTCGTGGGATTTGTCCTCTGGTTGCGGATCTGACGAGAGAAACGCTGAAGTGAACAGATTGTGAGCGTGCGTGGGTATGATCTGCCCTGTTTGTCTTCTGTGTTGTGCTCCGGTTGTTGGAGCCACAAGCGATGGTGCGGAGTCTCTTTGTGCAGATCAGACCGCCGTCTAAGAATACACTGTGGGAGAAAAAACGGCACGAACGAACCGAGTTGTGTCCGTAAACCATAAAATTGATCCTGGAAAGCCGGAGCTTTTTTCGTTCTGACTCTGAGTAACAAACCTCTCACCGCTCAGTGACTGGGAGGTTCTTTACTGTGGTGAGGTCCACCGGTCCATCCCCCCCAGTGGCACGTTCACTGTCGACATGCCAGAGACTGTAATAGAACGCATCCTCGTCGCGTCAAGAGAAAAAACGCGACGTGGTCGCCGCTTCGCCTCCTGTCAAACGTTCGCTGCGCCACTTCAGCCGTATGGACCTTTTTTTTGTGGCCACGCCGTTTCTTTTGAGGGTGAATGAAGTTGAGATCGAACCCCCTTGAGTCTCTAGTGTTGAAATAGTTATATTCAAACTGTTGTGCTGAAACGAGCGCCGCGGTTTTCCTGCGAGGTCAAGCCACATTAATCCCACTTCGCATTACATTTTTACATGTCAGTTCATATTTCCTGCTGAATGATTATCGATGAGTGCGTTTCGCAGAGAAACGTCACACGTCACCTCAGCGGAGTGCGTTGACCTCTCTGTTCAGTCCAATCGTTTCCCGAGAGTTTAGATGTCAAAGGAGTCCGGTGTGTAAAGTGCAGCAGTAGAAAGTGAAAACACGGTATGCTGAGGGAGAAGTCACCCTGTAACGTACGACGGCATAGAGGAAAAAAAGAATTCTGACATTAAAGTCTTAAATTTGCCAGAAAGAAACGTCGGGAAAATTATGCTTCAATCAGCTTCATTGTTTCATACACCTAATCTGCAATCTATAAAATGTATGTCCTATTGTTTGGTGACCAAGAGTCGGTGGTGGGAGGGGCTCTTCAAATATGAATATCCATATTCCTGACATCAAAATACTGAGTGAAGTTTTGATAGAACGAAGAACGAATTCCAAGGTCCGATGACGTCATTGCATGATAATTAGCCATGGGGCTGGTTCGTGTCCGCCAGCGGCTACATTTACAAAACTTCGACCAAATTCCACGATTTTGTCAGACGACATACAGACAGCTCTCGTTTGAACGTGCTTGTAACAATTTGCCATTTGTGAGGGGAGGTTGAATGAGAGACTGCACGTAGACAGAGCAGATTGAAATACACAACACAATTTTTCCGACTTTTTTTTCTTGTCGGTTTGTGAGTCTCTTACCACTTTGATCTCAGAGAATATCCCAGTTTGTATTCTCGTAAATTTACGACTTTAATGTCAGAAATTCTGTGTTTTTTTTCCTCACAATATTACAATATTACCCCCCCTCCCTTTTTTTTCCTACAGTGGCCCCAATACGCCGTCGTGGGTAATGAAATACATTCTGATTTATAGAGGAAACTCTTTTCCTAAGTGAAATACATTTCTTCTTCAGGAGGCGAACATTCTGTCTAACCTGATGTGGATACTTAGTATTTATCTGCCTAATGTTTCCTCCAGACTCCGGAGCTCCGTTGTGAATACCTGCTGCCGTTTCACGGCCTCCCCCTCAGCCCTGTGATTGTGTCGGAGTGTTTGCATCGCTTCGCCTCGTTGTCACCGTGAATATTCAGGATGCGTCATCACGGCGGCGGTGGCTCCTTTTGTTTCTCTCTTTTAATTCACGTCAGCTGAATCGTGTCGAGGCTTCAAACTGTAACCGACTCAAACTCAAGCGCCGCGGTAACAACGTGTTTGTGAGCAGGTGGGTAGATAATTGAAATATCTCTCTTTGTCGAGGCATTTTTTATTTCCTTTCATTTGAGCTGCTGCTCCAGTGCTGGAGACAGAACAACCTCCATTGTTCTGATCAGGATTTTTTTTTCGGGCACTCAGCCCGAAAAAACCTTTGACCTTTGACCTTTGACAATATAAAACAGAGTATGATGCGACCTGTCCCGAATGTGCCCGTTGTGGGACCAATAAAGGAATATCTTATCTGTGAGTATTTCAGTCTGTTGCAAAAAAGGGAAAAGATAAAAATCTATAACATCTATAATATATCTGAAACTGATCAGTGAATCAGACCCAGAACACGTCGCAGTGGAGACACAGCTGAGCCACTGTGTTCCCTCTCCCCCTCTGTCTCCTCAGGCCAGGAACGCATCGGCATCGATTCCAAGTACGAGCAGGAAGGGAAGGTCCAGTTCGTGATCGACGCCGTGTACGCCATGGCCTACGCCCTCCACAACATGCAGAGGGAGCTGTGTCCCGAAAACTCCGGCATCTGCCCCGAGATGGACCTGGCTGGAGGGAAGAAGCTGCTCAAGTACATCCGCAGTGTCAGCTTCAACGGTGAGTTGAGCGGCGCTCCGGGAAAAAAAAAAACGCTTCAGGTGGAGAAAAAAAATCGAAACTAGCCTGAGAAGTCGCAAACGGAAACCTCGTCATAAAAACTCTCCCTGGTTATTAAAGTGTAAAGATTGTCTCATGAAATCACCTCTGTGAAAGAGTGGACGTTTATTTCATTCTCCTCATTGTCCTTCATACATTTATTATATAAAGGTTTAATCTTGCTCATACAAAGTCCTGCTATGAAATATTCATGTCAAATCTGTGGCGAAGCTCCAGACGAGGCTGCTCTGTGAATTTTCACATTTTGACTGTTTTGTCTCGACCATCGATAGATCTGAATCTTCGCCACATTCAGCAGTTTGTCACAATGTAACTCAACATCAGTTTTATTTTATTTTTTTTTTTTTAAATCTCATCACTGTTGCTACAGTTACGCCTGGCGTCCACGCGACTGCTGAGTTTGCCTCTGAATCAGAGATTTCTGCTGTGACTTGTGTGTTAGTCTGGACGGACGGTTTGCCAACGATGACGCAGTCGCCCGCGTTCTCTTCCTGATTGGTTCTGATTAGTCACGACTCGACGACCAGCGCTGAAAACGTTGCTAACACTTCCTGTCCGGAACAGTTCCACTCTGTTGTCACTCCAAGAAAATAAATCCCTGCTTGTATTTTCTGTCACTAAGCAACCAACGGCAGAGTAGACAATCTGCTTCCTGTTTACACCATACATATATGATACAGAGTTTAAAACAAGATTGTATGAGTATGGATGATGATACTGAGGGTGAGGATGAGGGAGATGTGGGGGTTAAGCTGGATGACGTTGAATGATGTTGATTGATGTTGGATGAAATTTGATGATGATGATGAGGGAGATGTGTGGGTTAAGCTGGATGACGTTGAATGATGTTGATTGATGTTGGATGAAATTTGATGATGATGATGAGGGAGATGTGGGGGTTAAGCTGGATGACGTTGAATGATGTTGGATGATGATGATGATGATGATGATGAGGGAGACGTGGGGGTTAAGCTGGATGACGTTGAATGATGTTGGATGATGGTGATGATGATGAGGGAGATGTTGGATGATGTGAACCATGAGGACGTCATCCACAGACGTTTCAGCTCCTCCACCTTGAGATTCAGACCTTCAGTTTCTCACACGTCAGTTTCAAGAACATGAGCTTCCATCACTTGAAGCTAAAACCTGAAGTTTACTTCTCATTCTTCTCCTAAACCTCATGCATCATAGACTGTAGCCCGAATCAAACTGGTCTCAATCATCTACTGTACTTTACCAGTCTGGTCATGTTTTCTCTTGTATTATTGTTATTATTAATCCAGTATCTGGAGCTGCCACAGTCTGCAGCTGCTTATTGTTTTTTTTCCCAAGAAAAAAAAGAAGTGTAAAGTGTGAATTTAGGTCAGAACGATGCTGGAAGCGATGAGTCTGTGTGGAACTGAACTCATTTAAATCATATGAGACTCTGCTGCAGCAAATGTTCCTCACATGTACAGAGCATGAAGAAGTGCACTGTAAAAAAAGAAATACACGTTCATACTGGGTTCACTAAGTTTATTTTATTTTATTAAATTTAATTAGTTATTTAAATAACAGGATCGAGAATTTAACTGCTCAACTCAAGTCGGAGTTTACTCACCACAAATGTTCGGTAAGAAAAAAAAAAAAGGAAATGATGTAGCCTGCAAAAACCTGTTTTGTACCCAATACTGGCAAGAGACGCAGAGCGTAAAGTGTATCAAGAGTAAAAACAGGGATAATAATTATTGTTATTGATAAAAAATTAAATAAGAAAAAACAATAGGACAGACAAAAGAACAGATTGTTCAAAATCATAGTCACATTAAAGCTGTACGCCGTTGTTTTAAGATTCATAAGAACAGGAAGCCGATAATAAAAATTTGATAAAGATAACGGCAGTGAGAGTTGTTGTGGTTGAAGATATGAAGAAGTCATGTGGGAAGGTTCATCTTATCTAAGGCTTTATAAATTATTCAGAATTATTCTGAAACTTTGAACGGATACAGGAGGTCAGAGCAGTAATCTGATCTTCCTTCTATTGAATTAGTAAATCATTTACTGTATTTCTCTTAAAGACTAATGAAAGTGACTTTGAATAAAATCTTGTCTCGGCATCAGTGACCTGATTTAATCACTGACTTGAGTCCCGACGCAGAGAATCAGCTGAGCTCTGAGCACACTGTAAAAGAACAGGGAACAACTGATTTAACCCTGTGAAAAAAGAGGCTCTGCCCCCAAATGCCTGCTGGAGATTGTAGTTCGAACATTATCCTGTTCAAATGGATCTAAAATAAAAACCAGAACAGCCAGAACATTCATTCTTTTTTGCGGCTGAAAGTCAAATCCTCTTTCTTCCACTTGACCACGTTGTAGCTCGTGATATGGTCAATACTTTTCGTCAGGAGTGATTTAAAACGTGTTGATAACGTGCGGTGGCTCCAGAAAGTGACTGGAGAGGAGCAGAGAAAGATGGTCATGTCTCAAAATAATAAAAATAAAAGTGTATTCAGTTATTTCAAACAACTAATATTTTATATGTGTTTCTATATTTAGAAATCATTTGGATCAATATGTCATACGTGTTTATTTAGCTAAATCGGATGCAATATATATCTATATTTTTAATTTATTATATTTCTTTATGGTATATTGACTTAGATAACCTTTAAGCTTAGGTTGTACAGATTTGGAGACATCAAGTGTTTGATGATTCTCCAGGAAAGGACACCTCAGGAAGAAAAATACCAATGGAGGAACATTTTTACTGCAGAGTTCAAAGGGTTTTAACTGTTGATGAAATATGATTCTGGTCTTAACGGGATAATAATTAGGTTCAAGGTTTCAGTTTCAAAGGAACTTTATTGTCATTTCCATCAAAAATACATTCACATTTACAGTGGAGTGAAATTGCATTTCTCAGGATCAGAAGTGCAAATAAAGAAACCATCATCCTCAAAGACACGATACGGGTCCAATTAAATAATACATGTGCAAAATATGCAAAAGAAGTTCAAATAACAACAGCAGGATATCAATGTGTCAGGTGTTTAACTGCCTTCTTGCCTGCGGGAAGAAGAATTAAGACGCTTTGTTGGCGTGTAGCACAAACGTCAAGACTGTGCCTTTAAACCGAGTGATGTCCTTTCAGAACTTACTTCCCGCGAGGAACGTGAACCGCCTGTGGAACTTATTTCAATCGGCCCGCTCCTCTTTTTCAAATGTCCAATAATGGAAGACGGAGTGAGGACGTTTCCGTCCGCAGCCGAAATGCAAATGAACTGCAGTGTTATTACTATTGCGACTCTATTCAGCAGCCAGATATTATTGTCTTTACTGCAGGGCGGGTGAAGGGGTGAGGGGTGTGTGTGTGTGTGTGTGTGTGTGTGTGTGTGTGTGTGTGTGTGTGTGTGTGTGTGTGTGTGTGTGTGTGTGTGTGTGTGTGTGTGTGTGTGTGTGTGTGTGTGTGTGTGTGTGTGTGTGTGTGTGTGTGTGTTAGATGGATTCTCCTGCAGGTCGTCTTCACAGGCCAAAGGACGACACAGAGACTCGTTCTCTGTCTAACGGAGAAACGTCTCCCACTGACACACTCAGTGTTTTTGCCTGCAGCTGCTCTCAGCCTCACATTGACTCTCTGCTCATTGTTTCGTCTGTTCTGGTTTTGACTTCTGTGCTCTCACACAGTCGTCTTCATAGAAACAGCTGCTCAGCAGCTGGTGAGAAAAGACCACGTTTCAAACCAAAGTACCTGGAACTTCTTCTTAAAGCTACAGTGTGTGATATTTAGGAGAAGTTATTCACAGAAATTGAATATATTGTCCATGGCTATGTGTTCATATATGTATAATCACCTGCAACAAAGAACCCTGGTTTTTTGGTCAACTCTGAATGAGTTAAATATAGTGACATGAGGTGGACCCGAGTGAGGTGCCATGTTTGCTACGTCATGTTGAATACGGTTGTTCCACAAAACGGTCCAGAATTCGGCGCATTTGCGTTGAATTTCCACTGCTGCCGGAAATGGAATCAGCGGTGCGCCACCATAAAGTGTCCCCTGTCGTGTGCTCAGTTGGTTGCGGTTTGCAACTTTACCACCAGATGCCACAAGAAAAGTACAAACATTACACACTGGGGCTTTAGGAACATGAAATAACAATTTTTATTTAAAAACAAACAAGAGGAAATGTTTAAAAGCAGTTTGATGATCAACAACATTAGAAACATTCGAGCAGAAATGTCAGAGGAAAAATCGTTAGATCCTAAATATTTGTTTCCTGCTTCTCTTAAGAAATAAAATTATGTTTTTTCAGTCTGATTAAAAAATCGATTTCCATAAAAAAAGATTCACGTTTGTACCAGAGACCGAAGATTTCTCTCCGCTGTTGTTCTCCCCCACCGTCCCTCCTGAAACAAACATAAGCCAAAAATCGACTGAGAAACAAAATCCATTTTATATCAAGAGCTCGGTCGGTGTTGCCTCTGGTAGCTATTAACCCGAGTATTGATCAGAGGCAGTTGTCTGGTCATGGCGGGAATGACTAACGGCGCCGCTTGCCTCCAAACACAGAGAAGACGCTGTCGTCGACTCTGAGCTCTTTAAAATATCTGCGAATCCGTGTGTGTGTGTGTGTGTGTGTGTGTGTGTGTGTGTGTGTGTGTGTGTGTGTGTGTGTGTGTGTGTGTGTGTGTGTGTGTGTGTGTGTGTGTGTGTGTGTGTGTGTGTGTGCGTGCGTGCGTGCAGCGTTTACAGTGAAGGCTCGTATAAAGACTTTTGTAGGATAACTGGTGGTGTTGCATCAATACATTACATTGAATATGTACTGGATTGAATCAGTGTATATACTGTATGTTTCCATTCAGCTGTGTTTATGCAAATTTAAAAATTTGTACAAAGAAGAAAAAAGACAAAATAAAAAATCTGAAAAGAGCACTTGACTGAGATGAAACAAAATGCCTCAAAGTGCAGTGGAAACAGATTTGTCAGACAATCAAGTGATTGAATAGGATCAAACTGGGATGAAGTCAGATAAAAGGAAGTTAAGTACATTAGCATGACACAGTCATCCCACCTAACGCAGAGGCAGGGAGCCACAGGCGTGCTCACTTCTACGTGTATGCTCCGATACACTCAGCTCTTAGTCAGATGAATAATCAGAAACACACACGCACACACACACAGATAAGATACAGTGAAACTGACAGGCTCTGTTTTACATTAGAATTAAAAAGAAGAAGAAGAAAAACACAAATGTGATGTTTCCGTGGTGGAATTTGAAACCTTAAAATAAAATATTCAATAGAAAGAAACAATGAGCCGCTTCACGAGAAAAAGAGAATAAACATGAATAACGTTTGCAACAAACAGTCAAGTGTCCTGCCTGTAGTTTGTGACCCGAGGGCGTGCGTGTGCGTGCGTGTGGTGTGTTGTATCGTGTTGTGTTGTGTTGTGTGTGTGTGTGTGTGTGTGTGTGTGGTGTGTTGTATTGTGTTGTGTTGTGTTGTGTGTGTGTGTGTGTGTGTGTGTGTGTGTGTGTGTGTGTGTGTGTGTGTGTGTGTGCGTGTCCGTCCTCGTGTCTCTGTAGTTCATATTGAAGAGAGAGGAGGCCCAACACTATCTGTCCCCTCGCCTCCCTCTGTCCACCCCGCTCTGCTCCGTCTCCTCTCACCACATTTCTATTTCCCCTCTAACTGTCTCCCTCCCTTTAATTAAAACACAGACTCGAAGGGACTCCTGGCCCCTCACAGAGGTGGAGATGAGCCACAGTAAATAAACGGTGTCTCCGCACAGAGAAGAGAGGAATAGCAAAAGAGGGGGAGAGCAGAGGGGACGCGGAGGTCAGAGAGAGAGAGGAACCCCTCCCGAGAGAGGATGCTGTTTAACAGTCCGCAGGGCTGGAAGTGACGCAGGCCACGATCAGCCGATAAAGACGTGTGTGAGAGTTCACTGTTTGAACCTGCTGCCTTCCCCGAGTCATAAAGATCCACAGCTGCCGCGGCCATAAAAACAGTCAAAGCTACAAGACGCCTGGACATAAAATACCTCTCGTAGCAAGACGTCGCTCTGAAACCTCTCAGGGCGTTATCAATGAATGTGGGTTGTTATCAACTGTCCCAGACAGAAAAAAAGACCTACAACCAATCAGATGAGCAGCAAAAGAAGCTTTACTATCTCATCTGTGAGAGCGTTCTGATTGGTCAATCAGTTCATAATTGATTCACGTTAACATTCCGGGTCAATGAATAATGAATGAATTTACAACATTCACTTTTCAATGTCAACACATTTATGTTTGGAGCTTTAAAATTGAGTGATGTATTGATTGACTGACTGGCCGACTGATTGGTTGGTCAACTGGCTAATTGATTGACTGATTGTTTGTCCTCCACAGGAAGTGCTGGTACGTCCGTGACATTCAACCGTAATGGTGACGCACCTGGACGCTACGACCTGTTCCAGTACCAGTGGAGCAACGTGACGGGTTCGGGCTACCGGGTGATCGGACAGTGGACGGAGACGCTGCAGATCAACGTGAGTGAAAATACAGTAACACCGTCGGTGTTGTGTTTGGATGAAGTGTTTCCTGCTGTACGGGTGAGTTTGAGATTCTAGAGGTTCATCCTCTGACCTGATCTTTCCTGAGCACAGATATAATTTCAAGAATTTGCATCTAGCCGTATTAATTTAATAAATCCCACTGATAAAACGCCGCGGTTACGTCCACGCTGCTCTCAGATGTATTTGTATCAGACTCACACACTGCGGAGGATTTTCAAGCCAATTTACAGCAGATTCCCTCGGCCTCACAATCCGAGCAGGGATTTCTAATTGGAGTCTTGGTCGGGACGGATAGTCAGAGAAGATTATCTGATGGTGTGAGAGGTTTACAAATGTATTAGGTTGTTTGATTCAGCCTTGAAAGACCCAATAACGAATGTGTCCGACCAACAGAGATGAAGTGAACAGAAGTGATTTTCACTGTAACTATACACGGGGTATTTATCCATGCAGCTGCACATGGTCTCTGATTGGACCACCACTTTGGGTGGTCCAATCAAGTGTCTCAACCACCGTTGGATGGATTGCCGTACATTTTTGTACAAAGTTCATGTTGCCTAGACGATGGAATCAAGTACATCATGCTCACAAGCTAATCTAAATTTTTATACGCGGCAAACCTTATACCTGCTGAGTGTCAGCGTGTTAGCATTAGGACGGGGTGATGCACTTTTTGCCTGATTAAATACTATCACGATACCCAATGCGCATTGGATACAACTATGATAACAGAGTTAAATAAGGTACTGTTATCATAAAGTTAAATAGAATAGTGTTATAATGAATAAAATACCTTTATAATAAAATTGAATTAAGGTTCTCAGGTTAACATCCTAATGCTAACAGACTAGCCGGATGGCTCCTGGGCTAACTGGGCTACATCAGTGAAAGTAGAATAATTATTTATTGTACAATTAAATAAATAACTTTTTAAAGAATGCGAAACTTACGTTAATTGTTTTTGAGGTTTTTTAAGTTAGCATGCTGACATTAGCATTTAACTTTAGTTTGTTCCATGTAGATGTAGCTGAGTAAGTTTGGTTTCTTATGAACTTAAATATGATAAAACATCACACGTCTCAAACTCTTAAGAGAAAAACAAATCTCTGCTGTGACGGAGGTGAAGTCTGTCGCCTTCCTTTCTTTCACACACTCATTGCTGTGTGTTTCGCCATTCGACTCACGCGCTGGTGTCCTGTGAAGCTTCCTCGTTCCCACAGTTACTGTATTATGAAGAGCAACGTGACATTGAATTATTAACCTGGGCTCTAACCGGCGCTGCTCTCTAGAAAGTCAAAGTGTTTCCAAGACCATTGCGCCTGAGAATGAGGTCTTTGCTCCGGCATCATCCATGATTCAAGCCGAGCTGCAGGATCTGACGGGGACGAATATGAGTGAGTGTGATCCGGCGAACATGTGCAGTCATAGGTGATCACCGGCGTTTGCTGGTTTGAGTTCTGTTTTGATAAAAACCAAAACAGACACACACATACAGACATGCACACTGTACATGTATATGAATGATTTTGAACGAATTCCAACATTAGATCCATTTTACTTTGTGTTACAGACATTTTCTATAATTACAGTTTCCATTATCTGGGGGGGTTTTTTACATTAAAATATAGATTTCATGTCCGTATTCCTTCTCCTGCCATCTTTACTCTCTGTTGTCGCGGATCAGACGCTAGAAATGTTTGAAAATCCTGCATGAAAACATGCATGTGTGTTTCATGTGTCCTCAGAAAATCCCTCCTGTTCTTCTTCTTATTCCTCTTCCTCTTCTTCTTCTTCTTCTTCTTCTTCTTCTTCTTCTTCTTCTTCTTCTCCGTCCTCATCAGCAGCAGTTAGGAAGGAGACATGGTCTCTAGCACTGTAGCTGCAGTTTGATCCGCAGCGTTCTTCTGCCTCTGCATTCGAGGCCATGCCTCTGCTTCTTCACAACACTAAATTATTCACCTCAATAGCCGCTGGTAAGCCAGATGTGGCAGAGCTGTTGCTATTAGGCCTCCCATTATTGCTCCTTTCCCTCTATCCTCATAATTCCTTTGTGTGCATTTGGAGGTGTGTGTCTCTCTCGGCATCACCGAGGGGAGCTATTACTAAAACTGTACTGTATGTTCAAGCACAAGACAACTTTAACCAAGGAGCATGTTCACTGATTTACATAGGCAATTTGAGACCGACGCACAGAAGAGTTATCGGTATATTTACTAGATTGATAACCTGAATTTGAATTTAGCAGAGAGGAGAAGAAGAAAAACCCAGGGCCCGTGGGGGGTTATGGTATGTGTCATGTATGTGAATGAAGGGGGAGAAGAACGACTGTATTGCAAATGATTCCATACGTAACAAGTTTATAATCCTAGAGAACCAGAGGTCCGTCTTTAGGAATAATACGTTTATTTGTTACAACTGTAAACAATTGAAGCCGACAGCATTTTATTTCTGTCTCAGCCATTTTCTTCTTCATTTCTCCGTCCTCAGCTCCCTGCCGGCGCAGGGCTTTGCTGTGGTTTAATGGGTCCATCACAAAGTTTTTCGCTCTGATGGGTCTCTGTCAGGGTTTATGTTGCCATAATCTGCACCAGGACAACTCTTTGACTGCGCTGGTGGAATAACACCCTCAGGACCACTCTGTTAACTTAGCAGCTGAAAACTCCTCACGACGAGTCATATTTAGTTTTATATACACAACCTCACACTCATATTGTGGGATTTTTTCTGTCCCAGTTAGACTGTGTGATTCATAACTTCGAATGATAGTGTAGAATCACTTGTATTTTAGGACTTCTAACAAACAAATGATCCTCCTTTTCCCTCTGCCAAGGTTTCCACACAAATCTCTGCACAAAATTGCAGGAAAACATTACTAGTGGATGCATTAAGATAGTAGAAGACAACAATAACAAGCTAACACATGAAGACAGAAAACAACGGTAACTAGCTAACACATTGAAATATAAGTAGAAAACAGTAGCTAACACATTTAGAGTAGAAAACATAAGTAACTAGTATTAAATATTAAGACAGTAGAAGAAAACATTGGGTAGCTAACACATAAAGACAGAAAACTAAGGTAACTAGCAAATACATTAAGAGAAGAACACAACAGTAATACAATAAAACAATAGGAAGATATCAATAACTAGCTAACAGAATCAGACAGTAGAAGACAACAGTAACTAGCTAACACATAAAGAGTAGAAGACAACAGTAATACAATAAAACAATAGGAAGATATCAATAACTAGCTAACATATTAAGACAGTAGAAGACAACAATAACTAGCTAAGACATAAAGACTAGAAAACATAAGTAACTAGCTAACACATAAAGAGTAGAAGACAACAGAAATACAATAAAACAATAGGCAGATATCAAAAACTAGCTTACATATTAAGACAGTAGAAGACAACAGTAACTAGCTAAGACATAAAGACTAAAAGACAATAGTAACAAGCTTATACAGTAAAACAATAAAACAATTGAAATAACAATAAATAGGTTACAAATTTAGCATTGAAAACATAAGTAACTAGCTAACATATTAAGACAGTAGAAGACTGCGTTCCTCATTGAATGCGAATGTATTTGATAGGTCACACACATATCACAGGTGGGGTGTATTAACAGAGTTTATTCATGTGTTCTGCTCAATTCACTGAGGTTACGGCAAAAATGTCGGCCTCTGAAGACCAGGCAGTAAACGGTGAAGTTGCAGCAAAGAAAAGAAATGTTAATTAAATACGGGTCTATGGGAGAATGGAGCCATGGTTTTAATGAACACAGCATCTGCTTTGTGTAAAAGCAAACAAACAGCACACAGACTGTTGTAGTTTGTGCTCATTAAACTTGAATGTTATCTTGACCGTCAACTTACTAAAAGCTGCAACTGCAGTTTCTTTTAATGAGTAATTTAACGGTGAGTGTTTGACTGAGTTTATCTCAGCATTAACATCAGACCTCAACAACCTCCACCTGTTCAACCCGCTGCTCGCTCCTTCTCTAATTCCCCTCCCATTGCGGTGTTTATTTTGTGTATCTTTGTCTTAATATATCGCGCCGTGTCGACGTCGGATGTTTTCCACTTTCTCAAACTGCTGACCTGCAAGTTTCAATTTAATAGAAGTTATTAACTTTTGACTCATAATGCATAATCACTCTAAGAGCTGCATGTAACATGAGCTGTAAAAATCATCTTCTCCCTCAGGCCATGAACTTCTCAGTCGCCCCTCGAGTAATCAAATTGTGAGGGGAAAAATGGACATTAAATTATCAATAATATTCGATTGTGGAGAAGCAAAACCAGCACAATCGCAGCTTTCTCTCGTATGAAATCGCTATGTTAAGGACAATATGCACAAAAACAGCATTCAGTCATTCCTATGTATGTGTCATTTTTGTTAAATTCAATAATCAAACATCATTTTTGTCGGCCCCCGTGGAAACAGATGCTGCAGTTTGACCAGCTGGCAGCAGCTAACTTAGCATTAGCCTGAGTGACGCACATTCACTGACGCACGTACACGATGTTAAGTTTTGGTGTTGTCAAACATATATAGACAAAACAGCCAAACTGCAGAGAAACTGGGGAGATGTTGGATTATCATTTCAAAGCTGCAGATACGGGTGGATTAAAGTGTTCATATCCATGATACGGGATTACCAGCTTCATCTGGAAAATGGCACTTTGTGATAATGACTCTGCGAACTGCAATGACGAAACAATATCCTTGTAAAACTGCGTTTAATATGCACAGACTCTGGTGTGAGACTGAACAAATCACCTCCCCATCAATTCTAATGCATTTCTGTCAGTTCACGATCCGTCTTTAATATCAGAACTTGGTCCCAAAGTCTTTGCTCAGGGCACAATGTTGTTTGTCATTAAAGGGAAGGACACGACGGGACGCAGACAATATTTCCCCCCTCCTTCATTTCCTGCCGTCTCCCCTCCTTCCCCCCTCTCTTGACATCAGCCGCTAATCCTCCAACGGCTGGAGACCCCGTTTCATCTCGTTCACAGCCTCTGCGATTGTGATTAATTCCATTTATCACTTGTAGTTTATTTTTCCCCTGTGGTAAACGCCTCGTACATTAGCCTGACGGCCGGTCACCTCAGAAGGCCAAATGGATTCTGCACGCTACGTGATACCTTGTGGCTGGCGGTGTTTGCACATGTAGAGTAGAACGGAGGGGAAGGTGACGTGGCCAGAGGTCTGTCGCATGCATTCGTTGCTGAATCACACTGAATGACTCTCTGCAAGTGTTGGCCCCTGGTCACTGAAGTCCCTCACATGACCAGTCACACGGAGGCTTCGACAGAAAACGCTGCTCTTTCCCTGTGAATGTGACGTCGTCATGCTTGGCAGATCTGCATTCCGGTTCCTTTGCTTCACTTTGCATTGCATTGCGTTAGGTAGAAGTTTGAAAAGCTCTTTTCAAATAATCTTTATGAAAATTCACTTCCTGTCCGGCGTCAAAAAGGAGAAAAGATCCATAATATCCTCCAAACAAGGAGGTTATTCTTTCACCTCAGTCTATTTGTCAGTTTGTTTTCTTAAATACATATTCCCATGAAATTTGGTTGAAGGATGGGACATGGGTCAAGAAAGAACAACATTTTTCTGTGGATCCGAACAAAGGGGCAGATCCCGGAATTTTTTTAATCTGTCTTACAATTGCTAGATTGCTAGAGACATTTGGTGTGCAGCTTGATTACACTGAAGGGGATTGCTGGTCCCTCGGTGTAGATCTGTGCCTTATTGCCTGATATTCTTGTTGACAACTGTGGTGGGGAATGTCCCTGTTCTGAAGTCGGCCATGAAGACAACCTGATTGTAGTCTGATCGCCAAAAACACACTTTAATGTCAAATGTAAATGAGGTTAAACAGAGATGTTTTAGTCCCATCATATTTTTCATCGTCTGAGCTCCGACTGCAACTTTTCACGTCACCTCTTCTTCTTCTTCTTCTTCTTCTTCTTCTTCTTCTTTCTTCAAAACTAAAAATTTGCACTAAATTTAGCTAGAAACCTGACAGTAGTTTCCTGATTAAACCTCTCACATGGTTTCAAATCAATGCAAAGTGCTGTAATATAATATAAAATAAAATAAACAGCTCCACGCCAAAACTTCGTCGTGCAAGACTGTGTGAGAGAAAAAGAGGCGGAAAAAAAGTGAGCTCCGACGAGCGCGACAGAGACGCAGAGAAAGACATTTGGATGTTGAATCCTCCTTCACTCTGTGACGTAGCCGGGGGAGACAGAAGCTGTCACGACGGCTCATCAGCGTCACGTCGAGAGACGAAGGTCACCGAAAGCAAATGTCACCAAACCGACACAGAGAAACGGAGAGAAGTATGATGAACTCATCTCCCAACGAGTGCAGGCATGGAAAATGGAAAATGGAGAAGGGAAAGAGAACGTGAATAAAAAAGGATGGAAGATTGGACTGAGAGACCGTTTCCTTTCTATGACCCTTAAAGCGTGTAGTTATAAGCCGACATGGGTTTCAACCCTCTGTCTCTGAGAATCACCTGCTGGAAGAGAAAGAGGATGCAAGCTCTAGTTCTCTGTCGTTGTGTATGTCGATTATCGTTATGACGCTACAGATGTCCTGCATATTTTTTCCACTTGTTTCCCCCCACATCTGTGGAAACTGTGAACTGTTTTTATTTTTATTTACAGGCTTCTCAGTTTGACATTGAGTTTTTAGAGAAACAATAAGACTCTCATGTTATTGTCATTTATTTCCTCAGGTTTTTATAATAAAGATGATATATAATAGATAGAGGTGCAAGTCAGTGAGACATGAGTGATGGGACAATAGACTGTAAATAGTTTTATCAGGCAGCGTCAGGCTGTTTCCTCCTTCGCTCCGCACAGACAGGATATTCATATTTCCTTCAACCGCTCCACGTCTTTATCGCTTGAACCTAAACAAATATCATTTATGGGCATTTGCAGAAACAACCGAGTGGCACGTGGAGATAAATACTGAGTAGTTTAGAACTGTGAATGTCAGGATCTCGGATTGGAAAACAGAGGCGGGAAACAGACAGTCGCAGACAGATGGAGACTTCCTCACGTCTGTCTTTAATCCTACACGTCTTAAATGTAGGTAAACAAACGGAGAGACGCACCTTTTCCCTGCGTGTCACTGAGGTGTCAGAACGCCTGAGATGAGACCCGGAATGAGAAGACGGGGACAGACAGGGTGTAATTTAGTCGCTGAGCGTTTTGTCTGTGAGGCGGAATGAAAGTCACTCTGTGAATATGAGATGCTGAGCGCGTTTTCCACCGAGTCGGCCGCAGGTGCAGGCGAAAAACATTGGGGATGCACGACAGCTCGGGGACAAAGAAGAAAAATAGAAGAAGACACAAATTCTGTAGTGATGCATCCGTGCTGCAGAGGCACGCCCTTCGCTTTCTCACCCGCTCTCGCGTTTGTGAGCGTTTCCGTTGGCGCGGAAGGTCGTTTCTCACCTGAAGGTCATCACTAGAACGCGTGAAGCTGCTTTCACGTGGATACCCGGCGCCATCGTTAGCAGCAAAGTGTGTGTGTGTTGCATCTGCCGTCGCCAGGTTTTTATGTATACGGCCGCAGCGGGGGCCCTCCAGTGAACCAATGAAATATTCACACGCTGTCACATCTAGTGTTTAAACAGCCCTTTGTGTTTTGTGCACACAAAATAATATCACACACACAAACAGAAAAAAGAGAAATCCTGTTCTGGAACTTTAAGAGCTTTTTCAAATAGATTCAAGCTTATACAGTAACATCATTCACACAGCGGTTGACCTTTAACCTTTTTGAATCACAGCTTTCCAATTGATGGTCCAAGTGGAAGTGTAAGATGTTATCATTTATAAGTATTATTACATACATATGTAAAATGTATCCTGATGGGACTGTTGCTTTGTTGACGGACATCATGTGAAAGGTGAAGGAAGAAACAAAAGCTGCAATGTTCGGTATGGATAGTTTGCTATGTGTATCAGAGGTCATGTTTTCACCCTGGTCAGCAAGATTTATACAAAAACTACGAAACAGACTCCCAGTAGACCTTCCACTGTCGGGTGGAACATGGAGCAAGGAAGAATCCATTAAATGTTGCTGTGGATCCGGACAAAGGGGCAGATCCAGGAATGTTTTAGCCACTTTCTTTAATATTGTGAGAGAGAACATTTTTTGGGACATTATCGCAGATTTCCCAGAGAATAATTAATGGATCTTGATTTGGGGGTTTTGTTTTATTAAAAAAATGGCATATTTATGTGGTTTGGAGATTTTGATTCCAGGATCTCCATTTTTATCAATGACTTAGATATAAGGCTCGATGGAATTTAAGGACTGTTGCGCCCCGGTGGAGGTATGAGCTCCCCTGAATGATCTCATGAGCTTGTAATTGCAATTTTCTTCAAAAGCTTCTCTCTTTTTTTAAGACACAATACCTCGGTGACATTGCTGCACTGAACCGCCTCTCTGCTCCGTCGCCAGCTTCAGTCTTTTGAGATCAAATGCTATTTTTCAAAGTGGGGGAAAAGTCTCCAGTTGAATGTGATTTGACAATTAAAGGTGAATGTGACCCGGCGGCGGCGAGGGAGAAGATGGCCCCTCTTTTCTCCCGCAGTCTGTTATCTGTAATGGCTCAGAAATCTCTCTCCGCTCGACTCCGAGATCGGCTGCTGCTCGTCTCTCATGTCTGAGAGCCACACGGAGAGATGGAGGGGGGAGATTGTGATGGCTGCTGGGCCTCATTAGGAGTAATGAAATTTGACCTTGATCTCTGTGAGAGCGATCCCTCGCAGCTGTATTATGAGTCAGATTGGGGGAGATGCGGAGCGGACGGCGATGGTCCTCCCGCGGATCACCAGGCAGGACCAGGAGCAGCCGGGGGGGTTGATGAAGAGCAGCGCTCCACTGATAAACGGAGAGGATCCGTCAATGTCTCCGTGTCTCCTCATTATAAATCCACATGATGAGTTACATTTTTAAATACTTTGGCTGAGTGCAGAGGCTGAGTGACAGTAATAGTGTTCAATTGTTAGAATAAATCCCCAGGAAGACTGTTGTCATGAATATGAGATGAAGTGATGATGTCAGATGATCTCAAGGTTCAAGGTTGTCTTCATTGTCCCACTAGGGGAAAATTGATTTGCAGCAGGTTTCATATACTCCAAATATACACAAAGACAACATCGACAACAATACACTGAAACCCCCCCCCCCAGCTATCCTATCAATGAAGCCCCAAAAAAACTTTATTTTTTTAAATAAAGAAAAACAGGAGCTTCTTCACGGAATGGAAGTTCATGCCAAGTGCAAGTGTGAAAAACCACTAGGAAAGTAAAAAAATGTTTTATTCAAATCAAGTACGAGCCAATATGCAAATGTATAAGCTGCTGCTAGGAATGTATCTGAAGTACGATGTACCATTCAGCATCTCATTAGCCTATAGGATAAAGGAGACACGACTCCTCTCAGGCCAGAGATATACTTGACCGCCTCGCTTATCCTGCGTCGGTTTGGTGCATTAGTTGTGTGTGTTTTGCGTCCGTTAGATGCAATACACACATGAACAGTAGGGGGGCGGTGTAGGGGCGGATAACCATCATTGTCTTGACGTTTTTGAATGATTTAAAGGCACACGGATGCGAGGCCACTTCAGGCGGTGATGCGGCACCGTTGGCCTTCGTCTGGCGCCGACCATGTGAAAGTGAGCCGGAAGTGACAACACACGTGGCCCAAATGTCCCGAGTCCATTGCTCCCTCTGCAAGATTTTGGCCAGTTGCGGTTCATGTGGTTCGTTCTTGGCTGACATGGCTCTGGCTTGCTTGTGGCCCAGATGGGGCAAACAGAAGTGGACCGACCAAGTGCCGAAGATGGATGATGGATGATGGACGGTGAACAGTTCAGTAAAGAAGCTGGAGGGAACTGTATTCAGCTCTGAGGCGGTTTCAGAACGAGCTCTGATATACCGTATCTCTAACACTTCTGTTCCAGTTGTTGGCCTCCGCCCAGTTGGTTAACAAAGCAGCCGCGTCTGTGAGCGCCGATTTCTCCTCCTCCCTCACACAGACTCTATGAGCAGCGAGGGAACCATTTGTTCCAAAAAAGACACGTTGAGCGGTGATTGTTTGTCTTCAGATACGTACACTGTCTCGCTGCTGTATAAGAGCGTCCCGCTCCTAAGCTGGAGTTTTGTCTTGCACTGTTTTTTTCTTTGAAGGAGGGTTAGAAGTGTGTTTCATTCAGACGTATTCAACGCTGCAATGAGAGAACAAAGCCAGTCGATTTCACACCTGTGGTGGGAAAAACACTTCACGCTCCCTCCCAGTTAATGTACACCGTGTTTTCATTATTTTCCCTTTTGAATAATCTGGAGTCACAGCAGGACAGAAGACGGCAACATTTAAGACTTAAAAATAATGTTGGAATCAAAAGAGCGGCTGTGAAGTGTAGCTGATAAAACGGAACTGAGGACACTTTGCTCTCAGCTTTAAATCAGTTTTAATCCTCGCCTCTGTTCAGAAAGTCTCGTCACACTGAGGAAAAGTGTGTGCGTGTGTGTGTGTTTTATCTCGTGTTTTGAGAAAAACTAAAAAGTTGTAGAAAGTTTCTAAACTCTTTATACATTAAACACTTCCCGTTGGTGCTGGAGTCAGGTCTCCTCCTCAATGTTAAACTGCTCCACAAAAACAAAGAATAGGGCGACCATATTTTTTTAATCTCCAAACTGGGACACATTCATTTTACCGCAAACCCACACATCTGAGCTTTTTGGTACAATTGGATTTTTCATCAGCACACCTCTCAACACCATGGACAGGCAGCGCAGCAGATGAAGAATGTCTCGCAGCATTAGCGTGAAAATATACCTAGGTGAAGTAGTCGAGTGTCTCCCGATGACAACCGCCACCCAAACTGAATCACATGTTGACAAGCTGCTTCGCTGTGATGTCGCGACGTCCCTGTCTCCACTTCCTTTTCGTGAGATTTGACGCCATTGGAGTTCATTGAATGAAATCCTTTCCGACATTTCAGCCGTGTTTCAGCCAGAATGGGACATTGACGCCGCACAGATGCCGTCGAGTTAAAACTCATTGTTGAAGGAAGAGGTGATGCTGTTGCCACGGTGATGCTGTTGGTCTGATTAGTGTGCTTTCTCCTTCTGTTTCTCATTCGGTTCCTGTCACCGGGGCCCGCTGCTAATCTGCTAACTGCCTATATTCCGCCGCGCAGCTTATTTCCTTTTTCCATTCAATTAATCAATTTAATCATGATCCACAGTCGCCAAGTTAATGACTGTGACGCGCACGCGAACGGGAAGGAGACTGCGGATCTCAGTCGACGCGGCCGAGGGATGGTCGAGTTTTTATATGACTTTTATAATTAACGGAGGCAATTAGTCACGGGCGGCCGGAGCCGTTACACGCCACGGCCGCAGCCACGCTGCATGAGGCCGAACGCAGACGTGGATTCACACGTTAACGTTCACATGTGAAATCTGTGTTTCTGCTCGGCTCCCAGAGAAGCAGTGATATGGATCAGCTGAGATACCGAAGGGATCGTGGCTAAATGGACACATGACAATGCTAGCATGCTAATGTTTAGCAGGTACAGTTCACCATTAATTTGCTGCAACAAATTAATGGAACGGAAACATCATTATTAGATTATTAGATTATTACATCAGATGAAGTTTTGGAGAGTGGAAAGGCCTTTTGTCCATGGATTTGTTTTACTTTTGTGCGAAGGAGAATAATAATAATAATGTCTGATCAAAATCCATCCATCCATCCATCCATCGTCTACCGCTTTATCCTTTTAAGGGTCACGGGGGGGCTGGAGCCAATCCCAGCTAACATTGGGCGAGAGGCGGGGTACACCGTGGACAGGTCGCCAGCCTATCACAGGGCCACATACAGAGACGGACAACCATTCACTCTCACATTCACACCTAAGGTCAATTTAGAGTCTCCAATGAACCTTAACCCCATTCTACATGTCTTTGGACTGTGGGAGGAGGCCGGACAACCCGGAGAAGAACCCACGCATACACGGGGAGAACATGCAAACTCCACACAGAAAGGCCCTGGTTGGTTTGAACTGGGACTCGAACCCAGAACCTTCTTGCTGTGAGGCGAAAGTGCTGACCACTACACCAAAGGGGAACCTGTCTGATCAAGACGAAAGGTTTGAGAGGCACGAAGAAAAGAAACCGACGAGTCAGAGGAAGGAGCCTCGTTTTCAAAAGCAGCTGAAATGTGAGCAGCTTTAGGATGGGAACAGAGAGCGAGAGGCGGCGAAGGTGCGGGGCAACGAAGACTCAAGACCAAAAAAAAAAAGAACTCAGATATGGCTCCTGCATTGTAACCATGGCAACAGCTCGTATATGCCATAATTTCCTCCTAGTATTTTATGGTGAGCTCCGGGGCCAGGGGGCCCCCTAAAGGCCGGGTTGGGCGTCGGGCGGCCGCAGTTAAGCTGCTGTGGGAAGCGCGGAGGAGGAGGAGGGAGCTAATGAGCGCATGGATTAGCTGCTCCGAGCTAACAGTCAGTGGATGGAAAACAGTCGCCCACATGCACCAAACACAGCCCCCCGATTTGATTAAATTTATTCCCAGGGGCCCACACGAGAAGCCTTCCCTTATTTTACATCACTTATTGAATTTTCACAAAAAGGAGAGCGTGAACATGTGAGGTGAGCGAGACAGGGAAGACAAGAAGAGGCTGAGGGATGAGGACGATGTGGCGGCAGGACATTGTTCAAACACGGACGGTTCGAAAGAGACGCCCCCCTCTTGTTGGTTTTGGACACTTTACAGCGGATTCATTCAGGCCAGAGCAAACGTCAGGACATTTAAAGTGTCCACCTGAGCCGAGGCGACAATGACTTCAAAGTGGGCAGGAGGTTTATCGACGGCGGCGTCTGACAGCCGAGCAGAGGCGGGCGGAGGAGCAAAGGTCTGCCCGGCACTGATAAGAAAACCACAGGAACGGAGGTCGAGAGAGGCAGACAGAAATAGACGGGGAGAGAGGGATGAGGAGGAGGTTGTGTACGTCGAGAAATCTCGCCCCCTCTTCTCTCGCTCGCTGCTCATCCTCTGCAGAAAGCAACAAATACCCTGCCCGCTGCTGTCTCGCTCCTTTGTCTCGTTCGAGTTCTCCCCCTCGGTACTTTTGTTAATCCGTTACACCCCTGCACTCGCTCCGTTTGAGTCCTCTTTGTTTTCAAATGGGAAGTTTAATGCTGTTGATGAGCGAGAGAGAGAGAGGGAAAAAGTAACAGCACCTGTCATTTGGTATCTGTTCGCTGTCAAGTGATGAAATTCTGCGGGAGCTGTGGGAATTATGAGCCTGTCTGTTGAGAGCGAAGGAAAATGTTCAGTATTATTATCATTATTTAAACCAGCAGTCACAAACTGGCAGACCCTGGTCCAAATCTGGACCATGAAGCATCGTGACCTGTTGCAGGACTATTATGACATAACCACACCACCTCAGTGGAACCGTCTGGGTCCTGATGTGTTGCTATCACAGTATCTTTGCGCTCAGGTTGGGAAGCGAACAGACACATTATGACAGAACACAAGTGTATGTAGGAAACTATGGTCAGAAAATGAGATTCTGAGCGAGGATCAGACCAGATTAGAGAACTAGAACATCTGTCAGTAGCGCTCAGACGTCCACCAAGACCCAACAGACCTGAAATCCAATCAAGCTGCAACAAATCTCTCAATTCTTCACTCTGAATGTGTCAGATTCCTCATTATCTATGAATTATACTCTGGGAAGTCTGTGGAGAAAAGACATTCTATCTCGCAATGTTAAGGAAAGAAATGGATCCTTCCCTTAGTCCAGATCCACACCGACATGTAATGGATTCTCTCTTGACCCATGTTCCGTCCTCTCACAAGGTTTACTGTACTTTTTTAAAAATCTTTTTAATCCTGCTGACAAACAGACAACCCAAGGGGACAGGGGTGAAACACATAACCTCCAATTGGAATGTAGTTAATTAAAACCGTGTGTGTACTAAAGGAAACGTTTTAAAACTCTGACATGAAAAACTCAGTCACACAGAAACATAAAGGAACCAAATAGACCGGGCGGTGACATCTGTAAATGCACATTTTGGGAGAAAGGGTTGACTGACGATGAGTTGGACCTGGAACCATTAAAACACGACGATGATGATACACACAAACTCTCCATATCAAACAAGGCAGCTTTTGTCTCCTCCTGCATGTTTCCTCTTCGTCCTTTTACATGTCGTCCGTCCACTGACAGCGTAACTGCCCCTTCATTACTAGCGGAGGTTGATGTTCGGCCGGAGGTGAAGAGGGATATGTCGCACTCAGAGGTTTAAGACCGGAGGAACCTCTTGTCTGGATCTCTACCCGCCGTGACACCTCTTCAGACACCGGAGTGAATCATTGAGGATGGCGCGGAGGCTGGCAGCCTCCTGACCACTCCGACGGCGATGGGCCATTTGAATGAACGACCCGACATTGCTCCCGGCATTCTGAATCCCATTTGAATCTCCGGTCTAAAATCCTTTTGGGTTTTTCCGCTCCGCCGCTCATCAGTTCTTCGTAGTGAAGCTTGTTTCCTACGTGACAGTCAGAGTTTAATACATTTCATATGCTAAATGGGGGAGAATGTTCACCTGCCTGTGAGCCATTACTGAGGCGGAGCAGCCGCGGGAATTTGTGTCAGCTGGTCGTGTAATTCCGACGGTCCGCGCGTCGCGCCGTTGTGCTCGGCGAACAATGGAGGGCTTATGGTGAGGTGGACGGACTGAGCGAGTGACGGATGGATGTGTGGAAGCAGAGGCTGATGAATATGATCAGGAAAGCCGTAATAGAAACGAAACGAAGTGGAAGAAAGTGTGACACGTTTGGGAGGTGTGGGGGGGGGGGGCTTTTCTTCTCCCTCTCTCGAGAGTTGGACCTCCGCCTCGAGGAGGGAGGGAGATTAGTAGTCTGTGTGGAGTTTGTCTTTTTGTTGTGGCTCTGAACCGTGGCCAAATATAAGCCTTCGGCTGACTCAGGCTGTTCGCTCCGTGCAGCCTTTTATCCACAGCTATCCCAGGTTATCAACTTGGCGCCTTGGTCGCACGCGGGGAGCCCGGCCAGAGGCTGGTTGATGGTGGCCGCTGATAACATCCAGTATCAATTTTTGACTTTTCTTCTCAAGCGCAGCCTCCGGCTCCAGGAACCACGGACTGATTGAGATTGGTCTTTGTAGATACCGTGTTTGAGGACGTCCTGAGCCCTGTGTAATTGATCAGCTCTGGGTCACTGCAGCATTTGAAATCCCTCCAGGTCCTTTCAAATCCTTCAAACACAAACCAGCTATCCGCCAAAATAATCAACATCAATACACAATAACGGGGTTTTTTTGGCCGACACAGGTCTCCTGAAGTTCTTCCAAGGTCTGGGCAGATTTTCAGGGCGGAGCGGGAACTGTTGGCTCTCTGCCGGAGTCTTTTTATAGTTTAGCTTATTTACAATTTTAACATAATGTTCCAAATTAATTACTCATGATACTTTGGACTAATCTGTCCTTTTTTAAAATGGAACAGAAAGTATAATGCTGTAAATACTTATTTTTACACTTGTCAGCTCCCAGAGGTGTAGTGGGTGACCACACAAGGGATATTGTCCTCTGGACATTAATGATTGATTGATTGATTGATTGCTGTGTACCTGCCCACGTACAGTACCTGTGTGCATGATGAGAACACAGGCAGTCAAGTAATCTGACGCGACGATGTTTAACAGAAACTCGCAGGAAAGACAGCGCCCACTCACTTGAATGAAATTAGGGTTGTGTGGTTCGTTGAACATGGGGATCACGTCTCAAAAGTTAAAACCACTTTTCTAGTCTCCAGGAAAGTTTTACAGATATAAAACCTCTGTGTAGTAAAAAAGAAAAAAGGGACTAGATCATCACACAGTCGGCCTCCACCAACAACACTCCCTTAAATTCAATCAGGCCTTACAGCTGAGACAATAAAACATTACAGATCATGAAAAGACAATCGCCATTGTGGAAGAATGATAAAAGATTATAGATTGATTATTATGTTCTTTATTCACAACATAAAAACACAAGCAAAGCTGTACTAAATAACATTTATTTAACATCTCTGTGTACATTGTACATCTATGTACATTGTACACAGAGATGTATGTCCATTGTATGTCCAATGTTTTCTGTCAAATAAATCAGCGAGATCCAGATTTGTATCGTGATCTGCACCAAATCTCACACACTCGTAGGTTTCAGTCCATTAAATATGTTGCGGTTATTTTCATCAAGAATCATGAATTGTTCCCTTGGAAATCAGAGAAGATTGTTTTGTTTTGTTTTGTTTTTTAAAATCTCACAGTGTTGAAGATAGAGATTAAAAAAAAAAAAATCCTGGATCTTGATCTGCACCTGTGTCCAGTTTCACAGCAACATTGAATGGATTCTTTCTCGGTCAATGTTTCATCCTTCCACCGACTTTACTGTACATCTCTTCTGTAGCTTTTAATTCCGCCGACAAACAAACAGACAGCGGTGAAAACATAACCGCCTTCCACGGACGTAATGAAGGACCTGTTGTCAATTGGATGTTTCCTGTCAACGGTTTCACAAACGTCTCTTTCAGGTCCGCAGGGAAAATGATTTCCTGGCTGCGGGGTCTGTTTGTTTTTTTGTCCATCGTTCCAAGAGGAACATCAGCAGCACTGATCAGACCATCCACGCTGAAGTACCTGCATATAAAGCAGCTCTGTCTGTGAGACGAGCGCAGAAAAGTTTCTCCTCGTCCCATAACCCTTCGTAACAACTGAAAATAACGAAGCCAGCGCTTCGAGACCTTCTTCTTAGGGAGCTGTACATGTATGAAGATACCATGAGCTGGACGGCTGGGAATCTTCACAGACAAAACAAACAGAAAAGAACAACGATGACACTGTGAGGAGACGATGATAATTCATAATGTTAGATATGACGTAACACCGTCAGCAAGGGGATGATGACCAGTGCTGGAGGACGCCCCGGTCGTTCAAACAAGATGATGAGGGACGATCGGGCATCAAACATTTGTCAAACGTAAAAGAATATTCAGAAGATGGTTCCCTAAATGTGATTATCATCTATTATCATGTGTACACATTGTATATTGCATAAAACTAAGAGCTGGATCACTTGCAGAGCTATGATCCAGGTGGAATTCATCCATATTGATGTTCCTCTAATAGGGAATTCATTGCTCATTAGCAGCAGTCAAGCTGACGAATCAATGAGACCTTTGCCTCAGCAACGAGCCCAGTCGAAGCAAAACCATCTCGTTATCGCCAGTGATACTTGAAGATCAGATTAGAGCTTCAATCTGAGACTGAGACCGAGTGACGTCAGATTCCAGGGTTAAAATGAGTTTCAGGAGATACGTTGGTCTAAAAAAAGTTTGATCTAAGATAAATTTAGATCTTTATATTCCCCGGTTGACTTATGTTTCGTATTAACTAAGTGCTGTTTGTCTGTTGTGCTTCATCTCTCCAGATCGAGGACATGCAGTGGCCCCGGGGCGAGCGGGACATTCCCAGCTCCGTGTGCAGCCTCCCCTGTAAAACCGGCGAGAGGAAGAAGGTGGTGAAGGGCATGCCGTGCTGCTGGCACTGCGAGGCCTGCGACGGCTACCAGTACCAGTCCTCCGAGTTCACCTGCAAACTCTGCTCCTACAACATGAGGCCCAACGCCAACCGCACCGCCTGCCAGCCTATCCCCCTCACCAAGCTGGAATGGCACTCGCCCTGGGCGGTGATTCCTGTTTTCCTGGCGATGCTCGGCATCGTCGCCACAATATTCGTCATGGCCACGTTCGTGCGGCACAACGACACGCCGATCGTCCGGGCGTCCGGCCGCGAGCTGAGCTATGTTCTCCTGACCGGGATATTTCTGTGCTACATCATCACCTTCCTCATGATCGCCAAGCCGGACGTCGGCGTGTGCTCCTTCAGGAGGATTTTCCTGGGCCTGGGAATGTGCATCAGCTACGCCGCCCTGCTCACCAAAACCAACCGCATCTACCGAATCTTCGAACAGGGGAAGAAGTCAGTGACGGCGCCCAGACTGATCAGCCCCACCTCGCAGCTGGCGATCACCTCCAGTCTCATCTCGGTGCAGCTGCTGGGCGTGTTGATCTGGTTCGGCGTGGATCCGCCCAACACCATCATAGACTATGACGAGCAGAAGACCATCAACCCGGACCTGGCCCGAGGCGTGCTGAAATGTGACATCACGGATCTTCAGATCATCTGCTCGCTGGGTTACAGTATCTTACTGATGGTGACGTGTACTGTTTACGCCATAAAGACCCGCGGGGTGCCGGAGAATTTTAACGAGGCCAAGCCCATCGGGTTCACCATGTACACCACCTGCATCGTGTGGTTGGCTTTTATACCCATCTTCTTTGGCACGGCGCAGTCGGCAGAGAAGGTAAGAACCGACGGATGAAAGAGAGGTAGAGATGAGTGGGTGTACGGCAGGATGACTGTGTCATATCATCGATACAGTAACGTTTCTCTTCACACTAATGGTGTTTTTTAGGGGGTTTTTCTCTGTTATTTTGATCAATTTTCAGAAAAAAAGGTTTCAGAACTGTGACACAAACTTTTTCAACTTGCAAAACAGTACATCTATTTCTCCAAAAAAAAAATCCTAACAGTCACTTCTTGCTCAGACTATAACCCACGACTCAACTTCAATATTTGTTCAACTGAAAATAAGATCGACAGGGAAAAACTGTGAAAGAACAGAGACGCGTGAACAGGATGTTCAGCTCTTCTGAACATTTCTCTCGTCGTGACCGAGGCAAGTTTCGAACTTCGTGTGCTCCGGGTGTCGTGTTGTGTATTTACAGTCTTTGAGATCAGCATCACCAGGTATGAGCGAGAACTAACGACTAGATGACTGAATGTCGTGCAAAGCATTTTTCATTGTGATAGCGATTGGAGTTGGGCTGCAGACGCAGGGATACCTTCAGGTGAAACTGGATTGTCTTATAACGTCAAGATAGAAAGAGGATATTGAAAAATGTTGTATGAAAACTGTTGCTAAAAAAAACTAGTATCTAGGTTTATTAAACGTTTAATGTTCACTGTAAAATCAGTTTGGAACGTTATGTCGTGATTAATCAAAACAGGGTCATAATTTGTGCTGGTGTGTTCAGGTTCATTGTCACTGTATTTCAACAAACATTATTATCAGCTGAATTATACACGTTTCTCATGTTGAAACGATCAAGGCCGTAGACTGTGTTGACTGCGTGCCCCCTGATTTTCTTTTACTGTGCCCTCCGGGCCTGACAGGCTACAACCAGGCCTGATTAGAAGTTAAATGATGCATATTAAGTTGTTACGGTCAGAAAGCTTCTTGGCTGCGACAGACCGTGACCTTCAATGTGCACCGGGGTTTGGAGCCAAGTGTGAAGTGGACAAGGGGAGAGTCAGCACGTCCGAGTCTGAAGCCGTGGTTCTCCGATGGAGGGTAAACGACGGACTGCGCTCTCGAAGGTTGAGAAGGTCGAGGTCGTCTATGGTCATAAGAGCGAAAGAATGAGATCACAGATACAAATGGCTGAATTTAGTTTTCTCTGCACAGAGTTTGGACTTTGAGACGGGGTGACGACTTTGGAGTAGAGACTTTCATGTTTGATAGGATCCAGTGGAGGTGCTTCGAGGATCTGATCAGGAGGTTTATCAGGCACAACCAACTGAGAGGAGACCCAGAGGTCAGGCCTGATTTTAAGTTGTCATTACTTGGTCCGGACCATCCGGACCTTCTGTCTTTTCAATTTGCTCCGAAACCAAAATTGCAGGTGTGAAAGGTTCCTCAGACCACCGTCCGTACCAATGGACCAAAAGAGGTGGTCTCATGTCCGGAACATGTTCGGTTCGTTAGCAGTGTGGGAAAAAAATTTGGTGGGAAGAATTTGACTTTTGGACCAATTACAGGACGCTGAGGCAGCTAGATATCATAGAAGAAGAAAGAGGACCGTAAAAATGACCCACGGTAGCACCGAAATATTTCATTGCAATTTGGTCTGACGAAACAATGAAAAGTCAACTTGAAAAAACGCATATAAAGGCAGAAATGTAAAACGTGTTTTCCGAGAGGACGGCAGAGCGGAAACGTAAAAGGCTTCCCGGCGAATTGACAACACACCGACAGCAGAGGCACGCTCGTCTACAAACCAATCAGAGTCAAGTATAGGACGCAGTTATGTCACGTCAAGTTCTTAAGTGCGCTCGCAAAAATTGCTCGTGAGACCAAAAGTAACCGGATCAAACACAAACACAGGCAATGGTTCGGACCTTAGTCGGGACTTCAAAGTGTGACAACGCCCTTAGTGTCACACAGTTTGCATAAATGCATCAGGAGCTTTGTTCAGGTTGTGTCTCCTTCCACATCTCTGACATCCCCGTTTCCATCAGTTAAAAAAAACAAAAAAAAACTCACAAATCGGCAACAAATTAAAACATATCAAGAGTTCATGTCAAGTGGAGCGTCGCAGCATCGTTCTTGTAATTCCAATGACTCTCACTGTTGCGTCCCACATGATCTCGTCCTCATTGGTCCAGAACTCAAATGAGCCGCAGTGAAACCAGCAGGGGCGATAACGGAGGGATGAAACCGTCTGCTGAGACGTTTCCTTCGGCTTTATGGGTGCAGATGAAATAAAAAAAAATGCCAGCGCTGCGTTAAACGAGCACCGGCGCTCTTGTTGTGTTTGTTACCACCTCGGGCCATGTTGGTTCTCGTCGAGACTCTTGATCCGGATGAAGCAGCGACAGTGACTGGAGGGCGAGCAGCTGCCGTCCGCAGGTGTTCAGGTGAGATTCGGTCGCCTGTCGTCGGCAGGTCTAAATTACAGAGCGAAGGAAACATGTCAGAAGCGGGACCTGATGGCAAACGCAGAGTCTGTGAGTGACAGGTGGCGTCGGCTGACGACATTCATGAGCCTCAGTAAAATCTCAGCGTTGTGTTAAACCGCACAAATCTGTTCAGCCTGTTGTTTCAGTCTCGCCGCTTCTTTCATTATTTATCGGAAGCAAAACACAAACACGGTGTTTGTGGAGAGTTAATTATTCATGACATTTTATTTAAGTCACACATTAGCTCAGTCCCCGTTTGGTTTTCTACATTGTGTTTTTACACTGGAGACATTTCTCTTCACACACTTTAATTGTTCTCTCGTTAAATAAACCAACTTGATTCAAGAACGATAAAAACTGAATGCATTGAATACATTTCATATTTTATTAAATGTTCCATGACGGGATCAGGGTTTGGTTCTTCAGAGTGAATCTCCGAGCAACTGGATTTGATTCTGATTCCGACGTCCTCGGATCATCCTCCCCGTTTCACGGTCCAGAGTCACTTTTCCTCTCTTAGCCGTCGACGTAGACCAGCACTCGACACTAAGTCACCGCCGCTGATCAAAGTGTAAATGTCAGAATAGAATGTAAACGTGTAAAAGGAATGCAGAGTAAATACACAGAGGTTTGCCGGAGCTTTGGCTTAATCCTGGGCGAACTCTGAGTTGTGACAAACTGCTGTATCAGGGTCGACTTACGAGCTTTCCTCAGTGCAATGAACTTTTATTAACATGCGGGTGAATTTAAAAGGCATTTTGATGAAGCTCAAATATCCGTCTAATACCTGAGTCACCACTGATTGAAGGTCTGGTCCTGAGCTGTAAAACCAGCCAGCGGCAGAGATTAAGAGGAGGGGGGGGGGGGGGGGGGGGGGGGGAGGAGAGGAGGAGAAGGGGAGGTGTCGGCGGCCCAGGTGAGAGACTCCGGCTCGACTCTGTCGTCTCTGGGGTTTGATCTTTGACAGTCATTGGAAAAACTACGACTCTGCTCAGCACTAAAGAGACGGACTGAAGTAAACACCTGCGAAGGACTCGCATCCTGTCCCCACACACACACACACACACACACAGACACAGACACACACACACACACACACACACACACAGACACACACGCACAGACACACACACACACAAACACACACACACACAGACACACACGCACAGACACACACGCACAGACACACACACACACACACACACAGACACACACAGACACACACACACAGACACACACACAGACACACACGTTAAACCCAAACTCAGCTGCTTTAATGAGACAGTTTGACTGTTTTGAACAGATTCCAGATAAAGTGAAACCATGGCAACATTACGTTTCCTCTTTACAAAGGCAGGGTGATGGGAACTGCAGTTACAAAACTCAGAGGATGATTATCAACAAACAGAAGTTTAACACTTAAAAGTAATTGACACTATTTAATGAGCTCACACTCAATACACACGCACACACACACACACACACGAGTTTGGTTGTCTCAGTGATGCATTTAAGGACATTCTGATATTTGAGCTTTGATAGTTGGATTCATCAATTGTGTCGGCATGGTATTTTATACAAAGTCAAACGTATAAGAGATTATGGGGTTATTCATTGGATTTTCTCTGCATTACAGACCTGTTAACTGTAACATATGAGGTTACATATGATTTCCCCTCGTTCTGATTGGCCGTCTGTCGGGTCCGTCAGCATCAATGGTCTGGGGTGATTCTCTTTACGAAGGAGCAGAAATGTTTCCGGTGCCGTCCTCCACTGATCGGCTCTAAAAATCCTGCTGCACGTTTCATCTTTGAAAAGTGGCTCATACATTAGTTTCCTATACTAAAAAAAACTAAAAAACAAAACACATCTCAGTGTTATATTGCAGGTTTTATATCATCGAATAAAGCAGCGTATTAGTCCGTGTGTGCTTAACGGCGTCCTCTATTCTCGCACTGATAAAAGCTGTTTGTTGGAGCCTGAAGAGGGATTTGCTGTATCTAATGTGACAGAGGTGTTCCTGTGCGTTTCCTCTGATATGAAAGCAGCAGCCGCCTCGCTCAGGACGCGGTGCACAGAGAATTAGCTCAAAGGTTCAGCGTCTCAGGTGAGAGCGGTGGAGATGGAATCTTCCACAGCACTCAGATCATTTTTTTTTTTTCGGGTGGAATCGTTCTCTACGTCTGAAGGTTTCAGCTCCTACTCGACGGAAAGTCTGGTTTGTTTTTTTACTATAGCCAAATATTTTCATTAGTTTCCACAGGTTTTACATTAGGTCATATACCTTCACCCCTCACCCTGTATGTTTTCATTAAAAAGCACTTTTAAATGAGATGTTAAAAAGACTGGAGGTCGCCCATCGTTGTTGGCTCACTAGAGCTACAGGAAATGAATGACATCTGTCTTTTTAAACTCCGCCCCTGCAGCAGCCGGCAGCTCACGTGGACGTATCAATTCTGCCGCAGTCAGAAGCAAGTCCGTCACGAGCGCAGCTACTACTTTGATTGAGCGACTCCTAGTGGCCGGAAGTTACACGTCGAGTCTTAAAATATAAACAGATTCACTGAAACTAGAGATGCTTTGGTTTTTTCTAATTTGTTCGGGTGTCCACTTACTTTTGTCCATGGCTGACTATGTTCATGTTTGGCCTTCGTGAATCTGCGCAGGTTTTATTAGCGCAGCTTCACGTACGATGTGATATCCTAAATGCCGCTCGGTGCTTTTTGTCTCGCGCGCGGAGACGCAACGGGGCGAATCTGCCGTGACATGTAGGAGCTTCGTGAATAAATCGGCTGAGCCAAAGTGTTTCCCTCATTTCCCCCGAGGGTCGTTCGTCTCCTCCTGCAGAAACGAGCCCAAGGTCAAACAGCGGCGACGGAAACCAGATGTAACTCTTGTGTTTTTCCCAGTCGCTCTGTGACGGGAGGGAGGAGGGTGAGGGGAGAGGAGCGTGGGGAGGACAATATTTGTGTGTGCAATATTCTTTCTTCATGCACTGTGCATTTAATGGCTTCCATTAATATTTCTGTTTTTCATCCATCAATCCTCCTCCTCCTCATCACGTTTTACTTCCTGTCCTCACCTGTTAATGAACGTATGTGTGTCAGTAAGACTGATTATAATAATGCACATTTACTCGTAACATGGTCGTATTTTTACTTCTCACAGGCTGAATGTGACGTTGTTACATTCATTTTCTGAAGCTGAACTGCCACTGCTGGATACTAAGAACCACACACACACACACACACACACACACACAGAGAGAGAGATGCTGAGTGCAGAGGTGAGGATCGTGACCGAGCTGCTGCAGCAGCAGCTTCACATATATCACTGACTTATTTGTCTCTGAGGACGCGTCTGGAGACCGTTACTGTTACTGTTACAGTTACTGCTCCGCCGTGTTTCACCGTGTCCTCTGACGTCCGAGCATCTGACTGCAGCTGGAGGAATTCACTGAGAGCAGTGTTGGGGGGGCACAGATCTAAGGACGGGGGGGGGGAGGGTCACATGCTGTATAAAACCCCCTCCATCTATTTCTAGGCTGTTTATCCAGAGTCAGGTCTCCGTGGCAGCAGGTTAATGAGGGCGTTCCAGACGCCACTCGTCTCTCCAGCATCACTTTTTCTGCTCCTCGCGGTTTTGTCGAGTCGTCCTCATACGATCCCTCCTACCAGTCGTGGGTCTCCCCCTGAAGAAAGCAGAGAGCCACGGCGTCAGACTTGGAGGTGCTGACCACTTCACCTGACCATGTGGCCAACAGAACCACATCGTCTGCAAAATGGCAGAGAGAGGAAATCACGAGGCCCGCCCACCTGCAGCATGAAATAACGTCCAGGTGAAAATCACAAACAGGATTAACGTCGAGGGAGATCCCCATGTAGCGGACGCCAACACCCGCTGGAGACGTGTTTGACTTCCTGCTGAGAATATGGACAAATTTGTGATTTTGAGTAATATGAATAAAAATGACTTGAATATTTTACGTACAAAAAAAGCAAGACCAGAACTAACAGTACTGAAATCCCTGCTGTGAATCTGTCGTTCAAGTCAATGTTCAATGCAGTGAGAGGAAGACGCGGCGACGGAGGTCAGACACGGCGACGGAGGTCAGACGCGGCGATGGCGGCTCCTGGGTCGATACGAGACGAAGATTGTTTCTGATGTAGCAGACACTGAAAACACGAAGGGGAGCAGAGCGATGGAGAGACTGAGGTGAAGACGTAGACAGGAGGCAGAGAGACAGAGAGACGGAGTGATATCCGTGGCCCCTTGTGCTCTGAGGTGTCGGCGGCAGCAGTCGTTCCAGAGTCGACCTCAAACGCTGTCGATCGTCTGCTGCGCGCAAACCGCAAACGACACCACGTCCAGAGAGGAAGCTGTCTGTTGTCTACTGTACACGACGCCGACTTCATAGCTTCAGGATGAGTTAGTGACACTTGTTCTTTTCTTTCCTTTCACTGAAAACGCATCTTGACTGTGGAACGAGTTTGTTTCCTCGCTGAGTGCAAGTGTTTTTTTGCTTGTTTTTTTATCATTGGCGTGAGCATGGAGCCGTATCAGGGCACACGACTTCATCAGATGAGTCTTGTTATTAATGTGACAGGGGAAGTTGAGGCAGTCGTCAGCCTGAACTTGGACACCGGCTGGTTTGGTTCAGATTGTTTGAACTCTGTGAGGACTGAGATCAGCTGCCTCCAGTCCTGACGATAAAGATTTATCGTCACGCTCCTGTTACACTGTCACTCACTCACAATGGACACAAAAGAGATTTTAAGAAAGGGTGAAAATCCATGAAGCTGACGCAGAGATGTCGTCTTTTTTTTATTTTCACACATTCTTCTCCTTCTTCGTCGACACCCGCCGTCCACAGTGACCTTAGCGACCCACAGGAGCCTTTCGGACCACAGGCCCAGTTTGAACTTTTAGGTTTACCAGAAAGTTGAGTCTTGAGAAAATGTGACTTGAGAAACACTGGTGTTACAGAAAAATATAGATGGTACCCCACGTGCAGGGGGTTCAGTGAGCCACCCGAACCAACGCAGACTGCACCTGCGCTCCGGTCCGTCAGTGGAGCCCACGCAGGCGATGGATGACCTTTGACCCCATCACATCACCTCCTGATGTAAAACACAGATTAACAAGCGCAGGTCACATTGTCAATCGTCTGATTAAACAGCAACGTCACATCACCCCGGAGTTTCTCTAACTACAGTATTGATTATCTGCCATGGTGTGTGTGTGTGTGTGTGTGTGTGTGTGTGTGTGTGTGTGTGTGTGTGTGTGTGTGTGTGTGTGTGTGTGTGTGTGTGTGTGTGTGTGTGTGTGTGTGTGTGTGTGTGTGTGTGTGGTAAGGAAGTTCCATCAGAGACGGGGGGAGGGGTTTGAATGAACACAACCTCCGAATAAAATGGTGGTTCTTGTGTGGACCACCTTATGAATCATATTTTTTCTTGTTTTCCTCCCTCGACTGACGGAGTGTTTCTGATGTTTTGACGTCTGTTGTCATGACGTCTGTTGTCATGATGTCCTTGTGACGTGTCTTTACAAAATCTCCACGCTGCTGGAGGGAAAGGCTCCCTGCAGGCTTTAAAAGTTTGACGGATTAGAACAAACAAAGGTTTTATTTTCGACGGAGTCGATTAAACGAGTGAGTCAGACGAACAGTGACAGAGGTAAAGTTTACTTCCCCTACAGAGAAACAGAAACCAACTGCTCAAAAAGTCCCTGTGAGAACGAACCATCCATCTGTCTATCAATCATCCTGCCCATCCAGGTTGCTTCCAGTCGTCCCTCTCCTCATCTTGACTCGGTCCCAGGCCCGATAGTTCTGGGTCTCCTCAGTTTGTGTCCAGAAAACCTCTTAATGGAAAGAGGAACCTGATGCCTGAACCACTTCAACTGGCTCCTTTTTCTACCCTGAACTCTTCGCCTCATCCTTGAGTCTGAGTCATAGCCTCCGCACAGAGGAAGATCATTTCGTCCTCTCGTATCCGCGATCTCGTCCTTGCAGAGCAGATCGACCGGGAACTCAAAGGCCTCGTCCTCAAACTCTGATTCTCTTCACCGCGGCGATCCGCCGGAAACAACGATCCGAGTTTCCTCGGATCTTTCCTGTGATGGAATTGATGAAAAAAAAAATAATTAGGTTTCCACTCAGTTGCCTCTGTGACTCATCATGACTCATAAAGAGACAACGTGCTCCTGATCAACATGTTGATGAGCAGCGAGTCAATGATGCATAAATTAACCTTTATATGAAGTGTCTCCTTAAAATTGAAAACACAATCTCGGCAAAGTTTTACCACGGGGAAACAGAATCATGACCTGGAGTTGTGTTGCCTTGTGATGGGTTGCGTTATGTAATATTTCTGAAAACACTTTTTATGAAATGTTTCCTCTTCACTTTCACCTGTTTCCTCCACGGCCCCTCCACCTGACCTCTGGCCCCCTCCCTCATCTGTCCCTCTCCACTGTCTCCACTTCTATCAAACATCTTTCTATTATTATTATTTTTATCATCACCACACTCTGTGACCTCACCTTCAATATTTCACTGGCCCTTCGATCTTTCCAACTTCTCCTCCTCTCTCCTTTTCTCTCGCTGCTCACCCATTCTCCCTTTCCATTCATCATTTGCAGCTCTCTCTCTCTCTCTCTCTCTCTCTCTGTACCTACTGCTACTCTCTCTATTCTCCTGCTGTCTCATCCCACTTAACCTTCTCTCTCCTCTCCCACTCGTCTCCTCCCTCCCGCTCTCGCCCATTCTTTCACTCAGCTCTGCCGACGTTTTCCCTCCATCTCGGCCCTTTCATCCTCTCACCTCTCACTCGTCTTTCTCTCGTTGTCACTCTCCTCTCACTCGTCGTTCTTCACCTCACATTTCCTTTCTTCGCAACAACTCGTCCGTTTAAACCCTGATTGATTTATACTGTTCATCTGGTTCTGAAGCATCAGCTGGGGGGTTTTTTTATCGGATCGCAGCAACGTGGTTGAGCCTTCGGGTCCAACCCAAAGACCGTGAAGAAAGATGGACGTGGACATGACGGCTCCCCAAAGTGAAGCCAAATCATCTGGCTCGCCCCCTGGTGGCTGGCTGCCGTATAGGTCAAAAACCCAGCCCCCTCCATGTTTGCAGATGGGACATGGCCCAATAAATGTTTCCAAAGATGGTTTCTGGCATTTTAGGTTGTTGTTATCACATGTTCCGTAGGTTTCTGATAAGTTTGGTTTTAATTAGTTATTTGATTCTATAAAAACGGCCTGAGACGTCAAGCATGTGTATGGGCGGGTCTTCGTCTCTGACTTAATGTGTCTTTTTATTTAAAGTAGAAGAGTAAAAGGGGGTAAGTAAATCTGAGGCCGGGTCACATGATGCTGAACATCAGCATCACAGGCTCCGGAGGCGTCGTAATGTGGATGATCATTAATGGACGAGGGGCCACAGAGGACCGAACAGGAGAAACCCAGACGCCCCGCAGGGACGGCCATTATATGTCACAGATAGCCCGCGTGGACGTCAGGGACCGGACGCTCTGCCCCGTGGTTACGGCAGGAACAGTCACTTCCTGTCTCCTGAGACCCAGCGGGGACAGTGAGCCCACTTATTGCCCATCAGGGAAGGAGCTCCGAGCCCAGTGAAGACCTCCACACTGACAGGACGCTGCTGGACGTCATCATGTCGCCCTCTAGTGTCGATGTCTGAAGGAGGAATCCTCCACAGAGAACTTGGGGGATGGTTTCACCTCTTTCTTTCTTTCTGTCTTTCATTATGGTTCTGTTTTAAGGTCGTATTTGATTCTGGCCTTTTGATGATCGAGTAAAGAAGTCGGTTCAGTCCTGCTTTTTCCAACTTGTCCTAGTTTCAAACATCTAATCTTCCCTCGTTTCTGAGGACTCACACTCTCGTCCACACCTTTATTTCTTTTCAACACTTGATCATTTTACATTGATCAATTTTACCTACGTTACCTTCACTTTGTCCAAAAATGCTGCTGCTGAATCATCACCGGATCATGTGACACCAGTTCAGACCTCACTGACTTCCTGTCCCTTTTTATACAGGATTTGTTTTTGTTTTTTCTTTTTCATTTATAAGGCTTCACATAACCATGCTCCTAAATGGAGGTAATAACATAATCGTTTTAGAATATTTAGTGTATTTTCTGATCCACAAATGTAGAACATGACAAAAATAACATGAGGCGTGAGATGAGGCGCTGCATTTAATATGACGTCATCATATAGATTCTCTCTCTGTCGGAGATTTTTCGAACTGAGCAAACTAAACTGACCTTTGACCTGAGCTCTGTGAAGGAAACTGTCTGTTTTTATAACACACTGTTTAAAAATAGAAATAAATACAAGTAAAAATGTTAAATCTCACAGGGCAGTCGAATATTCTGCAAATTTAAAGAAAAATGCTCCATGTGAATGTGATGTTATTAGATTTTATGTACCTGGATTACTAATATTGATGCACCAACGTGCACGAATCATTCAAACCATGTTGAGCTGATTTTAACAACATGAACAGTGATGTTGTCTATAGTTTTAATCTACAGGTTTTTAAAGAAAAACATATTTTTATAACTGTAAATCTTATTAGTGCAGTGAACAGGAGAGTTAAAAAAATTGACATGGCATAAAATATATATAAAAGTTTAAGTACATGTGTTCAAATGTACTCAGTCAAACTCCACCACTGCAGAAAAATTATAATAAAACAGGATAAAAACTATGTATTTAATAAATAGATCATATATGTTCATATTTTCATCCACAAATTGGAATCAGAGATTAGATTCAGTGCATCAGCCCCTTTTCTCATTTCTCTCTTCATTATCTCCATTTGCTGCACGCTACGTTTTATTTTTCAATCTGAATAATAATATTGCTTTGACCCAAACGTGAGCCCCACATACATATGTACGTTGGAATATTACATTAGTCATCTGCTGCTGGAACACTCAGTGTATTTAGGTCAGTGAACACAGGTTCCTTTATGTGGAATCAGCATGCAGAGCTTGTCACGTTGACAGACAGTCGGAGCTCTGACCTGCAGCACAATTCACTCGGCTATTAAAAAGAAAAAGAAAAATCATGTTCGGGTTCATGCAAAGCTGCGGCTGCAGCTCCGGTTTTCTAATGATGTCTCCAGGCTTCCCAGACAGAGGCCGGTACATCAGGAGCGGCGTCGAGTCCACACGCTGATCAGATCATCCTGATTATAATCCCTGTAAAACACAGCGCTGCGCTGCACACACACACACACACACACACACACACACACACACACACACACACACACACACACACAGGGACGCCATGGCTACCGTTTCTACACACGACCGATTCACAACGTCACGGCCCGAAGCTGCAGAGACACAAGTGTAGAAGATACAGACTTTAACTTTAACTGTCAGTAAACTGCTCACAGCAAATCCAGAGAAAACATTTATCAGCTGCTGCTCACAAACATGTTTGATCATTTTACTTAAAGGCCCAGTGTGTAATTTTAGTACTTTTCTGGTGGCATCTGGTGGTAAAGTTGCAAACCGGAGACACTTTATGGTGGCGCACCGCTCATTCCATTTCCGATTTCCGGGAATATTCAATGCGAATGCGACGTATTCTGGAGCCGTTTTGTGCAACACCCGTATTCAACACGATGTAGTGAACATGGAGACTCACACGGAGGTCGGGTCCACCTCATGGAACTATATTGAACTCATTCAAAGTTGACGAAAAAACATTGGTTCTTTGTTGCAGGTGATTGTACATATATGGACACATAGTTATGGACAATATATTCAATTCCTGTGAATAAGTTCTTCTAAATATTACACACTGTAGCTTTAATTTATTGTTAATCAGTAAATCTTCATCTCTGTGCATTGATTCTCTTCAGCTGTAAACTCTTCTGCTTCTCGTCTCACAATTAATTTATCTCACTTCATCTGTTTTTCCTTTTCTCATTTGTCATGTTTGACATGAGCAAAGATATAACGACAATCTGAGACTGTGATTCCACAGACTCAGATTTTCATCGGGTAGAAGACAAATCAAAAGGAAATCCTCGACTCTGACAGCCGGTCGTTTCTTTTCACGCTGCGCTCGCGTTCGGGACGTCACGCTGAGCACACGCGTCGCGTGACCTCGATGGCGTTCTGCGACATCGCCGTAGAAACTGTGGCTGGTTTCCTCCACGTGGCCGAACGCTCCGCTGCTCCTGATGCTTCTCATTACTCGTCGGCGTTAACGTGAGGAAAAAAAACACGAGTTGTTTGCTCTAGAAGGAGAAACTCCGCGGTGTGTAACTGTTGCCGATGGTAAACAACACCTTCCCAGCATGCTGCCGACTAACTAACTGGCAGCGTTTTCTCCTCCCACTCAGCTTGGTATCTGTCACCGCTCCACAGTCATTATGAGTCCTCCCCCCTGTTCGGGATCCCAGGAAGTCTAATTAATGGACTTTGTTTACGCCCACGCCCCGACTCCCCGCAGAGACAATTTGACTCACAAACTCTTCAAACGGAGACGATGAGAAAAAGAAATGACGGAGCGATAGATGAGAAGAAGACGATCCGCTTCATCAACAGTGAACCAATGCAACGGAAACACATCAAACAGCTGATGGAAGTTGTATTTTACATCCTGAACTTTGTGGTTGTTTCACTTGTCTTTCACATGCTGTGGAGAGTACGTCCTCCCTCCTCCGTCGCGGTTTACACGAGTTTCAAAATACGAGTGTCCCTCCCCTTCTGCTACGTAGACAAGATGGCGACCGCCGAGGGAAGTAACCAGATACAAAGACGATCAATGTTGATCAGTGACTAAACAAACTCTTCCTGCTCAGCTCCCTCATCACACTTACTGCTGACGCTGCACTGACTCATTTCTCCTCCTCCTTCTCCTCCTCTCCCTCCTCCTCTCATCTTCCTCCTCCTCCTCCTCCTCCTCCTCACGGCATCATTCTTGTCTTCTTTTCACATTGTCTTTTTTCTCTTGATATGTTTCCTCCTTTTCTTAAACGTGCCCTTATCTAGTAACACACACACACACCCACATACACAGAAGATGTCAGACTCACACACATTAAAGACGAGCCGATGTGATGATATTAATCTTCCTCACTAATCAGTCCTCTGGTCATGTTTACTGTTTCTACTGTGTCTGATTTGTCGACTTATCACAGAGCCGTGGTCTTATCACACTGTCAACTCACTGATTCATATCACACAGAGAAAAAAGAGGGTTTTGTGTGTGTGTGTGTGTGTGTGTGTGTGTGTCTGTGTGTGTCATAATCAGACATAATTACATAATGATTAGTTTATTTATCTGTATGGACTTTAGGGAGGTAAAGTCCACATTCGTTACCCTGCCTACATTTTCTGAAGTCTTTTCTTCAAACAGAAACCGGTTGTAACTGGTGAAGAGAAGATTGATTTGTCCTGCAGAATAACAGGTTCAGACAGGTTTCTGATCACAGACTTTAAACAAAGATGGACGACACGACGGCTCCCAAAAGTAATGTCAAATCACCTGGATCGCCCCCTGGTGGCTGGCTGCAGTATCGGTCATGAACCCGCCCCGTTACATAAATGTTTCCAAAGATGGTTCCTGTCATTTTAAGGTAGTTCCTGTCACACTGATGTATGTTCAAGAGTTTGTGTGTTTTGATAAGTTTGGTTTTGATTAGTTATCCGTCATGCTTGGACAGGACCTTGATCCCGCGGCTTTTTTCGCTTAGTTTTTGAACAACTGGAGAAAAGTGGAGACGTGTCGTCCATCTTTACACGAAGTTATTGATCGTCCTCATTTACAGTCACTTCCCTCGGTTGTTGCCGTCTTGGCTGCATAGCAGAAGGGGAGGGACCTTCGTTGAAGAGGCTTCACCTCTGTTTGGTCAAGTCAATCACTCGACCAGTCTGTGATGTCCCCACCGAAATGAAAAAAACAACAGTTTTCTCTGAATCGAACACGTTAAACTCAACGCCTACAGACGTGAGGAGAGGAAACACTCTCCTGTTGCTTTCATGATTCTCTCCTCCTCCTCCCACCTCATCCCTCCCCCTCAGCCTCCTGTGACTCCCCCCTGTATATACATCAGGCTGTGACAGCAGGGCCATAACACGTAAAGACAGTGGAGCTGAACTCCGAGAAAGCCACTCTGGGAGGCCCATTACAGCTGGGCCGGGCCTCTTTATACATTCATGCCGGGCCAATATTCACCATCTATTGGGTTCATGGGGCCACGGCTCGGGACGCAAGTGCAATATACACGGCATATAAAATATTAATGCCGCGGCCCAGCCGTCTGCTGCTGCTCTCTGCTGTAGGTGAGGGTCGAAAACGCACAGAGTAATAAAAATCAATCCGTCACCAGCTCATAAAACCCGTCAAGAACAAATGTGTCACCAGGCTCGTTACAGGGCATGTTTCTCGGCCAATCGGGCGCTTCCGTTCCTCCGGACAGGAACATTAGACGGACGGAAAAATATAAAACTTTAATGCAGAGAGGTGGTCGGTTTCTCTGCTGCTCTACACATATCGACCTCTCACATGCATTTTCAGACACTTAGTCTCACAAAAATGAATACATTTACAGTATTTATTTGATCCATTAGTCAAATAGTTGGTTGCTCTCGGATCAACGTCTGTTTTCAGAGTCGTACTCACACAGTTGCAGTACAGAGGAGAATAAAACCTCCGGAAAATAGTTATTACACACCAAACACGTGACGATGCACTGAGGCAGGAAGTAGAGGGCCTGTAGCTGCCAGGCCAAAGAAATGTACTCAACACATCGTTGTTGTTTTTAAAACTTTCATTTCATTTTCAAGAGCAAGCATAGAAGGAGGATATTTTTTGTAAAGCACAAATGTAGAGTGTGGCGTAGAATATGTTAGGCAAGAACTGGAAAGAATCCCCATGATAATAGTAGAGTTAGATTTGTCTCAAAAAAAGATTTCTTTAATTATCAAGTTTTCTGTCTGTTGCTGTGTTAAATGTTCTAAAGCTGGTGTACGACGATGTTGGACGTTCAAGTTAATACAAACGTCATGAATGTTGCGCTGAATTTAATATGACATTATATGGATGACACCTGTGAGTCACGTGCGTTCATGTTCACGCCTCTTGGTTGGTTCACCAAACGGCGCAGCACCAGAAACAACGTAACCGTGTGTTTTGCCCCTTGACCCTCCGCAGCTGTACATCCAGACGACCACACTGACCATCTCCATGAACCTGAGTGCGTCCGTGGCGCTCGGGATGCTCTACATGCCCAAAGTCTACGTCATCATCTTCCACCCGGAGCTCAACGTGCAGAAGAGGAAGCGCTCCTTCAAGGCCGTCGTCACAGCCGCCACCATGTCGTCCCGACTCTCCCACAAGGCCAGTGAGCGGCCCAACGGCGAGGCCAAGACGGAGCTGTGCGAGAACGTGGACCCCAACAGTAAGTGGAGAGAGGGAAGCAGCGCTGACGTACAGGCTGCGCTCAATGAGGTGGAAAAAGTGGAATTGAAACGTAATAAAGCATGTGATTATTTTACTCATCCAACCATATATTCTACATCACGTGCTGGACAGACGGGACAGGAGGGGAATTAACTCAGGGACAGTTTTTCATGGGGGCCAGATTTCTTCGCCTGAGACAATGAAAACCTTTAAATCCCAGACTCACCTTTTAACACATTTGATATGTTTCACCGGGAACCACGACGTGCTGCAGTCAGGACATTAATATCACTGCAGCGGGTTCAAGCGTTTCACTGTCCACAGACCAGCACGTTAAAGGAACAGTTCAACATTTAGAGAAATCCTCTTCTTCTTTTCACACTGCATCTAACCCACTCAACCAGAGCCAACCAAACATTTGAATAGCTGTTTCCTTTGGACAGAGTGATGCCAGCAGTTTCCCCATTTCTAGTCTTTATACTAAGCTAAGCTAATCACTGGCCGAAGCGTCATATGTATCGTACAATCATGAGAGTGGGATTGAACAAGTGACTTTGATAGAGAAGACGATTTCCCTCTCAGTCGAACTAACCTTTCCATGTTTATTTCATTCATGCACGACCACAGCTGCTGTTCATGTGTCTCAATAAGACGCTTTTGAATCGTTTCAACCCAGTTTTCTTGAAAATTTTTCTTTAATATATTAATGATCTGCAACAGAAACATGTTGTGTAACGCTGTTTTAATTTACTCTTTAAAATGTGACTTTTCCCTCAAACTGTTGTTGTGACCGAACCACAGACGGGACTGTGAAAGTAGTTCTGCATTCACAGGTGGAAACAGATACTTTAAATCAAAATCCAGGCAGAAATCACATTTCCCAACAAAAGGTAACCAGGAAAATAAATGATTAGAAAATGAAGGAGTTTTCTATGAAGCCGGGTTGATTCTTCTTCATATTATTATGTGAGGTCATCACTGATCAATGTCTTCTTGTCATTGAGGTAGAGTAGAGTCAGTTTGAGGAAAACGTTCTGTCCATGTGCCGCTGGTTCATTTGAGTTGAGGAAGAACCAGATTTGATTTTATAATTCATCACATGAACTTTCACCATGGTTTACCAACACTACCTTTTTCCACAGTCTTTGTCTACATGTACCTCAAAAACAATATTTAATGTTAACTTCTCACCATGGTGAATTTCCATGACAACCACTCTCTGCATTTCAACAAAAGCATAACGAGCAAAGACATCATTTTATTTGGAGTGGATGGGGGGGGGGGGGTTCTGAAAACTCCACAGGGAACCAGACCTGTAATATATTATGATAAATTACAGCTTCTACGTGAATGATCCCAGAAATAAACAATTGAAATGACATGTAATCAAACTACTCACTCTGGGGCAACTCACCAAATGTTTTTCTCCCCCCTGACAGGCTAATTTCATAATTTATCAGAGGTAAGAGCAAATTAATCTTCTCCTGCTTTGCTGTCCTGACCTTGATCCATTTTTTTCTGGAGGGTTTTTTTTTTTGTGGGGGGGGGGGGGGGGGTTGCATTTGAGCGGGAGGGAGGAGGTGGTGTGTGGCGTGAATGTTAAGTATTCCTCCATAGCTCTTTATCGCCATCTTACAATTGACTCATAACTTTTACATGAGCAGAGGGAGAGAGGAGAATAATCCCACTGTGAGTGGCAGATTTACAGTCTTCCTCGGGGGCTGCGTTCATGCTGTTTGGGCGGCACTTTAACGGTGTGTTTGACCCCGAGGCCTCCGGTTTTACTGCTCTCATCGGGACATAAACTGCACATGTAGAATACTGAAGGGAAAAAAACATATTCAACTGTCTGTGCGCCGATGTTCGTCTGACAGTCGGACCAGACCTTCCTTCACTCAGCTCCAGGAACCAGAAACAGATGTGACACAGTGGAGGCAGAGAGAGGTCAGAGGTCAGAAAAGGGGCCGCTGTGATAGGCTACAGCAGCGGTGCTGTTAAAAATGTTAGCCTGCTGATAGAGATGTTCGCTTGTTAGCCTGTGGTTAGTGATGCTAGGCTTCTGTTAGAGATGTTAGTTTTTTAGCCTGTGGTCATTGGTGTTAGCCTGTGGTTATAGCCTATGGTTATTGATGTTAGCCTGTGGTTAGCAATGCTAGGCTTCTTTTAGAGATGTTAGCTTGTTAGCCTGTGTTTAGTGATGCTAGGCTTCTGTTAGAGATGTTAGCTTGTTAGCCTTATGTTATTGACGTTAGCCCATGGTTAGTGATGCTAGGCTTCTGAGAAATATGTTAGCTTGCTAGCATGTGGTCATTGATGTTAGCCTGCGGTTAGTGATGCTAAGCTTCTGTTAGGGATGTTAGCTTGTTAGCCTGTGGTTATTGATGCTAGGCTTCTGTTAGAGATGTTAGCTTGTTAGCATGTGGTTAGTGATGCTAAGCTTCTGTTAGAGATGTTAGCTTGTTAGCCTGTGGTTATTCGTGTTAGCCTGTGGTTATTGATGTTAGGCTTCCGTTAGAGATGTTAGCTTGTTAGCCTGTGGTTAGTGATGCTAAGCTTCTGTTAGAGATGTTAGCTTGTTAGCCTGTGGTTAGTGATGCTAAGCTTCTGTTAGGGATGTTAGCTTCTTAGCCTGTGGTTATCGATGCTAGGCTTCTGTTAGAGATGTTAGCTTGTTAGCCTGTTGTTAGTGATGCTAAGCTTCCGTTAGAGATGTTCGCTTGTTAGCATGTGGTTAGTGATGCTAAGCTTCTGTTAGAGATGTTAGCTTGTTAGCATGTGGTCATTGATGTTAGCCTGTCGTTAGTGATGTGAGTTAGCTGTTAGTGTTGTCAGCCCGGTCAGCCACAGTTTTGCTGTCCCATATATATATACATATATATATATATGTATATATATATATACATATATCTATCTTAGTCGTCACAGCCTTCAACCTGTGGGGTTGGTGTGGTTATGTCTCACCCTGGTTCCATATTCATCCTGAGTTGGTGGTGGAGGCGACGCAGCGTCAGACTGCAGCTCAGTGACGACTCCCTGAAGACCAGCAGAGCCATCTGTCGGCCCGGGACGATGCAGCCACACAAACCCCCTCATTTCTCACTCCATTTCCTCTTTCTTTCTCCCATCTGCTCACTCAGGGCTTCGGGTTTAGGCGACTGGCTTCTCTCCCTCTCTTTTCGACCTGGCTCTCTCGCCCCTCATGACACTGTAATAGCCTAAGTCGCTGAAGATGGCTTCATCTCTCCTGCAGCCGATTCTGAGACAACAAAGGCGTCTGCGTCTCGCTCTTCTTCCCCTGGCTTCAGCCGCTCTTCAAAGTCCAAGTGATTCCCTCTCGCAGGCATCTCTGACTTTCTCCTAAAGCCTATTCCTTATACAACAAAGGCTCCTATATATCTCTTAAAAGTCCAACACTGCTGCTCTCACAAAGGCTCCTCACAGGCGGAGCTTTCCTTTCTGCAGCGTTGCCCTGCACAAGAGAAATCTTCTGCTTCATTCGTTCCCCCCGGGGATGAGCCGCTCTGACACTTCCACATCTGTACCTCTAAATGTTAAAGATTCACTTTCAGTGAGCTGCAAATGTCAATGAATGAATTCACCTGGAAACTATGTTTTTAATCTCACCGCCTTCTTGGTGTTTTATTGGAACGTCAATCTTGTAAAACGGTCCCAGGAGTAAATTTTTCTGCAGTGTTCAAATATTCAAGGCGGAGGCGACAGTGCTGAGAAGAGACCTTTTCTTGACTGTTTGCTCGTGAGTGTTTCACGTCAGGGTTTGTGACCGTGAACGTTGGTCCCGACGAGCGACGGTGTAAGAGTCCGGCAGTGTTTCAGTCGGATCCACAACCTTAAGACAGACCCAGAACATCTGCACCAGCGTCGACTGTCAAGTTACTCAAATGAATGAGAACATACTTGTGTCCCAGCTTCACAGACGAGATGAACTGAGACGGAACAAACAGCTCGATGTTTTTGTTCTGAAGCAAAGTCCAGAGACAGACACACAGAGACGTTGAAGCATTGAACTGTTTAAGCTGCTGGGGAAAACAGTGATAATGAGAAGAATATATTACTTTATTAAATCTAATTCTTGTGTGAACGTTCTGCTGCTTCTCACACGAGGTCCATCACACATGTACTGAAAAGTCACATTTTACTGAGAGTCTTGCTCAGATCCAAACCTGCTCTTTATAAATCCCAGTCCGTTAAACTCAGCTTGTTTCCACTGTAGTTAAAATGTGTTTAGTGTATAAATGTGCTGTGGATTGATCAGCTGATGGATAGATGGTTCAGTTCTCTCTGTTAGGCCCTGCTGCTTTCTGTCTCAGTGGATCCGCCCCTTTGTCCGTCACTGATCAGTCGTCGATCGTCTCGATATACTCTCATTGATCGTCTTTATATACAGTCTATGATCTGCTCTGTCCTCACCCCTCAGGGTTCATGACCCTCGTGTTGAATCTTGAATGAAACTTGAAGCTGATCTGTGTTTCGTTGTGTTCAGGTCCGGCAGAGAAGAAGAAGTGCGTGAGCTACAACGACCTTGTGATCTGACGGCGTTCCTCCATCACAACCACAGACTGGAGAGAGAGAGGGGGGGGGGGAGATGTCTGGTCTCTGGCCTGATGAGTGAAAACAAGAAGAAAAGGATGTTTTCAGTTTGTTTCGTTCCTTTTTTTTTGTTGTCTCATGTTCTTCACCACAGACTCTCAGACGGAGCAAAGCCTTGTGGGACGCAGACGATCACTCGGTCAGAGACAGTGAGGGAGCGATTTGTAGAGGAAAGGGACATGGTGATGTTGGGAAATGTTGGAGCAAATAGAAAAAAATAAAGCAGACTCTTTTCGTCCGTCGTGACTGAGAACAAACACCCGCGGACTCGTCGCAGCCGCTCGTGTCACGTGTCTCATCTGACGATGTCAAACGAAGGAGACGCCTCCGACCTGACGCGACCTCCGTACGGAGCGCGCCTCCTCTCGTTTCCTGGTGTACGTCCAAACTGCAGGTTTTCCGACCTTCCTGTCGACCCGTGTGTCGTTCTTCATGGTTTATGTGTTGGCCGACCTCAGTTTGTTGATTTCAATATTTATTTTCAATATGATTGAGATGTTGATGATCGATCGTTTTAGCTTCTTCCTTCTTGGGCGCACTCTTTATTTTAACGAAAGCCATATTCTTCACTTGAAGATGTCGAGGGCTTTGTTCACACTGTCACCTGGAATCTGATTTTTATCACTTAACTCTCTAAAAAACAGTGGTCGGCCCCGAACTGTCTGCAGGAACATGATCCTGTGCAACAGGATATAACAGAAAAACCATAATGGTTTGAACATTCATTCGTCCACAAATGAAATGAAGAAGTATTTAGCTGTGATGCTGCTGGAGTCTGTATGTCTGTTCAGTCATTTTTAACTTTGTTTCTTTTTAGGCAGCTGCAGCAGCTTCACTTGAGATCACAAACGTCTGTATTGAAATTTTCTTGCTCATTTTTAAGGCCTTAAAAGGTTTTGCTCTCAAAATACTATTTATCGACCTGGAGCACTGAGAAGTTGTTTTTTGATTGGCTTTTGCAAAGTGAGCAACATCAACTCGCACATCATTAAAACAAAAATGAAGATATTACATGGACGATGCATTTTGCACGGCTCTAAACTGAAATCGATGGACAAAAAACATTCAGAGTCTGAGCTTTTCATGTCCGACCGAAAGAGAAGAGTCGTCGATCAGAACACCCGACATGGTAAAAAACAGATTCCTCAGCTGCACGTGAAGGCATCGCTTAAAAAAAAAAGAAAAGAAAAGGTGTTTGTGTTTTAAAAGGCCTTTCTGTTTGAAATGTTTGTGGTCCCCACGATGACGTCATCCCCAACATGTGTGTTCCTTCTCACGCTCACACACACACACACACACGCACACACAATGACTTCTGCAGTGTTGTGTGTGTGTGTCTGATGATGATGACGATGATGACCCCTAACTGTGTTGTAGCATCCTGAAGAGAACCTTCTCCGGCCGGCGTCACTGGGCGCGCGCTGACAGTTTGATGATGTCACAGACGGCGGAGACAGCGGCGGTTGTTCATGCATGCCTGATGTGTTCGATGTTGAAACAGAATCAGAAGAAGAAGAAGAAAAAAGTTTAAAATATTGAAATTCTCACGACACGGTTGATTCCACACGTCTGCTCTGAATTGTAATGTTTTTTATTTACGGTCTGTTTCTTTACTGTCGACTTCCTCTGACACTTTCTCACTCAGCAGAATATATGGCTTTGTTTTCTTTCTCCTGGAAATGGAGAAAAAGATGAATATATATTTAAAAAAAACAAAATACTTGTTTTAAAAAAAGAACAAAAAAAGAACAAAGGAAGCATGTATGTTTTCTACTGTTTGTACTCGGTATATTCATGTTGCCCTGCTGCTTATGTGCCAATGTTGTGGGAGAGATTTACATTTGGCCACTCATGCAACTATTCTGTGGTGTTGTCCGAGAATGTATCAACATGAAATTAAAAAAAAAACCTTTGGTTATTTTTTTATATGTATATCCCCAGAGGAAAAAGCCGTTTGGTATTTGTGTCTTACTCATAGAACGCTTTTTTCACTTGAATGGCCTTGAGAAATATTTCATTTGTTTCCCTCCTCGTTCCACACGGACGTCCATCAGTGTGCTCTTTTGGATTTGTACAATATCATAATTTGCCTGAAAACAAAAAAAAAGTCTTGTCACCATTTTTTCTTCTTCCCTTTTATTTGCTCAAATCGAGAGTTGACATGGTTCCTTTTGTGCAGAAAATGGACAGTGAAAAAAAGACTTGGAATAAAAAAATTTAAAAAGAAGATCTGAAGTGCATGAGTGATTTCAGAAGAGAACCCACTCTGGCTCAATTCAAGAGAAGCTTCACTTTCATTGAATATCATAGATAAAACCAAATCTACAGATCCTGAACGCACAGCGCAGATAACTGTTCCTTTTATTATTAGAAAAGTCATTATCTCCTGCGTTGAGATGAGTGGAGTGGAATGAGTTCACTGAGTGGAGACTGCTGACACACATCGAGGTGCAGGAACATCCGCAGTCACGAGACGCTAATTATTTCCATGGCCAGGGACACAGAGTGCTGGGAACTATAGATAAAAAATAAAGTTACTTGTATGAAAAATATTTCAAGAAGATTATTCAAGAAGATAATAAACAGGTTTAAGAGAAGGCTTTCTTCAAAAAGAAAAGGGGGGGGGGGGGGGGGTGAAAGATTGAAGTCTAACTGAAGTAAAGTGTGTTTTATACACTTTGTGTGCTTAACTCCAGCAACTCATTATAAAACAAAAGGGAGGAATTTGTATTTCAAATGAATTGGCCTTATGATGGTTACCTCTGGTTTTACATGTATTCAACACAACAACATCTATAAATGGACATTATTAAATATAATCAAATGTACTATAAGTAGTATTAAAATACATTCTCTATTGTTTGCTATACTTTGGCATCTTTGACAAATTTATAACTTTTTCTGATGAATCCTGATGAAATGAAATCATAGATATTTACTGATATCCACGAGTGTGTGAGATTTGGTGCAGTTTGATTGAATTTGAGGACTGTTGGGTCTCGGCGGAGGTGTGAGCTCTACTACTGAGAAATGTCCTAAGTTTGTTGTGCATTTTGTGAATGTGAAAGTAATTTAACTCCATAAGGAGACTCAAGCACGACTGCGCCGCACAACACATGATGGGCATTGTATTAACGTGGTACAACAACAAGCATCTATGTGAACGAGACTTAACAAAGAGACAAATGCAGAGGATGGAAATATCCAGGGGGATTAATAATAAAACTATGTGAAATAGAAAGCTGCCTTAAAAAAAAATCACTTTTATACCCCAGTCTGTGTCATGATGCCCCCATCGCTGTGCAATTAGTGCCACTGTTCCTCACTCATCCTCTCCCTCGCTCACGCTGAATCCCCTGGAAATATTGATACGGCGGGATTGTTGCCCTTCGTCTCCTCCGCCTCTGACTCGGAGCCTCTTTCTGAACTGTAGATTAGAGTGGCGCTGGGGCTGGTGGTGGATCTGTATGGGTTCACATAACTAACCCTCAGCGTCCAATTAGATTAGTCACCACCAAACCAATTAGTGTGTCGGGGAGGAAGGAGAAGATGCCAGTTGTCGCATTCGGGCTCTGATATCCGAGCAGCAGGAAAACATGCTGGCGAAGCTCTTCAGTAGCCACTGCAGTGGAAAATGCAGTTTCTCTTTGTACGCGTCATAATGCAAAAAAAGAAGAAAAAAAGTTTTTGAACTTGGAACAAAAATCTGCATAGAAAAGAATTTGGGTAGGGCTGAAAACTTTGAGATTAATTAATCACAGCTTCTCCACACAAAAAGAAAACTTGGATACATCTCCTTTTCCTTTGAAAACAACAGTTGTAAGCAAAAGCTGTGTGGAAACACAAATCAATGCATCAGATTAATGAACTATAGCACTTCTTCAATGCACCAAACTACTTTGTTTAAAATGCGCGATCCAGCAAAGTAAAGTTGATATTCGTTTGTAAGTGTCCACTAATTTCCAACTATGTTTTAATACTTATACTGTATGTTATGTATTTGTCCCTGCCAGTTTGTCAGCAGCATGTACACTTGGGTAATCACTGTGTTTTGCCCAGAATAGCACAGACGTACCACAGGGTTGACTTGACAACCAGTGGGTTGTTAGAGTCCTTGTTGTTTTTAATAATACGTCTGAAAGGCCGGTGTTAGCATTTAACCATTCACTTGCTCTAAGCATTACAATGAGTCTGACGGACAGTAGTCACTTGGCGAGAGAGCAAAGTGAACCTTGGTGCCGTCTGCAAAGCTGTGACGTTACTGTCACGGCGTGCTTCGGCTTAGAGGGAGGAGCATGTAAAGGTTGAATAACAGCGGCCCCAGAACTAAACCCTGGGGGACTCCACATGTGATGGTGATGAGATTTAAGATCAACGAGGGGAATCAAGATATGATCTGAACATACTTCCTGTCAATCCTGTCAGTGTATCCATGGATACATAGACAACTACCAATGTGTCAATGTGACACTGTAGATAACTGAACATCATGGTTATTCTCAGGTAAGCTAAACATGTGTATACATTTATGTTTTTTTTATCTTTACCTCCATCTGATGTAAACATTAAAATGGGGAGCTTGTGGTCGAGGTGTTTGAGTGGGTAGACCACTTACCACAAGGTTGAATATTCGATACCCGCCTCCTCCAGTGTCCTTTGGCAAGACACCGAATGCCCCAAATTGCCCCTGGCAGCGATTACGCCAGTGTCCGAATGATGGGTGATAGGAAAATGTGCTGTGTATAGAAACTCTGTGTGCCAATTTGTGAATGTGACTTAATGTCAGAGCTTTGAGTGGTCGATGAGACTGGAATAAATATTGGAAGTGTTGACTAAACAGTGCCTACGTTCTTCTAACACTGAATTTTTACAGAAAAAAAATCTTCCTTCTTCTTTTCTTAATAATCATCATTATCATCATCATCATTGCCCCTATGGGAATTCACTGCCTTACTCCTAAATGTACACTTATATATATTTATTCACTGGATTGACGTTCATAGTTGCTGAACAAATGAGTCGCTGATTATTTTATTACATTCAGAAGTGTGTGTGGGGGGGGGGGTGAAGTGTGACAGAACGACAACAAGAGGAAAGACTCTGACGAAGGATGAAAACCCCATGTTCTGAATCACTTGCTGGACTAGATGCTGTTACAGAGCCACATGTCACACAATCCTCTCATTCGGCCTCTGATTCTCAGTCTCCTCACTGTGAGTGGATAGAGGAGGAGGAGGAGGAGGAGGAGGAGGAGGAGGAGGAGGAAGAGGAGGAGGAGGAGGAGGAGGAGGAGGATGAGGAGGAGGAGGAGGAGGAGGAGGATGAGGAAGAGGAGAAGGAGGAGGAGGAAGAGGAGGAGGAGGAGGAGGAGGATGAGGAGGAGGAAGAGGAGGAGGAGGAGGAGGAGGAGGAGGAGGAGGAGGAGGAAGAGGAGGAGGAGGAGGATGAGGAGGAGGAGGAGGAGGAGGAGGAGGAAGAGGAGGAGGAGGAGGAGGAGGATGAGGAGGGGGTGAGGGGGTGAGGGGGTGAAGGGGCAGCAATGTGAGAGAAACTATGGTGGCAAAGTGCAGCTCTCTGGCCGTCCGCATCCCGTTCACTTCACTCGCCCTCTCTCTCCTCCATCTCTCAAAGTTCACTCAGAGCTCCGGGAAACTTGATGTAGGATCACTTTTTCATCTGTCATCTTTCTGCCAGGCTCGGCATGAGGCCTATCGGAGGACAAGTCCGCTGTAGCTGGTGTTTCACAAGCTGAGTTGGCCAGAGCCGGTCATCAGGACCAACGGTTCAACGTTAGTAACACGTCATTAGCTGTTTGATCACGTGCCAATATGAATGACATGCATGACGAAACTAAAAACACAACTTGGCTGTTGAGGCAACACACGAAGATTCCCCAGTCACAGGCTCCGACCAGCACGGAAAAGTTGAGCCGTCACCAATAAGGCAGAACTTAAATAAATCCTCTTGTCTCCGGGATTTACAGGCAAATCTAAATGCAACAAAATGAAACAGCCGCTTAATGTTTGATCGTGTGTACCGTCAGAATACGTCACAGTTCTGTGGAGCTGTTAGATTAGACCAGATTTGATGGTATGAGATTATTTGAGAGGACGTCCAGGTGAGAGCAGTGTTTATATTAAGGCCTTGTGAAGATTTCACAACCCAGAAGCAATTGACAGTAGATAATAACATTTCTCAGAGCAGGAATAAGCCTCACATATGAAGAAGGAATTCTGCTGCAGCGTTCTGTTTTATTGTGCTTTTACTTTCTCTCTCTCTGCAGACATCCATCATTTCTTCTGCTGCCCTGCACTGGATTAATCCCCTTTTTTTTACTGACCCAAAAAAGAAGCCCGGTAATGACAAATATTTCAATATTTGAACGTCTAATTTGAGATAAGCCTGACCTCATGGCGAAGGCAATTAAAAAAGTCTGAATGGCAGCGAATGGTTTATCCGAACGAGGCATCGGGGGCGGCGGACGAGAGGCAGAGCCACAGAGCTGAAAGGCGACGTCATCAGCGGACGAGGAACAAAGCTCGGGACTTTGACGCGGCCACAATAAGATCTGCGTTTATTTGGGATGGGAGTTATTGCTCCATAGTGGCTCCGCAGCATCGGCGTCTTTGCACTGATGAGGTCCTCTGTGCTATCTGCTGAGAGATAACAGGTGTCAATGGAAACCAATTCACAGCATCCGGAGCAAAGCAAGTCATTAACCCGCCGGCCAGAGACTTTTACCCCCATCCTTTTGCTTTCTCTCTGTCTCCTCTGTATTTTGGGCGGAGGAATTTGTGAGTTAGGGAGGCGGAGGAAGACTGAGGCGCTCAAATTGCACTTAAAGAAGAAGATTAGCCGTTTGACAGACCTCTGTCCGCACGCACACATGTGGGCACCTCGGGGATTTCAGCTAAAGTCGCCATGTTAGAGGCTGGAAAGCCGTAGCAACATGGCAAAAACTCTTCTATCTTTCTACTGTGAGTCTTTCTTTATTAAATGATGTCACCTTGTGTGCTTCACAACATCCTGGAAACCTGAAGCCACGACTGAGCCACAATCCACAGACTCTTCTCATTCCACACGTTGTGTTCTCAACATCAATATTGTCAGATTTTCCCTCAGAGCAAATATCCAACGGAGCAACGTCTCACGACCTGAAAAAGCCTTTAAATCTTCCAGCCACATCAACGACAACAAGAACAACAACAACAGCAGCAACAGCAGCAGCATCAGCTCCATTTCAGCCCAAAACTCTATATTTCGTTTGTAGTTATTAACATGAATATCGACAGATTCCCCCCGTGAGGTGCATCCCGCTCGCCAGCAGCGGCTGCCGCCTCCTCATCCATCCTCCCGTCCTCCCAGAGCTCACATCATCTGTCCAAGGGTCCGGGGCGATACATCACTGTAGCGGGGCAGAGAAAAGCTCTTTAAGTTGCACAAACACAACGTCGCCCGGGCACCGACTGGCTGCGGGGTGATGGATGGCGACCGCACACAGAAAAGAGAGTGGGATTCTTCCCCGGAGCTGATGACCGAGCGGCAGCGAGCTGCTCCTCCAACTGGAGAGGCTGCGCCGCGTCGCCGCTCGGGCCTGAGCTGAGCGCTCACCGCCGGACTGGTGAAACGTAACTGAGTACATTTACTCAAGTAATTAAACATTTCTTAACTTTTGACTGCACAACGTCACTCCTAAAGTTACAGTTACTGGTTTGGCATAAAAACTAGAGCCGGACAGATATGGGTTTTTGAGGGCTGATGTCCATACAGATATCAGGATATTGGACATTTTTTATCCCCCAATATTCATAAAAAGCTCCAGTTGTTACCGACTCTCCTGTCTGAGGGGGAAGCTGTCAGGTGACATGTGACGCTGTCCTGTACTCCAGGATACTGTCTTACCTTATTAAAGACCAAACCTCTGAACAACCAGTGGGAACAGTTTCTCATAAACCGACCTTCAGACACTTCGGCCTCCACGACTGGAGAGTCAAAGGTCACAAAGACCCCTGAGAGTTATCATCCATATACATTTGCCACAAGGACACAGTGGTCAATCTTTTTGGGGGGAGGGACTCGTTGAAGACAATGACTCAGTGAAAAGACATGTAAATATTTTCTCTTCTTCAACCTGCTGAGAATTCGACTGTGTGGAGGAGATGCAGTTACCATGACAACGCAAGCCAGAGCAGTCTCTGGAAAACTTGTATCCAGTGTGTGTGTGTTTTAGTGTGTGTGTGTGTGTGTGTGTAAATATATAGCAGAAGATTAACTCTTCATTAGGAGACTGAGAACCAGGGGGCGAGTGCATGTGTCACGATTTGACGATTCATCTTTTCATCAATATAAACTATCTAATAATCAATCTATGGTTTAGTCAAACAAAAATGTAAAGCAGTTGACAGTTGACGGTTCTCAAAGTTGAGGCTCTCCTGCTTTTCTCACTTTATTTTCTGACATGATAAATAAACTGAGTTTGGACCTCAGTTTAATTTAAGTTCTACATATTTTGTTGTACTTGTTTGTTTAGTAGAAGCTTTGTTTTAAGACCAGATTGGCTAAAAAGGTCTGGAACAGCAACATGATTCCACTCATCTATGAATCTGTATTATTTCTCACTTCACTCTGAACACTTTTGTCCCACTCAGGGTTCTGTAGAATGATGACTCTGGTCTGGACTCGTCCAGTGATCTGATTGGTCGGTAGTTCCACCTGTTATCATGAACATAACCTTTGTTGGAGGTTGGCCGAGGCTGAAAAATCGAATTTCTTCTCTTTTCATAATTGTTGGTGAAGTTTCTGCTCATCTTTAATGTAACATCTGCATCAGTGTTATTTATTTTTGTAATTATAATTGTCTTTGACAAGTGCATTCATGTGATTCTGTACAAAGGCATATAATGTCAACTCAACTCTTCACCACTTTCATTTTTTAAGTAAGTGTTCATGGTTACACAAGCGAGGACTCGGGGCTGGGTTTGCTCGCCGCCTGCTGCCAACTGGCTTAGACTGTGATGTTTCCCTCACACGGGCTCAGGGGGAATTACAGAGAGTATTACTAACTGATTGGTAAATACTCCGGATCCAGCTGGTGTTAGTGCAGCGTATCGTACTGAGGGCTTTTAGTGTTCAGAAGAAAAGTCTGCGTCCTCAGGGCGTCTGTCCTCATGTGTCACCGAGGACGGGAGTCGTGCCGACCGGCGTCTGGACTATAAACAGACAGAACTGAGGATATTCTGTCCCTTCTAATGTTGGATGGGTAATTAACAAGTTCCTCCAGTAAGCACGGCGGAGGCGGGTCTCTCCCGACGCACCACGGCAATCTGAGAGCGTCTGAGTTTAACTGTCCCAATAAATGCCTGAGTCACTTTTATTTAAAAGTCGTGACTGATTCATTGGACCTGAATGCTGCAGGACCGATTCTTCCATTGAGTGAGTACGTGTTCATGTTTCCGATGAGTTGGGGTTTTACTTGGCTGCTTGATGCAGTATGAAGGGGCAGAGACGTCATGATTGACAGCTGAGACTGACTCATTGGTTGGTCGACCTTGATACCGTGGCTCCACTTCACGATCGCAACTCTGACTTCAAACTCTGACTCACTTTTGTACAAGGAGAGGAAGTGGAGACATCTTTCTATACAGTCATTGATCGTCTTTATATACAATCACGGATTGTTTCAGGTCGTCCACTCATCAGCAGGTCAGAGGCTCGATGTCTCATCCTGACTCGTACTGTGAAAAGCTCCGATGGTCGTTAAGAAGAGACAAGCTCCTTATAAATAAAGTCTATTTATCGACTGAAAGCTGAAATCTGTCGGCCGAGGAGACGGACACAGTTTTGAGTCGCAGCCTAATTAATGTTCACAGCCTGCAGCTACAACCTGAAAACGAGATCACATGAAACTTAAAGTGGCGAATGTTAAACTGAATGAGGCAACACAAGGAGCCTGTGGCTCTCTGATGAGAGGAAACCCTAAAACATTCACATGGACACATCTTAAAGCGCTCCAGTGAAAAACAAGCAGCTGCCGAGTCTGAGACACAAATGATGCTCAAACGTCCCACGAATGATTGATTCCCATAGACTTAATGTTTTCATATTAAAGTTTTTGAGACATGAACGGAGTCGGAAACACTTCTTTAACGTCAGTCTATAAAAACTTTTCAGCTGCTTCCATAAATACATGGACGTGCAGTAAAAGCCTTTATACTCAGCATCTTGTCATTGTTATATTACTGTTGTCACTTTTTGTAAAGTTCACTTTGTACTTCCAATAAATGAGGAAATTAATGTGAAAATATGTCGGCGAGAAGGAAAATTAATTCAGGCTTCAACTGCAAAATGAATTATTTTGATCACAAACAGACTCATTTTTCATCATTAACTCACCTCTCACACTTTCAATATGTCAAACTGGGATCAAATCAAATCAAACAGTGTTTACACGACACAAACACGTTCAGTACACACAAGTAATATTATAACAACATGAATTTAAAAGCTCATGTGTCTGACTCACCTTGAACTGAAGTCTTCCACTGGACCCCCACATGTCGACATGGCCTCCCACCACACACACACACACACACACACACTCACACACACTCACAATCACACACACACACACACACACACACACACACACACACACACACACACACAAACACACACACACACACACACACACACACACACCCACACCCACACACAGACACGCACACACACACACACACACACACACACACACACACACACACACACACACACACACACACCCACACCCACACACAGACACTCACACACACACACACTTGGAGTACAATATAAGTACAATATGGAATGAAAGGTAAAGTATCAGAGATTGTAAGTACTCAAGTCAAGTACAAGTACCTCACATTACAATACTTCAGCACAGATTTTAATATGAGCTACGTCAACAAGATTCTAAATATGAAAATAGCAACATTAACAGAGTCCAGTGTGTGTGTGTGTGTGTGTGTGTGTGTGTGTGTGTGTGTGTGTGTGTGTGTCCAACTCTCACATTAAACCAGACGCTGTGAAAGCTGCCATACCAATGGGTTTTACTTTGTCCTGGTTTCCCCTCCACACACACACTCTCTGTTTCTTTACCTTGTTGCCCTTAAAAAATTTTTTTTCTTCTGCTGAGCCTCACTCTCATATTTTAAAGCTGATAAGGCCACAGATGGGAGGGGGGGGAAAGCTTTTTCAAAGGGAAAAGGTTCTGAGGTAAAGGTATTTCAGTGAATCAGAACAGCACTGTTCAGCCAGGAAAAGGGCAAATTCTACTTTCCCAGCCGACCATCGCAAAAGTGAAATTCGTGTTTGCATGGATAATAGCAGTGGCTGCGAGGGAAGCTGGGACAGCTGTCTAACAGGCTGATACCACGGCTGTTTGATGTGTGACTGAGCCGGGGGGAGGACCGACCACCTCTCGCAGGCCACATCATGAAATACACAACCACCAGAACAGACTCAGCCTCCTAACCAGAGGGTTTCCCGTGAAAGAACAAGATCAGGAACTACCTCAAATGACAGAAACCATCTTTGGAAACATTTATTTAACGTCTACTTTGATTTGGGTCCATGTCCCATCTGCTAACATGGAGGGGGTGGGGTTATGAGCGATACTGCAGCCAGCCACCAGGGGGCGATCCAGATGATTTGATTCACTTTCACGCTGTCAACCCCGTTGAGTCACGTGAGAAAAAGCATATACAATTAAGCTAAACAAGCAGCAATATAGCCATACGAAACACACTCCAACTGCCGGCCACCAGGGGGGCGGGGGGATCAGGCTTTGATCCCTGGCCCCCACATGACTACAAAACAGGCTCCTTCCATATGTATGAAAGAAATCATTTATAAATTTCATAACTAACAAGGAATAAAACCTTTTCTTCAATAGTGACCCGAGAAATGTATAGATTCATATTTTCTCGAATTTAAATGAAAAGTGTCAACATAAATCATGGATATATGTAACATTCATCTTGATTTGTTTTCGGAGGATTTCTGTGTCTACGGCATCACGGTCACACAGACGGGCGATGCAGGAAACAAAATGAAAACCGTGCAGGAAGTTGTAACCTCGACGTCCAAACTTTTAATTGATGATTGTTTTTTCCAATAACACAATTATCTGATATCTATTCGTCTGAGGCTAATTTCCTGACAAGGAAAAATGAGTTAAAGAAACTTTTACTTGTATTTTAAGAATATTTCATCTCATTTCGGAACATTCATTGCACTTTCTGGTCACAGTTTAATGCACAACTATGCAGGACCAGGAAGGATCAGAGATTTCACTGGCGGTAATAGTGAGTTAGATTTGTCTCAAAATGATGTCCCCCAGTGTGTCCTTTTCTGGCGCCATCTGGTGGTAAAGTTGCAAACCACAACCAACTGAGCATCCGACAGGGGACACTTTATGTCCGCTAATTCCATTTCCGGTTTCCGGCAGCGCTGGAAATTCAATGTGTAGAAACATGACGACTCACACGGAGGTCGGGTCCACCTCATGTTACTATAACTAACTCATTCAGAGTTGACGAAAAAACATGGTGATTATACATATATGGACACATAGTTATGGACAATATATTCAATTTCTGTGAATCAGTTCTTCTCAATATTACACACTGTAGCTTTAATGACGTGAAAGACAAGTTTATAATGTGTATAATGTTGTTGGTCATTCAAATTAATAAACTAAAACAAGTCTTTTCTTGGTCCACGTTCGATCCTTCCACCAAGTTTACTGGAAATCTGTTCAGTAGTTTTAAATCCTGCAGACAAACAAACCAACAGGGTGAAAACAAAACCTCCTTGTTGGAGGTTTATAATTTCCCTCACTGTATAAAATGTCCATTAAAGTCTTGTGTGGAAACTTCTATCAACATGTAAATTATTCATTAGTGCCTCGTTTCTTCTTATTTATTAATGACTCACTTTGTTAAAGTCTGTGTCAGATGAATAATTAATATCTCTGTTTCAGATGAAACATATCTGTTGTTGTTGCAGATCAGTTGTGCAGTCACACAGGTTTGTATTATATGTATTTCATGTTTCTGTGATTATGACTGTGGTGACAGTGAAGTTTTCTCGCCCTGTCAACAGACTCGGTGATTCACAGCTGACTCAGATTCCGGGACGTCGTCTCGATGGTCAAACGTTGCGTTTGTCCAGGTTTTCGGTTCCAGCAGAACTTTTCTGTCTCCTTCTTTTTTTTCGAGGTGAAGATAAACTGAAGCTTCCTCTCAGACTGCTGAGGAGGCTGTTTCCCTCCATCATCTTCCTCCTCCTCCTCCTCCTCCTCCTCCTCCTTCGCTGTTTCGTGGCTTTTCCATGCTTTGTCTGTAAAGAGGCTGACTTAGTGATGCCCGCGTGTGGGTGGTTGGAAGAGAGGAGTTGTTTGTGCCATGCTGCCTTAAATCAAAGGCGAGGGGAAGGTTGTGCTTTAATCACATTTCACGCCGACCTCACTTATCTCCCTCGCCCGTTGTTTAAGGCCTGTCACTGCAGATGAATCGGCCTCTGTTTGACTGCCACGGTACGGAAGGGGAACAGAAACACGCTGCGATCCTGTGTTCATGTCCTCGCACACGCGCACTGGACCCATTGTGTAAAACAACGCTCAACCAGCTGACAGGACGGACGCGTTTTCTTTTGGTGGAAATGGCAGAGAGAAACATTTGTCCCGTGCGTGCAGCTCTGAAGTGTCGATCTAGTTTCTGCGGCGGAGAACCTCGGCTCCGACCTTCGCCACTGTGACTCTCAAACTGCGTACAAACATCCCTGAGCGAGAGCGCGACGAGGAGGACGAAGAGAGAGGCCTACACGTCGTCCACATCGCTTCGGTTTTAACGTTTTAGTGTTTTTCATTTGTTTGATTTTTCCTCATTTTCTATTTAGGAAACTTCTTATTTTTTTACTGCGACAGAACAGGTCCTCATCCTTTCCTACCTTAGCAACGGTTGTGAGGGACGTCTGTCACGGTTCGGACAAAGCTAACGTTATTACATGTTAGCTTAAGTCTCCCGAGAGACACCCCAAAAAATAATGTTGTGTCATTTAGACACATGAGCATTATAGTGTTTGAGTCACAGATCAAAAGTTGCTCAATAAAAATAGCTATGTGTCTAGTAACTTTTTGAAAATAAAAACTTGCTAGGCTACTCGCGAAGTTGCTAAATCTAGCCGCAAAGTTGCTAAGCTAGCGACGCTGTCTGGTGAACAGTAGTTGGCGCTGATTCTGCTCGTTAAACCACAGAAGAAGAAGAAGAAGAGGAACACATGATGGGGATGTTTCATGTGCTGCTGTGATGAAGGTCCATCTTCCTCGGCGTCTCTACACACAGCAGCATGTTCAGATCAGACACACGAGTCTGCGGACGGCCTCATCACAAGAACACTTTAAATCTCTTCCTTCAGCTCAAGATTCAGATGCATGCTGGGATTTCTTCTCTGCTGGGATTGGTTTTTTTCCCGGTGCAGCTGAACACAGCTCACACACGAAGATCATTTCCAACTCGTGTTTCTTCCCCGGGGTCGTTTATTCTTCTGACAGGTACATCAAGTTTCCCTGTTTTACTACCGGCGAGATGTTTTAATCTCAGGCAACAATGACGGATTCATTTGAGACGTATGGATCTCAGCGGCCTGTCCGTGCCGCAGCTTTCTGAAAAGCAGCCAGGGGAAGATTGGTGTCCAGCTGGGATCGAGGTGGCAATCATTTATTTCTTGACCTCCCTCTTTCCCCTCGTTTTTCCTGCGGCTGAGGTGAACTCCTTGTGACTAATAGTTTCCACTTCCTTTACGATCAACAGAGGAAATAGATCCGAGCAGCTGGTGCGGAGAGTCATGAAGGAAAGATGGCGGCGGGGACCAGGAGCGCTGCTGTCTGGACCCGTTAGTACGCTGGCCCTGAAGTGCAAACCACAACAGCAACTCACACAACACAACAGCAACTCACACAACACAACAGCAACGGCTGTCCAATACGTACCTACCCTTTCCGTTTCAGTCTCACCGAGGCTGTCGTGTTGTGTGAGTTGCTGTTGTGTTGTGTGAGTTGCTTTTGTGTTGTGGGAGTTGCTGTTGTTTTCTGTGAGTTGCTGTCGTGTTGTGTAATTTGCTGTCGTGTTGTGTGAGTTGCTGTTGTGGTTTGCACTTCAGGGCCACCGTATGTTGGTGTTCATTGAAGAGAACAAGTAATTGACAGCTGAGACTGACTCACGATTGGTCGAGTGCCTGTACGGGCGGGACCTCGATGAAGTGCGGCTCCATTCCACGATCGCTACTTCGCAGACTCCGGCTCCGAATGATGGCACCAGCACAAGATGGCGGTGCCTGTACCTGAGATGTTTTAGCTTAATTTTTGTACAACGGGAGGAAGTGGAGACGTGTCGGTCATCTTTGTGTATAGTTGTTGATCGTCTTTATATACAGTCACTGATCATCTTTATATACAGTCACTGGTCGTCTTTATATACAGTCACTGATCATCTTTATATACAGTCACTGGTCGTCTTTATATACAGTCACTGATCATCTTTATATACAGTCACTGATCATCTTTATATACAGTCACTGATCATCTTTATATACAGTCACTGATCATCTTTATATACAGTCACTGATTGTTTTGAGCCTTGAAAGCAGCAGTTGAAACACAATCAGAGGTTCTTCAGTGTCGTGCAGTTTATAGAAGATGAAGGAGATGAAACTCTTCTTCATCATGAGCTCGGTGATCGGAGTAATACTGAAGAGACAAACAGCGGTTTTCTCTCCACTCACAAAACCCATGAAGCTGATGTTAAACGCTCACAGCTGACTGAGGTCTGAAGTGGCGGTAATGTGGAGGCAGTCGCGGGTCTCGTCAGCGGCGCCTCGGGCTGTTGTCTTTCTGAACGTCAGCAGCACAGTGTGGTGGCTTCCCTCCTGAGGCGGCCGCGCGGCAAATACCGTGACCCAATCAACCTTGAGGAACAATTGCCTGGGAGGAGAAGATGTTCCCTCATCTCTGATGAACTGATCAGCAGACAGCAGCAAAACAAAGGTGTGAGTGAAGGCGTCTGAGTCTCCAGAGACTCAGCGGGGAGCTGAGGCTGGGGACGAAGTGGTGTCACATTCAGCTGGTTCCTGGAGGGACTTTAAGGATCGTCGAAGAACCAGTTTCACTTTGTGTTCCCGGGGGAACCTTAGGATGCATGCTGCACTCATCTCACCGAAGAAACCTTTGACTTTCTTCGCCCCTGTCTCTACCAGAGAAATCTCTGACATAATTCATGTACTCAATGTGACCGAATCTCACCCACCAACGTCTCGTTTCTTCTTTTCCTCCTCGTGTCTTCACTTTCTTTCTTCTCTACATGGTTCAGGTTCAGGATCAAACATCCCTGTTTCTGCTGTGAAACTGCGAAGCTTTTGGCGGAAAGTTAGTGACCTGCATGTGGCCTCGTCATGTTTCTGACCGTGGTGTCACTCTCAGTCTCCTGTACAGAGCCCATCACAGAAAAGAAGGCGGTTCTCACACCTCGGGGGGGGGGGGGAGGGCCCTCTCAGCTCCGGGGCCCCAGGTAATCGGTCGCTTTGCCTCCCTGTTGTGACGCCTGAGGGGCAGATGAGCGGAAATCAAACACCTCTGAGCAGGAAATCCATCTGAACTCGTGTCAGAGTGAATCTGTCAAATCGTGAAATGACTCTTCGGCGCGGAGACGGACGTCTGCTCGGGGAACAGCTGATGACGGCGAGTTTATTATGACTTGACTCGTGAATGAAGCGGAGGGGGAATAGCCTCTGCAGAAACGAACGGACACTCGGTGATGAACAAAGAGTCTCAAGACATCAAAGGTCTGATCGCAGCAGCATTTCACTGATGTTCATACAGCGAGGTGACGAACTGACAAACCGATACAGCTCAGTCAGAAACCGTTCAGGTGCACAGTTAACAGGAAGTGATGCGCAGACAAAGTACAAGGCAGGTAGAGCAGCGAGGAATATCTCATCCAAATAACTGAGTCTGGAAGGCACAAAACCAGATGAGTGACTGTGAAAGATGAGACCGACACTAAATACACCAGGAGGTGGAGTCACCTGGACACAGGTGAAACACTTCAGGGCATCAGCCAATCACGGAGAAGAAGACAGGAAGTGAAACAAGCATATTTTTTTAAGTCCAATTAGTTATTAAGTGATGTAAATCTTTTTGAACTCTTTCCCATTGGTAATTGGGATTAAAGATTCCCTCAGTGTATTCCATCCCTCCCCGTGCAGATTCATGGTGAGGAGCAGTGAGAATTGATGATGAGACTACACCCGCAGGATTCAACTGAAGGCCTAAAAAGCGTGATCCGGCTTGTGCACGGGTTGGAATTCACAGGATTTAGTTGAACCCCTCGACAGGCAGAGCAATGGCTCCGGCGGGAATACATCAGTTTTATGGAGCCGTCAGAGAACGAGTCCACAGATCTGTAGTCCAGGGCTGAGCACCGCTTCACCACAAGCAAAGAGCTCCAGGACAACTGAAAGAACCAGGACAGGAAGCAGGACAGGAACCAGGACCGGAAGCAGGACAGGAAGCAGGACAGGAACCAGGACAGGAAGCAGGACAGGAACCAGGACAGGAACCAGGACCGGAACCAGGACCGGAAGCAGGACAGGAAGCAGGACAGGAACCAGGACAGGAACCAGGACAGGAACCAGGACAGGAACCAGGACTTGACACCGCGGACACACACCTTCTAGAGGCTCAACAAAAAAACTTTGAGCCGTCAGCAATGTCGTCTTCGCTGGCGCTCCGTGAGTGGCCTGTGGAGTAATCTTCTAAGTGGACGGGCCCCGACTCCACAAGGGGCCCAGATTTGTACATTGTGTCTCCTTCTCCAGCTCCATCTTTGTTTCTCTTCCTTTGTCCCTGTCCATCCTTCCTGCCACCCTCTGCCCCTCCCCACCCGCCGCCCCTCCGTCCCCTCGGTGTGTTTTGCCCAGACGCAGTAATGGGACGGTCTCCGTGGATCAATGGCCCGGAGGTGAGAAACTGAGGAGAGACAGACAGAGACAGAAGAGGCTTTCAGGAAAGACCCTTAATCTCAACTACAGGCCAAGGACAGACTGCAGGAGGAGGGAGGGGGTGACGGAGGGGTGAGGGCGGGGTGAGGGCGGGGGGGTGGAGGACAAACAGAAAGGTCTGCTCGTGGGGATTTATGGTAACTGTCTGTTTTAAAGTCAAAACCTACTGCAGCTGTTTCTTTACCAATTATCCAGGTTTTCCTGGAAAAAAATACTTTTCTGTTAAAAAAAAAATCATGGTTTGAGTTTAATGTTTAAGTTTCCATGAGAACTTTTCACGTTTCACAGTACCGGTAAAACAATGTGAACGAGGTCATTCATTGGTCTCACCGCTTGCGCATGCGTATTGTCACGTTTCTCCTGCAATTGTGAGTGAAGATGCGAAGAGGAGAAGAGACAGTGTGAGGGGACGATGAAGATCTGAAGAGAGAGAGAGACCAGATCGCCTCAGATGGGTGTTTGGGTCCATGAGGCCTGCAGAGCCTCACAGCAGCTCCTCAACAAGACTCCGCCAGTACAGGCGCCAAAGGGAACACACACACACACACACACACACACACACACACACACACACACACACACACACACACACACACACACACACAGAGTTATCAGCTCGTCCTGTATTGATTCCTCTTGCCGTGGTATTTAGGCTGAGAAAAGAAGGACAGTCGTTGTCCTTCGGGGCAGCAGCCGCATTCGTCTCTGTTAACTGACCTGAGGTTTGTTTTGACTACTGCAGAACCAGGACGACTCAGACGGTGTGTGTGTGTGTGTGTGTGTGTGTGTGTGTGTGTGTGTGTGTGTGTGTGTGTGTGTTAATGTTAATGTTTAACACTGGATGAACAGAAGGAGAAATGGATGGATCTGGAGTTTTTCTGCTGAAACTTCCAGCAGCTGCATCAGTCACACACCTCAACCTTGGACATGACAGCATCATAATCACTGTACATCCTGTGTGTGTGTGTGTGTGTGTGTGTGTGTGTGTGTGTGTGTGTGCGTGCGTGCGCGTGCGTGCGTGCCTACGTGCAGGAAGTGATTAACCTCTCACTCTGATGAAGGTGCAGCTGATGCATTATGGGTCATCTGGTGGTCAGGGTGAGTGTCCGATCAGCAGAAAGTGAAAACTGCTGCGTGTGACTTTTTTTTTTATCAGCCACAGAAATTAGTAATTTAGTCACATGACTGTTTTTTTTTTCTACACAGGCTGCGGATGAGCTGGAATATTCTGCTTCCAGCTCTGTGTCAGCAATAATCTCAATAGTCAAACGCAGGTGTCACATGACCAGTCACGTACATGAAGCAGATTGTCTCCTCTGCAGTTGGTTGTCCCAAATATTGGTATCGGACCTGAATATGACAAAAAAACAAACTCCTCCTGCAAATAATGAAAAAACCTGCCATGCAAATGACTGTAACAATTTCCTTCAGTATCACAGTGATAGTTACCTGAACATGAATTATTTCTGCCCAGAAGATACGAAACCAAACAGAAGGGTGAGGGTGACCAAACAGATGCTAGACGTAACTTAGTTTACTGTACAGTGATTAGTAAGTTCTGATTCTGATCATGTCCCTCGGGTCAGTACAGCATTGCAGTACGCTGTTATTGGGATTCAGGTTCCTTCCAGAGGTTTGATCGATTTCACTCGTGATCTGTTTCTGTGAATTCCTCTGTTCTACCTTGAACCTCTGAAAAAGCCCGGAGATTCATTTTACAGAGTCCATGGCGGGGCGCTGTATCGACGGCCAGCCGGGCGGCCAGTTTGTCAATCAACCTGATTGATTTGAGCGAAGGTCGATGACGGATGAACTCCACATGTATACGGGTTTCACCCCTGAGGAATCTGAACAGGTTGCAGACTGAACGTGAGCCTCGTACACCGTGTGATCTCGCAGCGAGGGGGCGTCGGAGCGAGTTCTCACAGTTTCTGTCTCGGAAAGAAAACTGAAGAGACAAGTCCAGTGTTCCCTCTGTTTGAGCTCTGTGTTTGGTCTCCTCCACCTCTAGAAGGAAACATCTGGCTCTTTGGCTACTAAATGCTCCACATGTTCACTGGCTGCTCTCTCTCTCTGTGTGTGTGTGTGTGTGTGTGTGTGTGTGTGTGTGTGTGTGTGTGTGTGTGTGTGTGTTTACCTCATTACATCAGTGGCCTTAGAGAACATAATCAGGATTCAGAGCTAAAGATGATTAAAAAACACAAACACACATACATGTGTGTGTGTATATGTGTGTGTGTGTGTGTGTGTGTGTGTGTGTGTGTGTGTGTGTCTTCAAACAGAAAGAAATGATCTGTTAATATGTCACTTTCAGATGCTCAGTGGAGGAAGGAATGGAAAAATGAAAACACATACAACCTAGTGTCAGTAAATAAAACACACACACACACACACACACACACACACACACACACACACACACACACACAGTCACCGATCATTCATTCACAATAAAGACAGGTGAAGCTCCACAACTCCACCTGGTGTCAGGACAGCAGAATGACACAGTCAACAGTCGACCAATCAGACGTCAGCGTTGAGTGACTCACAGGCTCATACAGTGAGTGTGTAGAGAAACACCATCTATGCAGGTGCGTCATTCATCCACCAGGTGGCTCTTAACTGCACGTGTCAGACAGAAATTCTGCAGAAACTGTTGAGATTTTTAAAAAACAAAACCTGAGACGTAAGAAACAAAGTAATGTTTGATTGTAATGAACATCTGTGTCCTTCAAAAGAAACAAGGAGGTTGTTTTCACAAGTAGCGACCGATTTATCAATCGATCGTCAGCAGAATTAAAAACTACAAAACAAATTCCCGGTAAACTTGGTGGAAAGATGGAACATGGACTAAAGAGGAATCCATTCATTTCTGTGGTGAGAGAAATAATTTATGGATCTTGATTAAGTAAATCAGACATACTTAGTGGACTGATATCTATAGGTGTGTGAGATTTTATAAAGACTTGAAGTTTAATTTCTTCATTAACTGACTTTAACAAAGAAATAACTCAATCAGTGAAAAAGTGACAAACAAGATTCATCGTTCGATCATCTTATCTTATTATACTGAGAGTAAAACTCATCTCACTGATCTGATCTGATCTGAAACCGTGTGACCGCTCGTCTTCTGTCATCTTTTCAGGCTTCATCGATTCAAAACTTCATCGACTCAAACTTCAAGTTTGAGTCGTGTTTTTTTATGATGAAACACCTTTTTTTTTTCATTTACATTTTTGTTCATTTAAAATCTAACAAATATAACCAACACAGTAACTTAAATTGGTGATATATTTTTTAATAATGACAGTTTAATAGTAAATGAGTCCATTTCCATTATTATCATTATTGTTGGACTAGTGTTATTATATTTGTGATTCAGGTACTGAAAATGTTTTTGATGGTGTGAGCAGGTTGAAGACACTAGGTGGAGACAAAGTCCTGTGAAAGTACTGCTGTACACACACACACACACACACACACACACGCACAGCAAAACATTTACAAGAAATAATATGAGGAAAGTGAGAATAATAATGGTAAACAATAATAATAAATAATACAATAAATAAATGAAATAGAATAAAAGCATATATCTGCGAACAGTCTAAGTCTATAAATAACCCTTATAATACTTCTGTCAGGACTTTACTCTGTTTCTCTGTACATTAAATAAAACTGCAGCTGTAACACACTGATTCGTTTCAACATTTCACATCTCATTTAACTTTTTCATGAAATATGATGAGTCCCTGTTTTCCTTCTCGATCTGGAACGACACTGAGCAGAGCTCACATGTCCGACATCAGTGTTGGATGTGAAAACATAACGAGATTCCTCTTGAGGCTCTCGAGCAAGTTAGAAACTCCTGCTGAGTAATTTTACAATTAAAGTTTAAATGATAAATCTTGGAAATGCCCAGGCTCACACAATATGAAGTTATTAAGTTATTAAAACCAATGCCCCAAGGCAAATATATTCCAGGAAGTCTAATCAATTCAGAGGCTCCTTGGCAGCGCGGAAGAAATTAACAGTTTCATCAAAGTGAATTGTCAGAAGCATTTGAGGAAGATATTCATTATAACTTTGAACCCATAAAGCAGAACTTTTCAACTCCACCTCTTTTGTCACTGTTTAACTTTTTTCTGTTAAACAGCGTCAGAGTCTCACCGTCAAATCTAAAACTGAACAAAGTAGAAACCAGCTGAACCAGAAGAAGGAAAATAATCTGCTCATTAAATCTCGAATCTGTTAAATCAACAGCTGGAGCAGATGTTAACACACACGACGTGGTCACGTTCTGCCACTAGGGGGCGACTGAGTCAGAACAATGCCCAAGTGGCGAGGCACACAGCAGGCGGCCATTAGTGCACAGGTCGTGTGCTGCTTCTCCATCGATCAGGGGAAAGAAGAAAAGAGAAGGTTCCTGTTCCACTATAAATACACTCAGTGCCCTTGTACTGGTCTCTTCCCCCTTCATCGTTACCTCCCCCTCCGGCATTACCTCCTCCTTTACCTCCTCCTCCCACTCGACCTCCACCTCCCCTCCATCTTTACCATCTCCATCTTTACCATTTCTCCTCCCTCCACTCCATCTTTACCTCCTATTCTTTCAATCCCTCAGTTTTTTTCCTTTTTCTAGTTATTTCCATCTAAATCTATGAACCCAGTCGGGAGCCTGGTGTCAGGTTGCAGTAGAGACAAATGGGTCTCACACACACACACACACACACACACACACACACACACACACAATGACTGTGTATTTGACATGTATCAGCAGTTTTTATACCTGGAGCATGAGAACATTTCATTATATTTCTTCCTCTAATTTTGTTGTTCGTATACAATGCTTATACTTGTGCTATGAAATGTGTAAGGCGTAATGTGTAATTATACTGGAAATATTATGACGACGTTGATATTGATTATACTTCAGCACTTTGACCTGTTGTTACTCACACATTTTGTTTCATTATATGATTTTCTGTTTGTCATTTTCAGACGTCGTCAGTCGTTTCTCTTCTAAAAAGTTTGATGCTTTAAACCTGTAAACTTCTCCAGGCCATAAATTGTCTCTTTGCGTCAACCAGATGAAGATTATTGGCATGAACGCTAACATTAACCTGAGTGATATTCTGTTGAATAATATCCTTAAAACAGAAAACTATATCAAAAACAGAAATTGAGAAAGAAATAAACCTCATTTCTCTTCACTTCCCTCCAAAACAAACAGCACAGAGCAGACTCGCGCGTTCAGGATAAATAATTTAATGCAGTTACATAGTCAATATATGTGCACTCTCACTCACAAAGGAGAAATGGAAAGAAATATGTTTGTCCATCCTCCTAAAAACGTCTGAGCCGTCCCTCATCCGCGAATCAAAGTGAGTGGATGAAGAGAAAGTTGAAAACCTTTTAAAACTTTCAGCAGCCGCAGGAAACCTGCGTCTCGAACCCGACGTTCACTCAGAAACATGCTATAAATACAGTATGAGAACCACAACAACTCATCGTCACAAAAACGACCACACAAACATCAGTGACACACAAAGAACAGAAAACATTCAGTCGAACCCGTGAGTTTATGTAACTCTAACGTTTGTGTCGAGTCGATTCGTCGTCAGTGAAACGTCACAGAAGCAGAATCGTCCGATCAGAGCTTCACTCTGCAACTTGAACGGAACCGTGAAAGAAAAACTCAAAGCTCATTTCCAACGAGAACAACGAAGCAAATCTGAGAAATACTGAAGCCACAGAGTCGAATGTTGACAAAGCTCTGAACGATTCCACATTTACAACACATTCACTCTGATCATACCTAGAAATAAAACGTGAAGGGAAATACTACACATGATTTTAGTTCTCGGGATAATCAGACCATAAATGAACTGTCAGGAGGAAACTGAAAAAATAAACTGGATAATGAGTCGACAAATTTGGGTGGAGAACTGAAACGAAAATGTTAAATCAAAGAAAATGTAATAATATTTAAAACTCTTATTTGAATGTCCTTGTTTTAATTCAAGTGGAACATTTTCAATTCAAGGATTTTAACATTAACTTGTCCTTTCAAACAAAAATCACAATGTCAAATTATTATTTCAATGTCTTTTTTCCCTTTTTCAGTTTCCTTTGAATTTACTCCAATGAATGAGACATCAAACTTCAAACAAAAATAATTCAACACAAAAAGCAAAACCTTTCAACTGGAAATGAAGTCGTGGTTTAGAAATACAAATATTAGAAACTGAACCTTCAGGGAAGTTAAAATATTTTGGGAATTTGGGTTGAGTGCTGAAATAAAGATGCACATTCCTGGATCAATAACAAAACATTACGTTTTTTAAAGTTTGACCAACATCCTACAACAATCACATGATTTATTTCAGACTCAGTGATCACTTCAGTTTGTAAAAAAAATCTGCTGATTCAGTATCTAACTAAATACAAGGAACAAAACACGTTTCACCAGAAAAAAGAAAAACACGTTATTTTGCAGTAAACTTCAGCACCACAAGTTGAATTGAGGTTCATCAGGATGCGATGTTCAGAGGAAAAATTAAGTTTTAGTCAAAACTCCGTCCTTTGTGTCTACTTAAAGGGACAGTCTGACATTTTCACAATTCCTTTTCAACTTTTGTGTTTTGTAAAAATTTCAGACTGGTCCTTTAAAAAGCCACAATTCTAAGATTATGAGTGGAGGTGTGTGTGTGTGTGTGTGTGTGTGTGTGTGTGTGTGTGACACGTTGAAGACCGAATGTGTAGTAAAGTAATTGAGTATTTTAAGTATGTTAGGTTACAGTTACAGTGGCTTCAGACTCTGCCGTGTCTCTGATCATGTAACATCGGGGTCAGTATGTAGTAGTTTCCCGTGACTTTGCGGTGGTGTTGAGTCTTTTCATGGTTGTTCGTCTCTTAAAGGTCGTTAAGTGTCCGACACAGTTTGTCTCTCTGTGGACACAGAGGGGTCGTCTCCAGCGGACGCCTTCAGTAATCTATCCACAGGAGGGTTTCCTTTGTTCCCCGAGTGTGTGTCTTTGTGTTGGTGCTCCTCCACAGAGGAGACATATGCCATCCTGTGTGTGTGCGTGTGTCTAGTGTACCTGCACTGACAGGTAGAGGTGAATTGTTGTGCTAATGTGACAGCTAGTTCTCACACTCAAGGACGCGGCTGTCATCCGTCGAGGTTTTTACTGAGGAGGTTCAGTGTGTTTGTGTGTGTGTGTGTGTGTGAGAGTGTGTGTGTGTTTATCAATGCTGTACAGACTACAGGGAGTCCTGTCATCTTGTTTTTTACAGCCGAGCGTACCTACTGTGTGTGTGTGTGTGTGTGTGTGTGTGTGTGTGTGTGTGTGTGTGTGTGTGTTATTGGAAAACTCTGCTCTGAATAGAAAGTTTGAATTTCAAGTGAACAACTTTGTCACTTTGTCAGGTGTTGTGATTTATGAATATGATCAATAACTGTGATATTCGGCAAAAATGTTGGATATCATAGATAATTTACATATCAAATATCTATATTTTTAATTTTAAATCAAACATTAAGTCGTGATGGTTCTGTCCACATAGTGACCTACATTAGTTACAAAAACACTATTATTATCATTGAAATGCCAGTCAAACCTGATTTGCTCTTTGTTATTATGCAAATATTTGGAAAGAGGAAACGTTCAGTTAAAATGCTCTTAACACATTAAAACAACACATTCTGTTTACAGTGGCCGTGTTTTTCCCACGTTCCCACCTCAAAGCTCATGAACACACCGAAGTCGGAAAACAACGACTTCATAACTCGGGGGGGGGGGGGGGGGGGGGGGTCTTCTGAGCAGCGTGTTGTGAATGCACATGACTTCAGCCAACGTTGTGTTTAAAGACCTGAGGTTATAACTCGTCCTCTGAGCACCAGACGGGCCGCGGCTAGCTGGTTAGCATGCTAACTTGAGTAAAAGCAAAGAACTGATAGAAACAGAAGAAACGGTTGTAACATTACTTTTCACCTCCAGAGGCAGAAGTTGGTTATTGAACAGCAGCTAATGCTAATGCTAATATTAGATATGTAGCGATCTGAGGGATTCTGTTTGTTTATGCATTATTTGTTAGATCATCTTTGTAAAGTCTGTGTCGGTATGAATGAATGTGATCGTCTGTGACTGGTTATCATTGTTACAGGTGAATAAAATTATTTTTCTTTCAGCGTCAGGGCTGATCAGGTCTCCACTTCCACAGGGACTCAGGTTCAGGGAAAAGAATCGTGAAGCGTTTAGTCGTGGAATCTACTGTTGAGTTTGAAACATTTACGTTTATTCAAGTCTCTGAGAAACAAACAAAGACGGACGAGGACAGAGCGTCTCCCCAGCCTCCGTCTTCTTCTCTCAACCTTTCACATCACTGCAGGTCGACCTGCTCGTCTCGTGTTCAGTGAACAGGAAGTTGAGAGGATTTGCCTTGAACATCTGTTCACTGATGTGATGAAGTAGGAAGATGTCAGACTTTACACACAATCTTTATTCTTTTTATACGTCGTTTTACCTTATGATCTTTACAGCTAACGTGTGGGTACGTGTGGGTACGTGTGCGTGTGTTAGGAGGTGGCTGGCTTGCTGTAGTCTTCGACCCCGGTGATTGTGGCTTTGCAGAAGAAACAGTCCTTGTTGTTCATCAGATGTTGGTTGATACAGGCTCTGCACAGAGAAACATTATGTTCATCATCATCATCATTGTGTTTATTGTCATGTCACCTTCTCTACATAAACCTAGAGGAACAGTCTGTCAAATCCTCTTTATGGTCACATGGAGTCTGAACAGAAAACATGAAGCCAGTGATGTGGTCAGGTCACTAGGTCAAACAAATTGGCGATTAGAGTTTTGCGTCAAGTTTCTTATTTTGACCATATTTTGATTTGTGGAAACCGGACTCAGACCACAAATGGGAATGTGGTCTGACTGAGATGCCCACCTACACCTGCAACCATGCACCGATTGGACGGACCAGCTGTCAATCACGCTGTATCCACCATGCTCCAATGCAAACGGTGCTCTATCGTCTATCATGCTGTATTAGACGAGACTTGAAACTAGCGATTGAACCATAAACTCCTGAGGAAAATGTTAGCTGACGTTATAAATCAAGTGAGGAGTCGTTTTCTCATAGACTTCTAAAGAAACTGACTTCTTTTTGCAACCAGGCAGTCGCCCTCTTCTGGTGATTCGAGAGAATACAGGCTTCAAGATCTTTGACATTGGCTTAATTTTCCGGACCCGGTAACTAAATCCATTTTCATATAGTCTATGGTTAGCAGCCAGGAACAAAGGGACAGTCCTTGATGAAGTTAACTTTATGTAGTGGTTTATGTTTGATCACAGTGAAGCACATTTAAACTGCTGCAGGAGACTGATGTGAGGGAGGGAGGGAGGGAGGGAGGGGCCGAGAGATGACAGGGGCGAACAGAGAGTAAATACATGGGCCAGACAGACACTTGGGGAAAATTGACCCTGAGTTGGCAGGTGATTAGAAGCAGCCGAGCTCAGTGTGGTGACAGAGTTTTCAATCAGCTCCATGATGATCCATACAACAGCTGAGCTGGTGTCAGCTACACTAAATCAAACGCACCTTAGGAGAACATGAAATATGTATAAAGATATGAACCAACGTCTGCTGCTGCCACAGAACAGCTGACTCATGAACACTAATCCTGTGTGTGTGTGTGCGTGTGTGTGTGTGTGTGCGCATGTACTCACTTGCAGGACTTGTGGGAACAGGGTTTGAACACAGCAGAGATGGAGTGAGCGTAGCAGATGGGACAGAGGTCTTCTTCACAGGTCGGCTGAAAGACAGAAAAGAAAACGTCCAAACTTTCATTCATCTTTCTGTTCGAGTCACATGTTCAGACAGACAACCCCTATGTTGATAAGATAAGATAGTATAAGTCCCTCAACGGGGAAACAGGAGATAGTTAGTGTCTCCTGTGATTCATCTGTTCTAATAAATTGTAAGACTGACATTGAATTCTGTGATTTTAAGGTGGTTTTAGGGTGGTAGGTTGGTCTGAAGGTGGTTTTAAAGGAGTTTTAAGGTGGTCTTAGGACAGTCTGAAGGTGGTTTTAAAGGAGTTTTAAGGTGGTCTTAGGACAGTTTTAAGGTGGTTTTAAAGGAGTTTTAAGGTGGTCTTAGGACAGTGTGAAGGTGGTTTTAAAAGAGTTTTAAGGTGGTCTTAGGACAGTTTGAAGGTGGTTTTAAAAGAGTTTTAAGGTGGTCTTAGGACAGTTTGAAGGTGGTTTTAAAGGAGTTTTAAGGTGGTCTTAGGACAGTTTGAAGGTGGTTTTAAAGGAGTTTTAAGGTGGTCTTAGGACAGTTTGAAGGTGGTTTTAAAGGAGTTTTAAGGTGGTCTTAGGACAGTTTGAAGGTGGTTTTAAAGGAGTTTTAAGGTGGTCTTAGGACAGTTTGAAGGTGGTTTTAAAGGAGTTTTAAGGTGGTCTTAGGACAGTGTGAAGGTGGTTTTAAAAGAGTTTTAAGGTGGTCTTAGGACAGTTTGAAGGTGGTTTTAAAAGAGTTTTACGGTGGTCTTAGGACAGTTTGAAGGTGGTTTTGTGGCTGGCTTTAGGGTTAATGTGAACATTTCACATCTGAGCAGTTGAGTGACACAATAACACTCTGATATCTCCTCCACCTTCACGTTGTCACAGACGTCAAACTGAGCTTTCAACAAAACACGTCAGCTCGTCTCTTTATTCAGTCCATGTGGTGGTAATTTATATACCAATATATATTTTTATATATATATATATATATATATATATATAAAATCTATTTGTTTATATGGATTCCTGTTCCTTTAATCGCCTTCATCCGTTTAAAAAAATCATTAGTCACATGATGTTTTACGTAAATCTTTGGCCCCTGTGCATCATGGGATGTGTGCGTTGTCACGTCAGGTGTTGAGACATCAACCTCACACTCGCTCTTCACACCCGCTGCCTTTTCCCTGCTCATCTGTTCTCTCCGTATGTTTTCTCACCCGCCCCCCACTTGTCAACCCTGTCCTCTGTTCCCTCATCTCCTCTGTGCCCTTGTCGTCACCTCTCTCCTCCTTCAGTTCTCATTTCCTTCCTCCGTTTCCTCCTCTCTCCTCGATTCCATTAATCTTTTTCATCAACACATTTGTGTCCTCTCCCTCGTCCTGCTCATCGTTTATTCCCCTCCATTCGTCTGGAGACGCTTCATTTACGTCTCTGAGCAGCTGAACCTTGATTCACTGAATCAATCTCCTTCCCTTATATCCCTTGGACACTTCATGTCGTTACCTGTCGGGCCTGAACGCAGTTTGTGAAAGACAGTTTCCAGATTCGGAATTTTTTACACGCACACGTACAAATGCACGCACACACGCACACAACCTGCACACAAACCTGCCGTTTTTATAAAGAGGAAGTGAGACTGAGAGAGGAAGAAGAGGAGGAGAGTGAAGGACCAAGACGAAACGAGAAAAAATAAAGTAAAACTTTTCTCATACCGATTATAAATGATTTTTCATGTCTTTCATTTTCTTCTGTCCAAGACAAAGATGTGTGAACACGTTGCTCTCATCCCCACACACACATTCGATTTAACATTAATATATTACTGTATATGAAAAGTGTAGATGGGAGTAAAATGCATATTTATTCATGATTTATCGCTGCAGCAGCAAACAAGAAGTCTGAAGTTTAACATCTGTGGAAAAATCTCTTTTCACCTGTTTGAAAGTTTGACTCATTTATTCTGAGAAAGTTTGTCGGGCTGAGACAGAAGAATATTTATACGTTGAACGATAAATCAGGTCGTTTAACAGTTTAGTTCACGCTCGCCCATTCATCACTGACCCTCCTCAGGAACAGCTGACTCTGATTTCACTTTTTATTTACATGTGACTCTGAGCTCATTGGTAAATTTAACCTTTTGTCAAAGTGAATCTGATCCGACTCAACATTATTTAGAGTGTGAGTGTCAGTGGTTGGTTGTCTTTTTGCATCGGCCCTGTGGTTGGCTGGTGACCTGTCCAATGTCAGCCGGGTCTGGTTCCAGCCGCCTGCGACACTTAACGGTGTTATAGAGAATCAGTGGATGACATAGCCCTGATATTAATGTTCCTATCAATGACGTGCAGACAGAGCTTCATATTCAGAGAAGAGTTTTCTGGAAGATAAATCTTGTTAAATTTGTCATCTGGAACCGAAGGGGTGGCGGCTGAGGGACCCACAGATCATATGAACCCTGAAAGACCAGGGAGGAGAGGAAGATGTGTCTGGTCTCGGGTGAGTCGAAGGATGCCCAAAACTAAAGAAGCGTGGCGCATTTGTGAAGGAGAGAAGGACAAATATCAACATCAGGGGACAAAATGCTGAGGGAAAGGAGGATAAGGGACTGAGACGATGAGAGGCAAAGAGCTTTAACTAATGTCTGCATAAATCTGGACCACCTGATCGGGGCGACAGGAAACAGTTTGAATCTTGAAGTGTGGCAGAAGTGAGTTATGAAACACAGGAGACATCGGTGTCGTATCTCGGTCTCAGACGCCATCGCTGCTGTCAGACTCTTGAGTGTCACAATCATTTTCTGTGACAGTTTCTCAGGCTTCAGTTTCATTGAGCTCATCGTCTCCAACGGACGATTTGCTGTTTGACACATTTTCTCTCACAAGGAGACATGAAGACTCTGGAACACAAAGACTTGAAAACCCTTGTTAGCCTTAACAACCCAAAATGCAATGCTCTCTCTATAGAAGAGTTCTAATTTAAAACCAGTATCTGATGTTGTGGACACGGACTTGAAATCATCTCATCTTCAATTATTTTTCCAACCTAATTTCCAGCAAAAAACTTTACTTACTAAAAGCTGTGGACAATTTTGCACTGCAGCTGAGTGAAATCTCACATCTAGAAACTCTGTGAAAATACATTATAATTATTGAAATTATTTATCAATGTCACTGTCGACCATTCAGACCAGACATTACAGTTACTTGACTGTAATGTAATGTAATCACATGTAATGTAACTAGCAGGCAGTGAGTGACTAACTCAGTCCGTCTCCTGAGCAGCAGATTCAACACAAAGTTCAAAACATATTGTATTCATCAGACAGCAGAGACAGCCCATGATTGGAGCGTAGTCGTCTTGTTGCAGTGACATCACAGCTGTCGCCTCTCTTCGTGTTTATGGAAACTCTTGAGCTACAGATACCAGCTGCTCACTGACCTGACAACTTTACAAACTGTCCCTGATTTAACAACTGATGGACCCAGGCCCTCAGTCCGAGGGAAATACTGACCCAGGTCCAGCTCTGTCTCTGAGAGACAGACACAGACTCAGGACCAGTCTGAAGTCTGAAAAAGCCTTGAATTCATTTCTTTCAGAGGCAGACATAGAGGCACGGAGACACAATGATGTGTCCATCTCTTGTCTTATCAATAATGAATTTTGTTTCTCTCTGTAGATCTGTGGTGGAGTCGAGGAGGAGGATGGGGGGGATCAGGTTTCCTCTGCAGAGGAAGAGAGGGATGGACGGAAACGAGTTTCTCCTGGAAACCATCGCTCCAGAGGACGACAAGGTCAGTTTGACCAAACTGCTGATTCATCTGTCCTCTGGTGCCACTGCTGAACCCAAGAAATTGTCACCATTCATGATGCAAGTTCAATACCAGATGACTCTGATGAGTTCTGTGAGAAAATTAAAAATTTGGATGGTCATCATGGCACCCATCTTGAAAAATGTCCACCATCTTGGATATTTTCAAATGTCCAGCTGGGCAGATTTGACAAGTATCACAATAAGAATCATGAGATATTTTGGTCACGTTATCACAATCTGCACCACTTTTCTATAAACTGCTTCTCTTCAACAAAATCTCCTCTTCAGCCTGACCGACTCTAAATGTTCATGGGGAGTCCCCCACGTCCCCCGCATCTCATCTCCACGTCCCTACGTCTCGTCTCCACGTCCCTATGTTTCCGGATCTGCAGCCACATATTCAGATATCATCTCATCATCTATAAACCCGAGAAATCAGGGGCTGCAGAACTACAGCCCCTGCAGCCTTAAAAATCAGTGACCCAGTGACGAGTTGACTGTTCCTCACTGGATTCAGTGCAAACAGCAGCTGATCAGAGTCCATTCAGCTGCTAATTAATGAGACACTTTGAATGAATGTGAACAGATTCAGGATTAAATCACAGAGCTCAGTTTGTAATTCCCAGCAAAGAGAGTGTCAGACTGTACGAACACCTGACGTCCCCCAACATCCCTGAATAACTACACACAAAGCTACATGACGAAGAAGATGAAGATTCTCAGGCATTCAGGGGAAGACTTCTGTCAGGTTCAATCTGAACCAGGTCAGAGGTTAGAGGTCAGAAGATTTATGGGAAAAGTTGAACTCGAGTATCACTGTTGTCATTAGGTGTTAAAATTAATAATGAAAGTCTTTCCAGTGCAGAGTTAAATGTGGAGCAACAAAGAGCCTGGAACTCTCTCGTTAAAATGGTTCTGGACTTCAGAGGTTTTTCTCCTCGAGGCTTTGACCATTAAAAGTGAGTTTTTATGGTTTTCAGAAGTAAAGTCTGAAGTGTTTATGATGAAATGTCTGCCCGGGGGCGGGACCTGCCCGCAGGGACAGGGGGTTGTACTTACAGCTGTGCTGGCTGCAGCCTGTTTGGACTCTTCTGTGAGGAACGTCAACATCAGCTCCACCTTGTGTTTTTCCTCCTCGCTGATGTAGTCGGTGTCTGTCGGAAAAAACACACGTGGAGCCGTTAACACACACACACACGACTGAGACACAGTTTCTTATCCAGTGATGAACCAGTCATCAAACTAGAATATCACTCATGAGCTCAGACCTCCACCACCAACAGTCCCTCATGCAAACACATTTAAATCTACTAGACCCATTTTTTTATTTGGATCAACACCAAATCTCTTACATAGATAGATATCAGTCCCCTAAATATATCTGGGGGGTTTTTTTGTGGTTTTTTTTTAAACGTAGCTCACAATGTTAAAGAAAGATATTTAAAAAAAATTCTGTATCAACACCAAATATTTATGGATTCTTTCTTTGTCCATGTTTCATCCTTCCACCAATTGTACTGAAAAACTGTTCTTTAGATTTGAATCCTGAAACGAACAAACACACAAACAAACAAATGGGTAAAAACATCACCTCCTTGTTGGAGGTAATTATGTTTTAATCACCTCCTTGTTGGAGGTAATTATGTTCTAATCACTTCCTGTATTGACTCACATAAACATCACAGTGACAAACGTCTATAAATCTGCTGAAAAATCTCAAACAAACTTCTCTTTTCTTTATTTGGTTGAAAGTTTAAACTTCGGACAAATGTTATTTTTCAAGTGAAACATGAATAATTGGATAAAACGGAGCTGTGTGATGTGGGATGCTGCTGAAGTCTCTGAAAACTGATCTGAATCTACACAATGACGTCTGGTAATCACTGAGCTCTTCACAGATCCCATTTCTGCTGAAGCTCCCGATATAAACCACAGAGGAGGAAGAGAAAGTGTGTCAGAGTTATCAAATATCGTCCATCAGCCACCGAACGAAACAAATAATCCAACGGTCGATATTCACTTCACGTCAAGGATCTGACTCTGATCAGAATAGAATTGACGTCGGTGCAAGGAGGCGAACGCTGGATGTTTCCACAGCTGCAGTCGGACTGCGGGACGTGTTAAAGGGACAGTGCACATGTCAGGTGAGCCACAGGACGAGATGGGTCACGAGTCTCTGGAGACGAGCTGCTGCTCTCTCATGCTGATCGAGTCCAACGTCTCCATGTTAATGTTTTCTGGACACGTCCACAGAGACGAGACTCCTGGGCTGAAAAGACGTATCACTGAGCGTGAAGACACCTCCTGTCCCTTGGGACAAGATGGAGGACATGACTGTGACTGTGACTGTACAGGCAGAGACATGTCAGTGTTGGTCGACTCTTTGACTTTCCATATAAACAGTTTATTACACCAACGTTCACTGTCAACCACAAACACGAGCGAAGCATCGACGTGACACATGTCCAACAAAATACTAGAGTCCGAGCGATATGGACTTTCGGGGCTGATGCCGATATTTGGAAGTAAAAAAAAAATTCAGAAGCACATATTTCTGACAACATATTAAAGGTTATTTGTCAATAATTACTAAAATGTTGTTATCAAACCTTTATGGAAAAGAAATGTAACTGAGGCTTGATATTTTACGGTTATAATAATTATTAATAAAAACAAAACACAATAAATACAAATATATAGAACTTGAATTGAGAAAATAAACATAGCATTGTTTATGAAACATCAAAATATTTAAAAAGGTTTTCATATCAGAAAACGTTAATAAAAAAATTTACATGTTCACATAACTTATAGAGTGTAAAGAAATATTTTGTTCATGTCTCTATATTTAGAAATATGTTGCATCAATATGTGTTCTGTGTTTATTTAGCTAAATTTGATAGGAAAAGATATCTGATTTTAAAAAAAAGTTTATAACAATTTCACTACTTTCATAATTCATTCTGAATTATTGACTTACATAATCTTTTATCTTAGGTTGTACAAATGTATATAGAGATATGAAAGCATTTGAAGATTCTGCAGGAAATGACATAACAGTAAGAAAAATACCGATGTAGGACCCGGAGGAACATTCCTACTGCAGAGGTCAACGGGTTGAATCTACTAAGTTTAAGTTTCCTAAGTTTGACGTCAGGAGAAAAGAGTCGCTGTCTCTGTCCCCCGGTCGTCTCCTCAGTCCTTCATTATGTGTTTACACTGTAACTGTACCAGTGTCTCTGTTTAGTCTAAGTATATCATCTTGTTGTCCCTTCCTCCCTCCCTCCCCCATTGCCTCCCCCTCCACGCTCCTGCAGACATCACGACCAGAGACTGAAATCTCACTGGAGATCAGTGTGGCAACGATCCAACAAGCCAATATCAGGGTCTAGGCCGAGGTGCAACCACTCACTGCTCCACTGACAGAAGATATGTCTGAGTGCAGGGGAGGGAGGGTGGTAAATGGGAAGACAAATCGAAAAGCCATCAAGTGAGATGTGAGTGAAAGTAGAGAGAGGGGGAGAGAGAGAGGGAAGAGATGAATAAATGGAGCAGAGAGACGGAGAGCGTTAAAGGAAGCAGAACAAAGTGAGTTTCCTCTCAGCTCTTAGAGGACGACCTGCTGATGAAGTCGTGTCCTCTGTGGTTTTTTCTCTGTCCTCGTGTCTCCGCCGCATGATCATTTCCACTCAACAGTCCCTTCACTCTGACAACGTTCACAAACACCAGGAGAGTCCGGTCTCCAGATGTGAGAGCTTCTCTGTGACGCCGCAGATGTTCACGTTCATCATTTAACCTACACACGACCAGACAGGAGCTTTGTCCCGCCCTCTCAAATCACCTGAGTCAGATGCACTGACGGGACTGTGCTGACATTCAGGTTGAACAGGTTCAAGAGATGGTATGATCATGGTTAAAACACATAATGATGTTCAGAGATGGAAATATTATATAAAAGAAAATTCATGACACAGCAGGGTTAAAGATTACAATGGACTTTTCACAGGAGAGACTTGTTGTCTCAGTAACTGTACAGAACTGACTCTGATGTCTAACTCTGCAGGCAGCCTCACACACACACACACACACACACACACACACACACACACACACACACACACACACACACACATACACACATGTGCATGTGTGCAAAGGTCGTCAGTTTTCCCACGCCTCACTCGTCGGTTCACTAACTCCTCCTCCTCCTCATGTGACCCTGCAGGTCTCTGTGGCCTGTTAACACTGAGTGTTATGAATAATGGAAATGTCAGTGGAAGTGATCTGTAATCAATAAAGTCAATCAATAAAGTTTGAGAGCTGAAGGAGCCAAAAGTTAAAACACAGACAGGAAGACTAAAGGGTTTGATTAGCCACACACACACACACACACACACACACACACACACACACACACACACACACACACACACACACACACACACACACACACACACACACACACACACACACACACACACACACACACACACACACACACACACACACACGCACACACACACACACACTGTAGTAAACACAGGCTCCACTGCACTGTACAGCTCAACAACGGCCAGCTAGCACAGCTATCACTGCTTCCACTGCTGCCACTGCTATCACAACAACAACAACATTTGTGTAATGAGATAAATTCAGTATCATTGTGAAACCAAGTAGTCGCGAGACCAAGTATCAACCCACTGTGATGTCACGTTGGTTTTGCTGTATCAACGCCCCAATACATACAGTGCTTTATCGTCTGTTTGACTCTGAATGGACCATAATTTACTAAATGAACATCGTGTTGTATCGAAGAAGACTTGAAAATGGAGAGTGAATCATAAACTCCTCAGGAAAATGTTTACTGACTGATATAAATCAAGTGAGAAGTAAAGTCATTATATCACTAGAAATAACCAGTGAGTCGCCTTCTGCTGGTGCTTCCACAGAATACAGGCTTCAGACACTTCAACATTGTCTTCACTTTCTGGACGTCCTTTTTTATAAACAGTCAATGGGCAAGACACATAGTATACATAGTGTATATACAGTGCATATACAGCACAGTGTGTATACAGTATACACATGTAGTGTATATATAGTGTGTGTACAGCCTCCATACAACGCCTGTGCAGGGTATGCATCGCTCTGATTCTTTTCATTCCATTGGAACAAAATCACAACATATATTATCTCAGGGCTCTTTACATAGTGAGTCTCCAAATGAGACAGTGAACGCAGCACAGTATCATCCATAATACATTCAGGGCTGGAGGATCTGAGTGCTTTCACCAACACACATGCATCAAAACAAAGTACGTGTGTACACACACACACACACACACACACGCACGCACGCACGCACACACACACACACACACACAAGCACACACACAAGCACGCGCACACACACACACAAGCACACACACACACAAGCACACACACAAGCACGCGCACACACACACACAGCCAAGCATGTGCGCACACACACACACACACACACACACACACACACACACACACACACACACACACACACACACACACACACACACACACACACACACACACACACACACACACACACACACACACACACATTAAGCAGGAGCGTCATTATTCTGACATACACACACACACACACTGAAGTCTGTAATGTGTGTAAATAATTATAGCCAAAAGGACTTCTTGTTTCTCTGTGAAAAGGTCATTTGAATCCAGATCCACATTAAATCCATTGTATCTGTTCACTTTAAGTCAGACTGTCAAAATAAAAGCAGCTGAATTGACCGTGATCAGCTGCTGTTTGCAGTGATGAACAGTGAACTGTCACTGGATCACTATGTTATACTGAAGGATACTTAAAAACATCAAGATTATCTATGGAGTTTTGCAGCCTCTGCTTTCTGAGTGGATTTCTAGAGGGTTTATTGTGGATAACATCAGAGATGATGACATCGTCAGGAAGCGATCTCACCCTGAATCACATCAACATGTGTCTCAGGTCAGACATGTATCCCATCACTTCAAGAGTTAAACAATTTAAATAATCTACCAGACAAAGACATGAAAAGACAAAAGGAGGACAGAGACGACAAACGGCAGTGACAAGGCGTGAGCTGAGAAGATGACAGAGACAGAAAAGACACACACACAGACACACACACACACACGTCCTTTCAGGACAATCTGTCCTGAAGACAGTGTCTCACAGAGTCAGCTGGAGAGAGGACAGACCCTCAACACATTGATAACACGTCCTGTGAATACACTGACGATTCTGTCTTTCAACAATAAATTTATTTCTGTGTCTGATGATTATCGACAGTTTCAATAACTGTGTTACACATACTGATGACATCATAAAACACCAGTTTTGATGAGTATAAAAGGCCACACACGCCCGCAATACTCCAGAAGATGCCATGCGAGGTGGTCATGGAAACGTCCTGTGTTGCCACGACAACAGAGGAGGATGCTGTGGTGGCCAGTGATCCCCCGTGGCGCCAACTCGACTCCAGGGCTCTGAGCCTTTGGGTTTAAATAAAGATCTGTGTTTCGGGTCAATTCATTAAATCCTCACATGGATCTTTTTTGTCCACATCTTCTTCCTGTCGCTGGGTGATTGAAGCTCTAACCCTATTCGTCTCCTGTGGTCACATCTCATAGTGTGAGATGTCTGACCATGTGACATTAACAAAGACTAACGAGGTTAGTCGATAACGTGCAGTGGCAACAGGGAGAAAAATGAGCATCACAGTGATCCAGTCATAGTTCATCACTGGATTTAGAGCAAACAGCTGATCTGACAGCTGATTAAACAGTCAATTTAAGCTGCTTTAATTTTGACAGATTTTCTAATAACTGGGTTCATGATCTGAGTAAGTGTATACGAAGTGACCTTCAGTTTGAGTGGAGATCCAAATGAGACATGAACCATTGCCCTCCCCCCTCTCCGATGTATATTACATATTCATGTTTCTGGGCTCTGTTACTCACATGCGTGCAGGGAGAAGTGTTTGCGCTCCGACGACCCAGAGTTTCCTGCGGCTGAGGGGATGGGAGGGGCCACAGACGAGCCCAAAGATCCCACCACTGGACGAGCAGTGGAGGTGGCAGCTCCTGCTGAGGAGCTGGATGGCTCCACCCCCTCCCCTAACAGGTGCTGGATGGAGTGAAGCTGGAAACAAGGGTCGGAGAGGAGGACGGAGGCAGCCCGGGATATCCTGAGAGGAGGAGAGGAGGAGGAGGAGAAGGAGAAGAGAACTTTATGCATCTGCCATCATTAAGAACCAGAGGAACATTTCACTTTCTCCACCAGGAGACCTCAACCTTTTATTTTTGAATGAATGAATAAATGAAGTGAGAGGCAGAAACCTGTTTCCTGCCTCCATGTTATCCTGCTGTCTTAATCCTTTCAGTATAAAATACCTTTCCACACAAATAATGATTTATGAATAAACTCTTTCAAAATAAAATCCTTCAGGAGAGTGACAGACTGATGTGCTGCCAGACATTTAATTTGAAACATCTGTGCAGGAAGTGAAGCATATAAAAATGAGTGTAGTGCCAGTGTTAGAGCATAAAGTCCATGGCCAGTTGGTCTGAAGTTGTTCAGTTAGTCTGTAGTTGGTAAGTTGGTCTGTAGCTTGTCAATTGGTCGGTTTGTCAGTAGTCAGTTGGTGTAATATTCTGGCCTCTGCATGATGAAATGTGTTTTTTGGTGCTGACGTGTCCTCTGTGTTTTCACAGGACGAATCCAGCGGGAAGGACGTGACATTTCAACATCTGTGACCTTATCACTACAGCAGCCATGACACTTCACACTGAGAGGCCCCTCCTCTCCTCCCAACTGAGATGAAGGATGAAAGGGAACAGATGAGGAAATGAAGGAGGTGATGAGGGACTAAAGGAAGAGATGAAGAAGGAGATATGGGACTAAAGGATGAGATAAAAGAGGACATGTGGGAGGAAAGGAGGAAAGGAGGAAATGAAGGAGTAAAGGAGGAGATAAAGAAGGAGATGAGGGGCTAAAGGAGGAAATGAAAGAGTAAAGAAGAGAGGAAGTAGTAAAGGAGGAGATAAAGGAGATAAAGGAGGAGATGAACAAGTAAAGGAGGCGATAAAGGAGGAGATAAAGGAGGAGATGAAGGAGTGAAGGAGGAGATAAAGGAGGAGATGAGGAGTAGAGGAGGAGATAAAGGAGGAGATGAGGGGGTAAAGGAGAAGATGAAGGAGATAAGGGCATAAAGGAAGAATGAGTGTCACAACGTTCAGGCAGGAAAATGTCAGTGACATTTTCAGTCGCTCTTTAATTATGAACCAACAAAGGGCAAATTACACGCGGACCAGATGAAAACTACTCGAACATGAATGAACTGTAATGAAAAATTAATCTCCAGGTAAAAAAAACAAAAACGATCTCTGTCCACCGTGTCTAATGTCTCACGTCATGGTGGACGACCACCTGTAGATCTGAATCTCATACGTAAAAAATACAAGACATCTGAAGACGTAACAAAGTTTCAACATTTAAATAATATTGAAACAACGTTTGAACGTATTTTGAAAACTGCTTCAGCAGAGACGATGGAATCTGTGGCTGAGACGTCAGAGTCACAGAGTTATACGTAGACGGAGCGGACAACAACTCTCCACGGCGTCACAGAAAACTATTGACCGCCGATGATTCATGTTTCCATTGCTGCTGATCAGAGCTGGAGCCAATAAAAATCTGTTACTGGAAAGTCATGTGACCTGGGAACGAAGGCTGCTCTCTGACAACAGACATCTGTGGGTTTGGCGTCCAGGGTGAAAGGACGTCACAGAGATTCCGGCCTCGCTCGCAGCTCGGAGACACAGCAGAGCTCAATGAAACACACCACAGTCCATCCAATGGTTGTTGAGCGTTTCACTCACTCAACTTGATGATGGCGCTGGCTCTTACTGCAGTTCATCCTGAGGAGAACACGGACGTCTGCAACACATTTCCTCGAGAGTCTCCGCACGCAGATGAGACGCTTCCGTCTGAACGTCGGACGTTCAATGAGATGTGAGACGGACACGGACACAGAGACGAGTCTCCAGGTTCTGTCTGTCATGAGCACTGAGCTAAAAGAGAAAGACTGTCCCATTTATTTATGACACCTTATCGTTTACAGCCACGAGGGAATAATGTGAAAATAGTATCAAGTGCTCTGGATTCAATTTATACTTAAATAAACTACAAAAGAAAAATCCCAGCGTTTTTGTCCAATCAATGTCCTCTACAGAGTGCAGGGGGGGGGGGGGGTGACAGGGGAAAGCGAGGGAGAGAGAGACAGAAAGCGAGAGGGAAAGGCAGGGAGAGCGATTGCGAGAGGGGAGGAGGAGCCGTGTTATAGCCTGAAACAGAAATAGAGAAACAAGCGGAGTGGTGAAAAAAAGAAAAAGAGGGGGGTCTGAGATGGGTGGAGGATGCTGACAGGAGGAGGGGGGGGCTGGAGGGGGGTAAGGCTGGAGTGGAGGAGTGAGAAGAGGGAGGAGGGGGGAGGAGGTGGAGCTGGGAAAGCACCAGCAGCGACAGACTCAGCTCAGTTAGAGGTGGCAGTGAGCGCACACAGCTCAACCTCTGCTCGCACATCTGGCATAAGCCTGGACTTTCACGTCTGGAGACGGACAGGCGACTTTCCTCCTCTTCTTCATGTGGTGTTTTCTACTGATCCTCGGAGGAGAGAACAACTGGACCGGGATCAGGAGGAGGAGAGACGGAGAGAGAGTGAGAGAGAGGGAGGGAGGTTTCATGTTTCAGAGTTCACAGAATCCTCCTGCTGCTGAAAAGCAACACAAAGAGGAATTTAACGAGCTGCCGGATTAAAGCCACAGAGACTGAGCCTCCCGCTGCCTGTGTGAAGTCGAGTGGACAGGATGCTGACTTCTCCGTAAATCTGATCTGGGGCAGGCTGTGGGCGGCGTGCAGCCGGGGGCCGTGATTCACAAAAACCCAACTTAGCGTGGAAAGGGGGAAAAAAGAGATGCTACAAATGAGACGAGGCCCCTTTGTTGTAAAAGAAGCAGCCGAGTGGAGACAAGAGTGAAAGTTGAAGTCTGGTTAACTGCTTCAGGATAAAGAAAATCCACCTGGAGCCCGAACGAGGAGTCAAGCAGCTCCAGAGGTCGAGGACACAACCCGGAGTAAAAGTCATGGACAGATTCAGGAGGTGAGGAATCGAGTCTGGAGGCACTGAGGTGCAGCGATGGGAGAAATTAGAGGAAGTTTTCTCTGACAACGTTGTAATACCACCTCGTCAGCAAAGTGTTCCATCCATCTCTCCCTCCACACTTCTCTCTTTTAAAAGCAGGGTTGGATTCGGCAGATTTTTTTTCTCTCCCCTCCCCGATAAATGCAGTTGGTTTTTCAGCAGATCACCTGCACCACTAACTGTGTTGCCGCTCCGGATGGCTGCCATGTTGGCAGGTGGATGCAGATGTAGTCGCATCATTCAACATTAACCGGGCTGGACAAAGTAAAGAGTCGGAGCGCTGCACAAGCTCGCAAGTGGCCACTGCAGCGACACTGTTTGTGTCCTGCAGCTTCTACACAACAGAGCAAAGAGGGTTTGTGAGGCTGAGAGAGATTTAACCGTTTACACTGGCAGCAACAGCAGAGAGAGGATTCACCACACGTGACGATAACAATGAAAAACCTGTGTGTTCAGACTCGTGTGTTAGTTGGTCAGGAGTCGATTTATGTGCAGCCAAAATGAGATGAATCGCAGAAGGAAGGATGTGAAAAGAAAAATGAACTGTGGGGAAAAGTAGCAGAGAAATATTCTTCGTCACAAAGAGGACGCTGTAAACTGATGTCCACCGCCTGCTCCTGCTGGCGTCATGTATGTTGGTGGTAGTGCTGGTTTCCTGCAGGGTGTGGTGGCACCAACACTTTCAGCAGTGTCACCATCATGGTGGTCTGTTGTTGTGCTGGTAGTTTGTCTGCAGCTCGCCCAGCTGAGTCCCGTCCAGGCCAACATCTGCCCGTCTCAGGCCTCGTCCCCGGCGGAGAGATGCCTCTGTGCCTCGGACATCGTCAGCTGCACTGCATCTGGTCTGGACGAGGTCCCCGCAGAAATGCCCGTCTCTGTCGTCACTCTGGATCTCAGCCACAACCGGATCGATCAGTTGAAGGCGGGCGCCTTCGAAGGACTTTCTCGACTGGAGACATTACGGTTGACTCACAACCAGCTGACCACTATTCACCTGGGGGCTTTTCACAACATGTCCGGGTCACTGCTCCGACACCTGGACCTGTCGTCCAATCAGCTTCGTATTTTGGAGCATCACTATTTCCAAGAGTTGTCAGGATTGGAGGAACTGCTGCTGTTTAACAATCGTATTGTGCAGGTGGAGAGCAGGGCTCTGACGGGGCTGGGAAACCTCCGTAAGGCCTACCTCAGTCATAACCGACTCACTCACTTCCCCTTCTTCACCATCCAACAGCACAGCCACCCTCACCTGACCATGCTGGACCTGTCCTCCAACCGCCTGCTCAAGCTGCCCATGGAGGATATCGCCAATTTACCCGTCACCGTCCAGAAAGGACTCTACCTTCACAACAACTCCCTGGAATGTGTGTGCTCGATGTTTGGACTGTTCAGGCGCTGGGAGCAGAGAGAATATGCCTCGGTGACAGACTTCAGACAAGAGCACACCTGTCGGGTCTATGGGATACAAAAAGGTACCGTGCGCTTCTTCCAGCACGGCCGCTACTTTGACAAGTGCAACCTGACTGCGACGAGTCTGCCGCTCAGCGAGCAGGAGGGCAGGGTCTCCGTGAAGGTGGGACGGGCGATTCTGCTGCACTGTGTGACCACGCTCAGCAGCCGCAGTGTCACCTTTCTCTGGGTGTCACCAAATCAGGAGTATGTGGTGCCGCCGGGGAACAACGGATCTTTCAAGATGTTCACCAATGGAAGCTTGGAGATCGTGGCGGCGCGTGCAGAGGATTCCGGTGTCTACTGGTGTATGGCCCTTGACCAGCAGCAGCAGCGCAACGAAACACACGAGGTCAACGTGACGGTGGTGCTGCACCATGAGAGCGAGGCTCACGAGTCCTTCAACACCGGATTCACCACCCTGCTGGGCTGTGTGGTGAGCCTGGTGCTCGTCCTCATGTACCTGTTCCTGACGCCCTGTCGCTGTCCTCCCTGCCGGAGGGCCCCGGCCCCAGCCGCCCCTAGCGTGGGGAACGAGGCCGGGGCAGGGAGCGCCCAGTCCTCCATCCTCACCCCGACCCCACCAGCGACCACCGAGGGCCCGGGCCGCAAGGTCAGTACCAACAAGCATGTGGTCTTTCTGGAGCCAATTAGAGAGCAGCAGAATGGCAGACTCAGGGCAGGGCCAGGATTGGGGGCGGTGCAAGGACACGTGGGGCCAGGTTTACTGCTAGGGCCAGAGCGGCAGCCAAAGCTCCACAGCCAGTCACAGCAGAGGGCGGGGGAGACGGACCACATCATGTCCGTGTTCTCAGACACACCCATCATGTTGCCATAGAAACAGGACAAACAGACACAGACCTGCACCATCACCACCTCTCGCTCACTCTCCTCCTCCTCCTCCTCTGCCTCACCCCCTCCCCACTGCACCCGCGACACGACCAGAGCAGAACCGCGATCCAGCTCCGACCCGAGGCCGAGTCGCCTTGCCTGAGAACAAATGCAATTTTCACACCACGAACATTGTTGACCAACTGTGCATGTAATTGTTAGAACAAGTTTGCACCACAGCCACGAACCACTGCACTGTGAGGGGACGGACAGGGTGGAGACAGTGCTCATGGACAAGACGTAGGCAGGACGGAGCTGAACTATCAGAATCCAATCAGACCAAAGAAAGACGGAGCCTCAAAGTCCGTTTGAGATGGGACTGAGAGACAGAGAGCAGAGACTGAGCAAACGTCAGGGGGCGAGGGAGGTGATGACCACTGTTAGCATGAACTGAAAACCAAACGCACGAGTCTGTCCCTTTAAGCACGGCTTTACCTTTAAGAAACACTTGCTACAGATGCCTTCTAGTCTCATACAGAGATGTAGAGAAAATATTTTTGTCAAGCTTCTCAGTGTCTCCTGTTCTTTTTTTGTGTCAGTTTAGAAGCAAACTGATGTGAGTGTATCGTCGTCACACTGTGAAACGTTTTAGAGTAGACAAGCTCCAGAAGAAAGAGCTTTTAGGAAGCAAAAATAGAAACTGTTTGAAAGGAGAGGTTTGATTCTGGACTCCTGTACCCCTCCTCTTCCCTCCTTCCTCCCCCCTCCAACCCCTGGAGGGTTGAGAACAATAGTTGAGCAAACAGGAAATAAAGATATAAATGAACAACATCGGTAGAGATTGTTGATGCCGGAGGATCAGAGTCTCCGTTTGGAGAGTTTATCTATTTGGTCTTTTTATATCTCAGTCTGGGACAATAAACGTGAAGGTGTATTGATAGACGTCCCGTCCCGGGGCCGACATGTTCTTTAACTTTTCCCTGTCTCACTGCATCCTGTTGTCCTCACACTGCATCGTGTCCTCCCTTTATCTGTGTGTTAATAAACCTCTGTATCTGAACATTGGCTTCTTATTAATACTGAACAACACTACAACACCAATGTTAAGTGTGTTTGTGTGCGTGTGTATGTGTCACAACCTTTCCGGTTACCGCTTCACATTAAGATTCACTTATTCACCATTAACCATCTGTTTATCGGGATCATATTACTGTTTATTAATTATCATGTTTTTTTCCTGTATGGTCACATTCTAAAACCACAGGACCATGAACTAAGAGTTTCCCACCCTAATTTGAGATTATTGATCATGACTCAAGAAGCTGTTGAACATGAACATTAATACTCTTCGCTCTACAGCAGGACCAAAATGGATTTCGGGGGGTAGATACCAATACCAATATATCAGCAAATCAAAGTAATTGATTCTGAAGATGTTGTTATCAAACCCTTATGACAGAAAAGTAATTGAGGTTTGATACTTACAGATAATGTGTCTGTGAACCAGAATACCACAGATTAAATGGTTGCTCTTCTTCATTTAAAGCTTTGTTTTGAAGCTGAACGTACAGAAACTCATCCAGGAGTCCACAGCTGTATTATCATATTAAGATTATCAACATCTGTAACAGATGTTACCTTCGTTCTTCCCTTCTCTGCCTCTCAGAGTTTGATCCAGACACATCATTAATCATACTGACAGAGTCCAGTGTTCTCCAAAGAACATCTGGGGAACCAGAACTCATCATTCCACACTGCAGCCTCCTGAACTTCTCTGGTACATGAACGCATCACTTCACACACACATTTGTACTGATGAAAACACAATCAATGAACCTTCAGCGGAGCCCGACACTGTTTAAGACTGTATATAAGCAGCAGCCTGCAGCGCTGTGGGAAAGGTTATAAACTAGAGGGTCAGTCAGTCGCAAACCTCCACACAAACCTAATGTGATGTTAACCTCAGATGTTATGCAAGAATGCAGAGAAAACACACACACACACACACACACACACAAACACACACACAGTGTTCAGGTAACATTAGTCTAGTGGGGCGGGGCTCCACACATGTCAGTCGACGACATTAAGACTCATAACTGACATTAATTCAGAGGCTGCAGAACTCCATAGTGAATCTCGATGATTTTACAGTTTCTGTCAGTATCACAGTGATCCAGTGACAGTTCTGGATTCACTACAAACAGCAGCTGATCACAGTCAATTCAACTGCTTTTATTTTTTGACGGTCTGACTGATCACAGTCAATTTAGCTGCTGTTAATGAGACAGTCTGATGTGAACAGATACAGGTTCATTTGTATTCAAACAAAACACTACAACTGCAGCGAGTCAGGGATTTTCTTTTCCCCATCGTGCCTCTCTCCATCATGATGGATGGGTCTGATCGAGTTGTGTGTGTGTGTGTGTGTGTGTGTGTGTGTGTGTGTGTGGGGGGGGCACTTATATGAAATGGATGGCAGAGCTGACATTAAATATTGAGAAGGCTTTCCCTCATGCTCAGTGTTTTGGTGGAAATGACTGTACAGCACTCAGCTGTCATCAAACACACACGCACACACACACACACACACACACACTAACAAACACAGAGTCTGAACTCAGGCTCAAATGATCTCACAGAACCACAGAACAGGAACAATTAAGTTCAGACATGAGCAGATTTTCTCTCAACAACATGTGAGTTTCCGCAGAAACATCCCACAATTCAAATGAAACGCTCCTGCTGCATCGTGGGTAATGTAGGCACCCAAAGATATGGATATGAGAGGATGAATCTGTGGAGTTTCTCATTAATTTGCCATCAGATATGAATCTAAAAAAACATTTATATTCAAAAAGCTCTTCACAACTTCGGCTTCAGAAGTTATATATACAGTCAATGATCATTTTCATATTCATGCTTTTGATCATCTTTGTATAAACGATCAATGGAATAACTGGGATCGGCAGATCAATCAATACGTTTCCTTTAGTGTTTAATCAGATTTAGATTCATTAACTGTTGGAGTGACTGTTTGATAATTGATAAAATAAATTATTTCATATACAGCTGGTTATTTTCTGGGACGCTCACTAATTCACTCTAATGTCAAATACAGGAATTAATATTATGTAAATGAGTAGATTAATGGCAGCAGTGTTCATTAGTTTAGCGCGTTAGCTTGTGTTCTGGCTCCATCTGTGCACCGACGGAGCCAAGTGACGATTGACGCTGCGCCAAATCTGTCATCAGTGTCTTCCGTCGACAGACACTGGACGTCCAGCAGCAGACACACGGACGGGTCAACGTCACACTCTGACACACTAAATGCGTGTAGGCTACAGGAAGTCTTTGTGTGTGTGTGTGTGTGTGTGTGTGTGTGTGTGTGTGTGTGTGTGTGTGTGTATGTGACTGTGATTGATCCTAAAAACAGACACACACGTTAATGTGTTCATCTTTTACTTAACCTTTGACCTCAGCCGTAGAAATGTTCCTCCAGTTCCTACATTGGTATGTAACTCTAATGTCATTTTTTTTAAGAATCTTCAATTGCTTCATATGTCTAAAATTCTAAACAACCTAAGCTAAAAGGTTTTGTAAGTCAATGAACGATAATTAATGATAAAAGTAATGAAATGTGTTATAGATTTTTTTTTATTATACAAAAATCCAACATTTGAATTTCAATTCTGCTAAATAAACACAAAACATATTGATCTAAAAGAGTTCTTGAACAAAATATTTTTTAAGTCTCCATCAATAATTTGAACTACGAACATTTTTCCATTTTGGAGATATAACATGATGTTGATGAGGTTCTCTCATCATGTGGTTGTTAGAACATTTAAATGTTTTATTTCCTGAAATACTGAAAAACATCTTTTGGCCCTTTTTTAAAAAAAGGCTTAATAACCGTCCTGTTAAAACCCTCCAGAGTTTCAAATTAATATTTCAGCAGATTCACCGAACTTTTTAAATAGATCGTCGTTCTCAGCTTTCATGGAGCTGAATGAATCAAGTGATTTATGTTTATTGATTTTAATGGTGAAGCTGAAGTTATAAAAAGGTGGATTTATTTTGGTCGTGAACTAAATTCTGAACCAAGATGGAATCTCATGTTTCTGTCACTAAAATATTATTTGAACTTTTTCTCTTTTTCCTTCATCTCTCTCGTCCCTCCATCCTCTCTGCTCTCTCTACCCCCTCTGTCCTTGTATCCTTGTTATAATCCTCTCCTTTCCTCAGACCTTTCTCTCTAACCTCTCCTCTTTCCTTCCACCTGAATCCTCTCATCTGTCTCTGTAAATCCTCCATCTCTTACCTCTGACCCTTCACGTCTCCGTCTATCCCCTTTTCTCCATCTAATTTGCCTCAGAACTTACTCTTTGTTCTCCCACCCTCCATCCACACTGCAATTTATGCTGCTCTGTCGTTTCCATGGTAACAGAAGACCACCAGGATGATGGGAAATCTGCTCCAGAGCCAACAATGTGTCACACACACACACACACACACACACACACACACACACACACACACACACACACACACACACACACACACACACACACACACACACACACACACACACACACACACACACACACACACACACACACACACACACACACACACACACACACACACACACACACACACACACACACACAGTTATGCAAACATGGATGTGTGTGTGTGACTGAACTGAGCCGTCTTCATCTAATCAGAGCCAAGAAGGAAACGGTGAAGTGTGTTGGAGGCTTCAACACCTTTAACCTCAGGTTGTGAACATGTGAGAGTCAAAAGATAAAGCAAGTGGAGCTGAACACGGATCAATCAACTCTGGGGACTTCACCTGAGAACCAGACGTAAAAACAGACCCGAGATCTGTTTCTCTCTTCAGCGTCACTGTTAAAACTGCGGCAGGTTCACACTCTTCATCAACGCCTCGTCTTCACCTCTCAAACGCTTTGTCCACGTTTAAACAACTAGAGTTTCACGGTGGTAACTGCCATAAAACATAAGAAACCAATAGAAAAAATATAAACCTAAAGAAAATATAAAAATATAAACCTATAGAAAATATAAAAGCATGAAGCTCGGGTGCTGTAAAAAATTTTTTAAAGTGAGTTCTGCTCCTGAACAAAGGTTTATTAATGCACGTCTTACTGTAGCATCATTTTTTTTCACACTATTCTTCATATTCTGATGTAAATGTTAATGTCTGTTCATTCCGGTCTCATCATTCAGACTCTTTGCAGCCGGATTTTGGTCAACATTCAGCATCAGTCTAGAGCGTGTCACTTGTTTTCACCAATCACAGACAAGAGGCAGAAACAACAACAACAACGCACAGCAACAGACACAATGCAGGAGTGAAAGAAAAAAAAATGAAAGTGTGTGATACGGATGAAGGCGTCAGGTGGATGAAGAAACATGTTTTAATTAAAGGTTGTGTCGTGAACGTTGACGACGGACGAACAGAGTCAGAAGTGATGCTGGAGAGACGACTCGCTGAAACATCACACCTTCATCTCACTGAGGCTGATCAGTTCAGAGGAAACTCTGCTTTCACTGTGGTAATAATAAAACCTGGTTCTTCTCCTGATTCTAGTTCCTGGTGTGTTTTTAAAAACATTTTCTCACAAAGGAGTTGTATTCTCCGTCACTCACGAGGTGAGAGTATCTACAGAGACTGAAGGGACACACAGCTCATGTAATACAGGTGTAAATAAAGTATTTGTGTTTCTGCCTCTTCAGCCAACAGGAGCTACACATGAGAGAGTCACGTTCTATGTTGTCTATGATTAACTACGAATGTTGTGTTTCACCTCAGTGTTGTTGGGAGATTCAAGTTATAGATACAGATCATGAAGGAAGGCAGCCGGAGCGTTTCTAATAACATGGGATGCAAATGACCCTGAGACATCACACAAGACAAATGGTTGTCAACACAACATGGTTGAGTTGCTATGGCGACCTGCATGTTAGCCACGGTGCGTTCGGGAGTGAGGTCGCGGAGATGTCGTGCAGCTGTCAGTGTGGTCGTGACAGTTTGTAAACACAGGTTTAAAAACCTCACATGATGTCTGAGGTGTGTGACATCATCTGCTGCTTCGCGCTGAACCTGTGACGGACTGAGAGTCAGGTGGACGACAGCTGTGGTTCATATCACCACCTGTTTCATAAACGTCCTCATCAAAAACAGATCAATCATTTGAATCTTCACGTTTACTTCAAACTAGATATATAATCCACTCGCCCTTTAATCAACTGGAAACCTCCTCCGGTCATTCTCGTTCTAACTCTTCTTCAATTCTTTCTCTGTTGATCTCCGACCCGTGTTAAGGGCAAGTGCTAACGTTAGCACATTTGAAAAATGATTTCACCCTGTTCAACAAATATAATTTTTGGGAATCTTTAAGTTGAACAATTCAAACTTAAGTGAAACATTTTTCTATCTTGACGTTCCTGAAGTCTTGAGACAAACTGTCATAAATATTAAGGGTAAAATAACACAACTGAACTAGTTTATTTCTAGGTACGTCTGTGTTTGTGTCCATGTACAGTAGAAAAGAAGACCATGTAACACGGATCATGAAACTATCCCGTCACAAAGACCTGATAAATAAACGAAATCACTGTCTGCCACATTTCACAAGTCGCTTCTATGGGTTTTTTCTGTAAAAGTGAAGAGATGTGTTTTCTTGGCAGACCCCCCTCCACCCTCTCGCTACCCCACCCCCTCACCACCACGGAAGCAGCTTAATCTCGGAGTGTCAGAGTGAAACAGAACAGGCTCCGTGTTGGACAAACGAAGACGAACAGTGATGGATGCCTCAGTCTTCAGGCGACACACAACACAACAACACTGTCACAATGTTAGTGTGTCCGTCTGTGTGTTGTACAGACACAACTGACGGATGGAGCTGCTGTGGAGGAGAACAAAGCTCCATCACTGCAGTGACACCTCACGTCTAAACTCCACATCACAGAGACGGAAATCCACAGAAGAGTTGTAAACTCCTGGGGCACTGCACTGAGGTCAGATATAAACTTTATTTTTTTAACCACGCGTTCACCGAGACAACCAGATGAGTCGTGAGGGTAACTATTCACATTTACTTGTTACTGGAGTATTCCACTAGAGGGCACCACACAACTCAAACTGTATAGAATCTTTGGATTTAAATTCTGTACAAAAAAACAACAACATGGCGACATGTTAATCTGTGGTTACTGCTGAGATCCCAGCAGAAGAAAGTGATCGCTGTACCATCACAGACGATATGTGAAGCCCTTCAACCAGCAATGTTGTGACGATGGCGAGCATTTGCCCCTACGGACCAACCGGATGCAGGATTCACGAGGTAGCCAAGATGCCTACACATCATTTAAAAAAGCAAGTATACCTCCAACTTAATAACGGACATAGGCAGCAGATGACATGTTTTGAACTTGCAGCTAAGTCACCTGATTGCTAACCCGGAGGCAGTCAGATGCTTAGCTCCGTGTGGTTCTGGTCATGTTTGGCGTTTTTTTAACTTCTGCATCTTTGAACATCATCACTTTGTAAATGATATGACGTTGGTCGTCCTGCTCCTCACGTCAGACTCTTGCTCAGCTGGGTCGTGTTGCTTTGTGCCGTTGCTGCACAATTGTACTAATGTTTACCGGTTTCCTGTTGCCTGCGCTGTGCACCGTCTCTGACGAGGATTATTTATGTTGCTGCTGTTCTTTGTGGCGTCTTGTTTTCTTATCTCACCCCCGCTGGCTAACACTCGCACAAACACCGAATGATGCGCATTGTTCTTAATACATAATCAATAAAGTAAATGATTCAAACTCTACATGACTGACTCTTATCTTTCACTTCATCAACCTGCTCATCATCGGTAGCCGGGAAAATGAAATCAATATGTGTTATTACCGCGTATCACCCTGCTGTTCATACTCTCCATGAACACGTTGTTTTTTTTAATCTTAGAGACAGCGATGTCCGCCACCGTGACCGTGGAGGAAAACCTTCCTGAAACCACATCCTCTACGTATCAGACAACAATTGTCCCAGCTGGGAGGGGAGCCGTGAGCACGGAGCAATAAAACTCTCAGCAGGACGAGAACAACATCCCCAGAGCCGAGGCCTTCATGCTCCAACGCTGCTAAGCTAATTAGCCCCAGTTTCAATCTAATATTTGAGAGGCTGCAAGCTGCTTCTCATGTCTTTCAGCCTGAGGTAATGGACAATAATTAGCACCATTGATTTCCTACAGTGTGGAGGGGCGAGGGGCAGGGGGAGAGGGGCGAGGGGAGAGGGGCAGAGGGGCAGGGGGGGGGGGCTTGTAATTGTACCATTGTGAACAGGGGGAGGGAGACACAAGAATGATCGACAGATGAAATCCACAGAAATAACACCATTGAAATAAATCGGTGAGTCACGAGTCAGAGTGACAGAGGGAGAGAGGGACAAGATGGAGGAAGCTCCTGTCAAATCAGAAACACTGATGTGACGAATGTCTCAGGTTTGTGTCACATGATTTATCGGAACCAGAAATACAAGTCAGTGAAACAAATAAATATTCTATTATCTGTTGTGTAAGGCGTTGCTGCCCACCACAAGGCGCAGCAGCATGTTGTAAACCAGGGTGTTTTATTTCCCCCGTATTCTGATGTCGAACACGAAGATAGTGCTGTGCGTAGGCTGAGTCCGAATGAACTGACCACATGTGACCACGCTCAGCTCAGACATGAGGGAAGAAGCTGCTGGTGCTAGCATAGCCTCACTCATCATTTACCCACAGACGCTGTGACTTGTAACTCCGCCCAGTCTGAAAAGGTCACACAGCTCATCACAACACCGTCTGAGCAAAGACTCGACTCTATAGAAGGTTAGGGGTTTTGTCTGGATGGAAGAGGAACAGTTGATACATTTAGAAATAGTTGATTTATCTTATCTGAGTTGTTATTTTAACACAACACACCATGTTACAGAATCATATGACGGTGCACATGGGGTTTCGTGTTTGATGACACATGAACAGAACTCCAGTTTTTAACTCAGCACACACTGATTTTAATGATCAGCATGTGTTCATTGTTTCAGGGACTCATTCAGTGTTTGTAGTGAATATCGATGTGGTGCCTGCTGAGCGTTTGTTTTTACCTTTTCAATTAAAACGACTATATCTATAGACACTGAATAAAGATGGATGACAATGGGGGATGTTTGAGAACAAGTGAAAGTAAATTTGAGGAAATCCCCTTGAGGCATTTCCAGAGATATCCAGTTCAAAAGCATGAGATGGACGGACTACGGACGACGCCTCCGGCCACAGCAGAGACAGAAATATAGTATGGACGGTGAGGATGAATAAAACATAGAGCATCAGACAGGACCTGAGCCACCGGACGTCCCGTCCTCCCGGGAAGAGGACAGGGTTCAGGGTGAAGCTTCAGAGGGTCTTCGTTTCGGGATGAGGATGAAATATTAATGTGAGAGTGATTTCATAAACGACACATCTGTGACGTCAGACTTCTATATGTATAAATATGGCTATCTGAAGTCATTTCTTCATTTATTTTGTAAAAACACAAAGAATGATGGATTCAATCCACCATCTAACAAACACAGAAACACAGTGTAGAATCTGCTACACTGTGATCGTAGGTGGTTTGAAAAACATAGCGTTCAGTCCGTCTGTGTAATTTTTTCACCAACACAGAGCTGATGGATTCTGAACTCTCTGGTCAATGAACTCCATTATGTGTGGACACTAATGGACCAATAAGACGCAGGAGAGACGAATCGCTGATGGATCGTGTGGGGACGGAGCGATGAGACCACTCACCTCATGTTCCCCATGTTCTCTGAGTATCTGAGGCTTTCATCACTCACACCACAAACTGATGATTCACAAAGGTTCAAGAACTGATTCGTCAGACAGAGTCTAGGTGAAAGATGAGCTACAAAAGATGTGGAAACAGGCAACGATGGTGGCAATTTTATACTTATACAAATAACCTAATGTGGAAGACGTTTAAAGATGTGGCCGTTCTATATATACGATTTTAAAGGGAACAAAATTTTAAATATGAGTCAGAAAGATGAACAGTAAAACATGTTCATTATTCTCTCAAGTCAGACAGCTGCTGAAAGAACCACAGACATCAACAGACGTCTACAGACTGAACAGCTGCTCTGTTTGTCTGCATCTACGTTCAAACCTGATGCTAACACAACAAAGAAGCTTATTTATTCTGATCAGCTGCTTTAGCTCCACGTTAGCTACGGGGCTAACAGCTGGAACAACATCTCTGCCTCCTGTTCTTTATGTTCTGAGCATCGCTGTCTCTACCTGCACTTAAACCCTAGCGTGTCTCAGAAGTCAGGTACATAGATAAACCACATGAACACAGTTCAGCTCTTGGCCCTGTTCCTATTGGTTAGACAGCGACATTTGTTAAAACCAGGTTTGATTCACAGTCAGAACAGATCATCCACACAACCAACAACACTCAGGAGCATCACAGGTAAAAAAAAAATCAGCTCAGACTCACCCCTGTCTGTCTCCATCCACAAGAATCCGAACCAGGATCCCTGTGACAGCAACCAGGATGGGGTAGTGGTCCACACTCTCCAGACCTGCAACACAGACACACAGCCGTAAGACTTGACACAGACTGCAGTGTGTGTGTGTGTGCGCGCGCGCGCGCGTCTGCGTGTGCGTGTGCATATGTGTACCTGGCAGTCTTAGGTTGACAACACGATCAAACAGGTTCTTCTCTGCCGTCACTCTGTTCAACACCTGGTTCAACAACTGCAGAGGAAACACACAACAACTTAATCATCAAGTCGTGACCACAAAATAAATCATCATTGTTGCTATGGTTACGTCTACCATCCACACCACTGGGTGTGGGGAGTGGATTATGTGGCATTGATTACCTGAGCCAGTCGTCTGAGCAGCAGCTCTGCTGAGGGTCGGGACCAGTCCAGGAAGATCTCAGGAACCAGAGTGACGGTCATCTCCAGGACTCGCAGCAGACTGACGGACAGGTCGAAGCAGGTCGCACACACCTGAACAACAACACACCAGGTGACTGTGTGAAGCAGGTGAGGCTGAACACACACGTCAAGGGACCTCACACACCATTACATTTACTATGACAGAAGGATTTTATTTAGTTTCCTTTTAGTTTTAGATAGTTTTTTTGACAGAGAAACACACAGATGTGATGTGTGATTTACCTTCAGCTGACGAGTGTCAACAAAGTTTCTCTCTGGACGCTCAGCCGCCTGCTGGATCTGAGAGAGAGAGGAGCAAGGAAAAGACAGGAGGAAAGGAATGAAGCAAGGAAGAAAAGTCGTTGAAGACAAAGAAAATGTGAGAATATAAAATTTCAACTGAGACAATGACGATTGTTTCCAACATGTTGGGAACCACACTGCTGCCTACTAGGAGGCTACTGGACGAAAACATCACCTGGTCTCTGAATAGATCGTTGACCGTAAATTAAGATGGACGACATGTCACCTCTCAAAAGTGATGTTGAATCATCTAGTTCGCCCCCGGCTGGCTGGTTGCAGTATGGGCCATAAACTCCACCCCCTCAATGTTAAAAGAAAGGACATGGACCGAACAAAACAAAAAGATAAGGTTTCTGATCGTCTTAACATACAGTCTATGGATCAGTCGAGTGTTTATTTGAATACAGAGCAGGAAATGACACTGGATGAGAACAGGCCCTCACATGCTAATATTGACCATGTTCATCATCTCAGTTTAGCCCTTTTAGCATGCTAACAGTAGCTTATTAGCGGTGAACACAGCTGAGGCTGATGATCAGGTTCGAAAGACCTGAACACGTCAACCTGAAAGTGGCGCTGGATGAACAGTCAGAGGAACAGCAAGGTCGTCACAGTTCATCCTGAGGAGACCATGAGCGTCGGTGTCCACCCAGCAGCTGCTGAGACACCTCAGCATGGACTAACAGAAATCTGCACTCTGATCAGTTTGAGTGAAGAAAAAGATTCTGCCTCATTGAGGGAGCAACAACAAACGCTGCAGACGTTCCCTCAGGATCCATCAGATTAGTGAGAGAAGACTCACAGCCTCACTGATGATTAGATCTAAAAGCCAAAGTAATCTCACTAGAGACCTTACACGGTTTTTAACTGCAACCTTCATCCTGCTGTGCAGCAGAGGTCATAAACCACGGACTCTGAACGTGTCGCAGTAACAAAACAGAACGGTGTGTGGATCTGTTCACCTCCTGGATCATGCCGATGAACTCCGAGAAGGCCCAGTTGAGCTGGTTCAGGACGCTGTTGAGGAACGAGGCGGCCATGTCTTTGTCCATACTCAGCAGCTCCGCCATGTGTCTCTGCAGCAGCAAGGACGGACAGGGCTCTAGACCAATCAGATGAGAGGAAACAGGTCAACAGACTGCAGAGGCAGAGACACCAGCAGATCAGAATTTACCCTCACACTTAAAGAAAGACAAGGTTCAAAGTCTAATAAGAGGACAGGACGAGGACGAAGCGGATGAAAACAATTAGAGGGGTTGTTAGAGGATGAAGGACAAGGCAGAGGAAGAAGGAAAGAGGAGAAGTGAACACACAGGGGAGAAGAGAAAAAGCTCCTTCCTCCTCTGGGAGACGTGATGGGAACTCTGGAGTCATTAAGTCTAATAATCCTCCTCTGTCTCAGTTCAACACATTTGCTGTGGAGCTTCATGTTTGTCACAGTGAGGACACAGAGGTCAGAGGTCAGGGGTCAGGCTGCCTCTACCTCCACACACAGGTTATTATTGTTCAGTCCTGATCAGTGTCATGATCGGTCAAAGAGTCTGATTAAATGTTCACTTTCTGTGTTTTAGACCCTGAAAAAATAATTTCTCCTCATTCGACTAAACTCAACATCCTATAATGACAAACACTGAAATGTCAAATGGACATAAGTATTCAGACACTTGACATGTATCTCTGATCATGTCTGAGATGTTTCTACACCACGACTCCATGGGTGATAAACCCAGTTGATTGGACCAGATTGAGAAAGACAGACACACACACACATAACGTATTAGTGATGGAAAATCCAAAAAAAACATCATCACTGTGTCTGGTGATGGACGGACAACGCTGAGGAGACGTTAATGTCCCACAGGAGACTGAGGATCTTCAGGAGGGACACTCTAAGACTAAGGACCATCAGGTGTGACAGACTAAGACTAAGGACCATCAGGTGGGACAGACTAAGGACCTTCAGGAGGGACAGACTGAGACTGAGGATTTTTAGGAGGGTAAGACTGAAACCGAGGATCTTCCGGAGAGACAGACTAAGGACCTTCAGGAGAGACAGACTGAGACTGAGGATCTTTAGGAGGGATAGATTGAGGATGTTCGGGAGGGAAACACTAAGAATAAGGACCATCAGGTGGGTCAGAGTAAGGATCTTCAGGAGGACAGACTGAGACTGAGGATCTTTAGGAGGGTAAGACTGAAACCGAGGATCTTCTGGAGAGACAGACTAAGGACCTTCAGGAGGGACAGACAGAGACCGAGGATCTTCCGAAAGGACAGACTAAGGACCTTCAGGTGGGACATAATGAGACTGAGCTGCAGTAAATAACTTACTCTGGAAACTAGCAATGGACAGATCTCCTGAAAGACATGCAGACAAGACGGGAAAGAAGAAGACGGAGCTTTGAACCAGAGGACGAAGGCTGAGACATGTGGAGCGTGTCAACATGCTGACAGACATGGAATTCATCATCATCTGTGTGTATGCGTGCGTGCGTGCGTGTGTGTGATGATTAAAGTCATAAATCAAACTGTGTTGACGTAAAACGTCTGTCATCAAATTATTTATGTAAATCTGACCTCAAGCAGCACCATTCAAACACTTCTGCACACTACTGGTAACTGATTGTACTACTGCACTATTTCCACTATTAATATGCATGTAAATTCTTTATATTTATTACTCTTATTCTCTATATTTTTGCAATTCGTATATTTTTACATTTGGTTGTGTATATATTGTATAAATTGTGTGAAACGTGCTGCTGTTACACTGGAATTTAAATAAAGTAACTATCTATCTATCTATCTATCTGACAAGTTTTTTCTCAAAGAAAAAAAAAGGACGAACGGAGAGAAAGTCACAGACAAAAAGTAACAGACTGTGTATTCATTCTGAGACTGACATTACACCACTGTTGAGCCTCAGAGGTTTAGGGGGTCAGTCAGAGGTCACCCAGAGGTCACTTACTTTGCAGACTAGGTAGGTTGGCGTCCTCAGGTTTGGTTTTGAGGAGGTGAGGCAGGCGAGTGTATCTGTAACCGAAACCACAGCCCTGAAAAGCAGCAGCAGAGAGAGGAGACAAGTTAGAAACGCAGATTAGCACAAGTGTGTCACAGTCTGTGTGCACAATACAGTACAATGTATTTTACACATACTGCGTGAGCATGTGTGTGTGTATGTGTGTGTGTGGGTGTGTGTGTTTGTCTCACCCTCCACAGTCTGACCAGTATCCAGTTGGTCTGAGCCCAGGGTCTCTGTTCATACGGAGCCAACAGGTTCCTCATCATGGCCACTCGTCTGAAATCAGATCAGATCAGGGATTTTACCACTGCAGGTGAATCATCACCGGAATAAATACAGAAACTAGAATATCACTCAGTAGAGCTCATCCCTCCGTCAAGGTTAAATGGTCCTTAAATTCAATTGAGCTAACTCACTCATAGATATCACTCCCCCAATACTCACTGCTCCTCTGGGATCCTCTCCACTGCCCTGAGGGATTGTGGGTAACAGACATAACTGGCCAAGGCCTGCATCAGAGAATCTTTGATATCTGAGAGGAAGAGAGACAAATAATACAACATATGTTTAATACGAGCCAACAAATACACAGTCTGTGTGTGTGTGTGTGTGTTACCTGTTCCAACGATGCGTGGGTCAGCAAAGTGTTTGGCGAGGATGGCAGCGAGCTTTGCCAGTGTCTCTTCATAACCTGGAGAGAACAAAACGATCAGTCTAATGAACAGCTGAAAAACATTACATCTTCACGGAGACAAGCTCAAGCAGGAAGATGTATGTGACAAACAGTGGAAGTGATGTCACTGCTGGTATCTACAATTACAGAGTTGTAAATATTGTGAGTGTGACTCCTTTAACAACCAATCTGACAGAGATTAAACACAGTGACTTTGACAGTCATGTGACCTGTGAGTCACCTGGTAGCTCGTCCATGCTGTTGGCGGGGCTGAAGTAGTTCTTCAGGGCGCTGTAGGCGTTCATCGCCACATTGAGGTAGAACTCGGGAGCGAAGGCGAACAAGGAGCTGGTGTTGTCGGCGTGTTCGATGGTCCGAATACAAACACACAGCAACCAGTACACGTCCAGCATCTTCTCCTGCACACACACAGTGACACACATACACAGAGACACAGGTGAACAGAGTGGACCAAACCGTAAACCTATAACTCATACACCAGATGCAGGCAGTGAGGAGTCTGCTCACCTTGGAGTAGATGGTGGCGTTGATCCAGGCCAGTCTCCTGCTGAGGTGGTTCAGCTTCTCTGAGAAAACCTTCTGACTTTTCTGCAGCTCTTCCAGGATATCTGCTCTCTGAGGGACACAACAAACAGGATGCAGTTTACCAGCCTGCCTCAGGTCACTGTCAAAGGTCACAGTCAGTCACTGTCACAGGTCATTGTCAGTCACTGTCACAGGTCATTGTCAGTCGCTGTCAAAGGTCACTGTCAGTCACTGTCAAAGGACAAAGTCAGTCACTGCAGCACTGCAGCCTAAGGCCCGAGATATACTTTCCTTTTAATCATGTTTTCACATAGAAAAAAGATGCCTCAAATGTGTAATTGTTCACAAAACAGCTTGAGCTTGTTCCACTAGAGGGCACAACAGAACTCAGACAATATATAACTTCTGGATTTAGTGTAAATAAAAAAAACATTGCGACACTGGAAGAAGTTAGTCTGTGGTTACTGATGAGATCATGGCAGTGATTGCCGCACCATCATCGATCAACGATGTCATGACAATGGTGAGGAACTGCCCCTACTGTTTATGTGTGTATGACACAGCATTCATTTCTGAGTATATCTCCGGACCAAAAGTGTTAGTTAACCCTTCCCTCCTCCTCAGTGAGGTCTCTCAGTGAATAATAGTTGTGGTCTGTTCTTCTTGTCTCTCAGCACAGAGACAGATTAATATTTGATTTTCTCTTTGATTCTGACTCTGCTCTTCACTGACCACTGCGACCCCCCATCACAGTGTTAGAGCAGGTTTTCATAACATAAATGCAGTAATGCAGCATCAGGTCAGAAACGACCTGCAGCAGCTTCTTTAAGAAACTTATGTCCAGTTTGTCCAGAGACTCTTCATCACGGTGAAACGTTATGAATGTCAATTATGATCATTAAAGATAATGATCAGAGGAGTGAGTTTGTTTCACACTTTATCTTGACGACACTCTTCCACACACGTGTCTCTGCATAGAACCACAACCTCACCGGTTCTATGTTCTATGTTCGATAGACACTAATGGAAAAAATGTCCGACTCACTCGTGCGGGGCAGCGAGCGATCTTCTCGTCAGTGTCCTTCAGCGCCACGGCGTATTCGTGGACATCGTCTGCAACCACCACCATCTGCAGAGGAACAGGACGGACACAGACAGACAATGAGTCTCAGTCACAGTCACAGCAGCAGATGTTCATTAATATGCTTCTCATGTTGTTTTAGTGCTTCATTAACCTTTAGCTTTATGATTTTATTAGCATCAGCTAACATGTGAATGTGGGATATTCACACTAAAAACATCAGGATAATAAAGCAGCAGCATCATCATCATTTCAATTCATGCTGAATGATTTTCAGACCAGTCCAGTGACATCACTGTATCTGTCAATCATCCACCTGAAGACCTCGTCTTCCCCCTGTAACACACCTGAGTAACGACAGACTCACCTTTCCCAGCTGCTGGTGGACACTCAGGTTGTACATCATCACGATCCCATCGACGATCTCCAGCAAAGACTTATCGGCCACTGGCTGCTCAGGCTCCTCATGCGGTCGCCCCAGCAACAGGCCGTCATTACCATGGCTGCCCTCAACTACAGGTTGAATAGGGGAGAAACAAACAGGACAGAGTCAGAGACTACCGAGGCCTGTACTACAAAGCAGGATTTGCAGTAATCACGGAAACTTCAGGTTTAACTCTGGGTTTTCCGGCCATCAAAGCTGGTTCAGCTAAGAGCTGCTAATATTCTTCACAGGACAAGGTCGAGGTGGGTTAAAGGTCAAGCACAGGACTTTCAACCAGCACACCAGGGTCCTTCTTCACTCAAATTACATTCAGTTTTCAATCACAGTTTTGTTTTCAGGGGACAACATTAGTTGTTTAGTTTTATGAGATGATGATGTTTTTTGTAGAAACATATATTTTCCTCACGACTGTCAGTGTCAGTTACTCACTGTCTTCCTCCGTCCTCTGCTCCACAGTCAGTGTGCGAACCTTCACTTTCTCAGGCTGAGAGAGGGGTCGTCTGGGGGTCATCAGACTGACAGCCGCCGTGCTCAGGAACCGGTTGGCCCGACCCAAAGTGGGAGAACTCAACCAGCTTGGCCTCGCCAGAGCGCCGCCCATCGCTGCAGCACCAAACGGCCTCTAAATAAAAAATGTTTAAAAACTGTAAGGAATATAACATCAGATATTTACAACTGAGAATTATCAGCGTTTTATTTCTTTTATCTGATGTGATTTTTTTTTTGTGTCTCTCTAATTCAATAAAAATCATAATGATGATGATGGTGATGAGGTTGTGTGGATGAACCTGTGCCGCTCCGCTCTCCTCGTCCTCGTCCAGGTCGTCCATCGATGTGGACTGAATCTCTGCAGGGTCGATGATGATGTTGGCTTTACTCGCCAGGTCATCTGATGGATTCAAGAAAACACATTGATCACATTAAAACAGCTTAGAGAGACAGAGACAGAAATAAATCTTTAGAGGAGACATGTTATGCTTTTTAATTTTTTTTACAGGTTTTTTGAGTATGTAAAAAGTTAAAAAGGCCAAAGTCCGTGGTAAGGGGAGCTCCTCTCCCAGAAAGAAAACACTGCTCCTGAAACGCCTCGTCAGTGGTCCGGCCTATACTAAATTAAGAGTAAGGAACCTGAATAAAAAGTAAAGTAAATAAATAGCAAACACTAAGATCCAAGAAACAATCCCACAGAGAAGCTGGTAATTCTTCCTTCCTCTCACATGTACTTTATGCATATGGAAAGCTCTGCCATGGCTCAATCAAGCTGATCAGTGAGTTAATCAATAAATGAGGTCAAGTTTACTTTAACAACAGATGACACAACACCACAGGAGCCGCCAGCCGGCTGATGAATGACCCAGTGATTTACAGACGAGGGAGTTAATCAAACCTTGATTAAATGTGGGGAGAGAAGTGAAGGCTGTACACGAATACTGATGAGAAGGAGGGAAAAAGAAAAGCAGGGAATGGGGGAGGAAAGAAACAAGGGACTGAGGGAGGAAGACAACAATGGACTGAAGGGGGAAAGAAACAAGGGACTGTATGAGGAAAGAAACGAGGGACTAAGGGAGGAAGGACATCGAGGGACTGAGGGAGGAAGAAAACAAGGGACTGAGGGAGGAAGGTAATGAGGGACTGAGGGAGGAAGAAAACAATGGACTGAGGGAGGAAGAAAACAACGGACTGAGGGAGGAAGAAAAAAAGGGACTGAGGGAGGAAGAAAACATGGGACTGAGAGAGGATGAAACAAGGGACTGAGGGAGGAAGAAAACAAGGGACTGAGGGAGGAAGAAAACATGGGACTGAGGGAGGGAGGAAATAAGAGACTGAGGGAGGGAGGAAATAAGAGTCTGAGGGAGGAAGAAAATGAGGGGACTGAGGGAGGAAGTAAACGAGGGACATAAGGAGAAAGGGAACAAGGGACTGAGGGAGGAAGGAAACAAGGGACTGAGGGAGGAAGGAAATAAGAGACTGAGGGAGGAAGAAAACGAAGGGAATGAGGGAGGAAATAAACGAGGGACATAAGGAGAAAGGGAACAAGGGACTGAGGGAGGAAGGAAACAAGGGACTGAGGGAGGAAGAAAACAAGGGACTGAGGGGGGAAGTAAATAAGAGCCTGAGGGAGGAAGAAAATGAGGGGACTGAGGGAGGAAGTAAATGAGGGACATAAGGACAAAGGGAACAAGTGACTGAGGGAGGAAGGAAACAAGGGACTGAGGGAGGAAGGAAACGAAGGGACTGAGGGAGGAAGAAAACAAGGGACTGGGGGACTGACGGAGGAAAAAAAAAAAGAAGGAGGAAGTTAACAAGGGACTGAGGGAGAAAGGTTTTTGTGGTTGTTTTGTCTTTTTGTTGTAGTTTTGCAATTCTCTGTAGCCGGTGCACATGTCTTGCTTATTTATGGATTTATGTTCTGTTTATATGACATACATGATGTATGTATAGATCTATGTTATAACTGTTATAAAACAGACTTATGTTCTATCTGTTATGTAACAGTATTATGATGTACAGTACCAGTCAAAAGTTTGGAAACGCTTTCTTATTCACTTGAATGGGAAAGCGTGTCCAAACTTTTGACTGGTACTGTAAATCAACATTATCAGGAGGTCATCCAGAGCAGGAGTCCAGAACAGGACTCTAGACGTAAACTGACCTTTGAGCGTTTTTTTCAGGTGGGACAGGAGCCCCCCCAGTCTCTGGAGGTCAAAGTAATCCACCTTCCCATTGTAGAAGAGCTGTGGGGGGACGTAGGCCTCTGGCAGATGAGCAGAGAGATGAGCAGAGCATTATTGAGGTTCACACATAATCAGTCATTAAATCACACAGAGCAGGACTCCTCACACTCTCCTCTCACTCTTCTCCTCCCTGAATGACAGTTTTCATTAAACTATGTTGGTGTTTTTCATGTTTAATGTTTTTACACTGAGTCAAAGGATGCGTGTCACCACACACAGCTACAGTATGATGGTGACTTTTAAGAGCAGCGGAGATAAAGAGCAGGTTCCACTGAATCACATGAAGTTGATCAGAGCGGATTTCCAGGCGTCTGTGCAGGTGTGTGAGGGTTAATAAAACAGACCTATTACTTGTCACAGGTCACATGATCATCACTGAGGTACCTTCACTCCTGACGCTGCCTGGATTCTTCCTGTTGCCTTCATCCCAGCAGGTTCTCACCGCCGTGATGAGCCGGTGCAGGAAACACACCATGTACTCAGGAGGACACAGAGCCGTCGGATGCTGCTTGAACGCACAACACACACACACACAAATTTGAATCCACATGTAGAAACACACATGAGACAAAAAAAGCAAAGCGAAACTTTAGCTGAACTCAGCTGAAACTGGAACAGTCAGTGATGTTCCAAGACAATAAATCCCTGCTCCTACTTTTTACCATTGCAGTTCCTGTTTGTCTGTTTTGGTGTCTCACACCTTTTGTTCACATTTTGTATTTTAATATCCAATCTAATGTGTTATTGTGTCTGTGACGTTTGTCATCACTGATTGGCTGCGTCGAGCTGAGCAGGCAGAAGCAAATGGCTCACCCCTCTGTTGCTGGCGTTTTCCTGGAGAAACTTCCTGAACTTATTGAGGAAAATATAGCGAGAGGCTTCTCCCTAAAAGACACAGAGACGAATTAGTGAACACACATCTAGGGATAACACAAAAGACACACCTGAGTGTTTACCATGATGACACACAAACAGGAAGAAGACCAGGTGAAAACGATCCAAGACACTTTGAGATGCAGCAGACAGTGAATCGTCATGATCTGTCATGAAGATGTGGAACATACCGTTGACTTGTCTTTGTTATTGAGCAGCAGCCTCAGGATCTGAACCTGCAACTCCTCCACCACTGGAGGACGAGACACGTGACAGTGACAGAGTTCAGTTGCTGTTCATCCAACAAACACGTCAACGTGAAACAAAGACAAACGTAAACCAGGTCTGACCTTCGATCCTCTTCTTCAGTCTCTGACAGCCGCGCTCGTACGCTCGACGCCTCAGACGCTCGTCTGCACTCTCATCTTTGGGCTCACGCTCGTCTTTACCCTAAGTGGGAAAAATCAATACATCAATTGGTCGATCTATCCATCCATCTGTTAATACAGTCATTGATCGTGTTTACTTTGAGTAACATCTTTATATACAGTCACTGGTGTCAGCAGAGGCCAGTTGGTTTTACCTCCTTGTCAAAGTGTGTGGGCCACCAGGTGGTGGGGATGAGCTCCTCAAGCCCCGCCTCCTTCACCCTCAGAGGAGTCTTGATGTAAAAAAAGACAACGGAGCGCAGGACGTCGAACGTGGACCTCTGTTAAGGAGACACTCGCTGAACTTTGATCGAAACTGTGCAGTTCCACATTACATGCCACTCAATGCCTCTGAAAGGAGTTTAACTGACAGGGGAACTGTCCATATGGAGCCACATTATTTCAGGCTGCTATGACAGATTACTAAAATCGTGTATGTATTTGTATAACTGTGTTGTTTCAGACGGGTCAAAGACTTTAGGATATAGGACGTTGTTGAGCAGGTACTTTCTGGACTTCTCATGATGCAGGATGGCCGTGGTCAGACGCAAGTAGTGGATCTGAAACACACAGGAACAAGACTTTAAAAAAGCTGCGGTCTCCACTTCACAGATACAATAATAAGTGTATAATCAATAATAATCTGAGAGTCACAAAACCACAGCGGGTCACAGGTACAGGACCATAACTGTGTTCACCAGCCTGGTCCTGGACCTGTGACCTGCTCACCAGCAAGTCCTCACCTGGAAGCCCAGGTCAGGGATGATCGGAGAGAAACGATAGGCTCTGAGCAGTGACATCATCAGCTGCTTCAGACACTCGTTCACTTCATAGTCCTACAGAGAGACAGGCAGACAGACAGACGGTTACAGACTGAATGAAACTGTGTGTGTGCGTGTGGTGTGTGTGTGTGTGTGTGTGTGTGTGTGTGGTGTGTTACCTCCATCAGCAACCAGAACAGATCCATAAGTTGTTGTATGAGCGGATGTTCATCAACTGAACCTCCTCCCTCCAGAATCCCCAACAAGAAGTTCATCAGCACATCCTCCACCAGGTACACCTTACACTGGACACACGTTCACAAGAAAACCCTTATAAACAGTCACTAATAATTTTTTATATATAGACACTGATTGTCTTTATACACGGTTATTGATCATGTTGATGTTCCTTTAATGTTTTTTCACCATTAGAGGAGCAAAGTGGTTGAAGATGTGAGCAAGAGTGATGAGGATCGTCGGCTCTCCATGAAGCCTCCACAATGAACAGTCCTTCTGCACCAGCCTGTCGTCCTGTGGCGAGGACAAGGATGAAGGACCAGAGAGAGACGAGACATAGAATAATACTGTTTCAGATCAGCCGATGAAAGTAAGACATGTATGTGGTCTGCGTCCTCACACAGATCCTGTCGGTACCTGAACATCGATGGCTGTGCAGAGGACATTTTTGATGTATCCCAGCAGCTTGTGAGCTTTCGTCAGCTCTGAGGCCGGGGGGTTCTGCAGGGGCAGGTAACCTTCCACAGGGTACGTGAACACACTCCGGTTAAAGACAAACAACCATGAGGCTAGAGCTGCAACAGTTAATCGATGAATCGATTAGTGATCGATTAATAAATTAAGTGCCAACTAATTTAACAATCGATTTATCGGTTCAAGTAGTTTTAAGGAAAAAAAAACCCATCTACATCTATGATCTCATTAGTGCATCAGATCAGCTTCACAGAAAATACACTGACTGTTCTTAAGTCAGGTCAAATATTACAAAAACAATATTAAATCAGAAATGTTAGATCTACTGCTCTACAAAATGTTATTAAAGTTTTTGCCTTGTAGTTACAGTCCCTTGCCAGGAGGGGGTGCTGTAGCCCCTCAGCAGCTCTTCCTCCAGTGTCAGTAAACACAGCGTTAATGGAGGAAAAAAAATCTTTAAAAATGTTTATCACGTTTATCTGGGATCTTAGTTCAGGCAATGTATTGGTTTTAATTCTTATTAAGTCTGATGATGTCACAATAAACTGGTGAGATATCTAACAAATAAAAACACTGACGCATGGAGTGCAGTGATCACGTGATACCGTGACTGTTTTGATAATGCGGTGTCTCACTGTTCAAAGTGCTGCTGTGGTCGCACGTGGACCCGGTGCTGACAGACACACAAACAGAGCAGGAGAAAGGATATCTGAGAGGTCTGCTGCCAAAGTTAAACGCCACCGACTCTTTAAAAGATAAACTGATGGCGGGAAAGTAGGCGACACCTGGACCCGTCTTTATGTCGGTGAAAGCCGTGCCCAGAGACTGTCCGTTCCTGAGGGACGCAGAGAGACACACAACATGAGGACGCAGAGAGACACACAGTTAGCCTAGCTTAGCATAAAGACAAAAGACAAAGGGAAACAGCAAGGCTGGCTGTGTCCAGAGAAAACAACCAGATCACAGATCAGAAATGTCAGATGACAGACTTTAAGTAAACAATAAACACATTGATCAAATGTTTTTGTCACAAATAAAGAAAAATGACTGAGCAGGTTCTTACAAGCAGAACGTGATGGTTCCCTCATCCAGGTCTATCAGACAGCTGACGATGTCTCCCGCTGCCCACGACTGAGAGGGTACAAGTCAGTTCAGTCAAATGAATCAATCACAATCAATCAATCAATCAATCAATCATCTGTAGACCCCAGAGCTCAGGCTTGGTCTCGGACTTCTCACCTTCCCGTAGTTTGTGGTTGTCACGTTCCACTTCCTCACTCTGTTCCCATCGTACGCATATGAATCAGGCGTGTCGCCCACACCCTCCTGAAGACGACACAAACACACAAACTCACACACATGTTCACAGTGGGGGGGTGGGGTGTTTGTGTGTGTGTGTGTGTGTGTGTGTGTGTGTTGAGTGTACCTCCTGGTTGAAGCGACAGTTGAGTGTACACCAGCCGATCTGCATCAGACCCTGTGAGGAGATCAGAACCTCGTACGCCCACTTCCCTGCAGAAAGAGTCACAAGCTGAATACTCACACTGTCTCATAAACACCATGACATCAGGAGCATGAGGCGGTCACATGTAGAGATCACATGACTACAGAGCGGGTGTCACAGGTGTTACCTTTATAAACACATGTGGTAGCTCTGATGGAGCTGAAGTTACTGTGACCAATGACCTGAGAGAAGAAACATCAGAAAGAAGAATGAGTTCAGACAGAAACTGCAGTTCAGGTGCAGTCCGAGGAGATTCAGCTGCTGTAGAAACGTTTCACAGACTGAGGTGATGGAGGAACACCGTCGTCTTACCCCCAGCAGGTCGTCGTCTACAAACAGGAGTCCTTCGAAGCCGCTGGTGTGATCCAGGACGACCGGCTGAGGACCCAGGCGACCCTCGACAGGTTGATCTGATGATACAGATTCAAAGAGGAGTTAGTTATGTACACAATATTTTAACGTGTTCATTCAGACTATAACCAACTGAAAATGATTTTCACTATGAATGGATCTTAAAACATATGGATGCCTCAGTATGATGGAGCCCACGTTAACATTGAAACTGAAAAGATCCAAAGGATCCAGCTGCGTTACGGCTGTGTTATGGCTTATTATGGCTGAATTATGTCTGTATCACAGATGTATCACAGCTGCATCACAGCTACATCATGGCTGCATTATGGCTCTATCACAGGATGGCAGCACAGACTTGAGCAGGAAACTCACCTTTGCTGTCCTCTATGGGTTCTCCCTCAGACAGAAGACTCTCCAGGTGAGAACCAAGATCCTGGAAACCAAGAGGCTTCCTGTGCAGGATGAGGAAGAGGGGGGAGAGGGAGAGGGAGAGGAAGAGGGAAAGGAAGAGGGGGGAGAGGAGAGATGAGAGGTTGAACACTATCACTTATTTGGCAAAGTGTCTGAACTAAATCAAACTGAAGATTTAGATATAAACAGTAAAACTGTGAACCTGAGACTTAACGGTCTCAAGAGGTTCAGAGCTGATCTGAAACCAGTATCACAGAAAATTCTTGTTCTGATTAATTATTTGACTTTCCCAAAGATTCACATTCTGAGCAGCAAGACCGACAAAGGCCTGGTCACAGACCAACCATGGGCCAACCATGGACTGCATTAGACGCAGAAGTCTGCCCACAGGGGCTGACGATGAGCTGTCACTTGCGTATCTCTGTTAAGGTTTGTGTGTGTGATTATTTGTTCTTATGACAGAGACAGAAATGTCGAATGTAAGAGTCGAAATCCGACAGTGACTCAGACTGAAGATCTGAATCTGTGTCACTTATTTTTATACATGAGCTTCATTGTGTGACCTGAAGGATACAACAACATGTGAAACTCAACCTGATGAAGGGTTCAACTGTGTGTGTGCGTGTGTGTGTGTGTGTTTCACACTGTACTGTGACTAGTGTTTCACTCGCCTTTTCCATTAAGCCAGACAGATTCATGTTACCTTCAGCAGCTCTATACATAGACACACACACACACACACACACACACACACACACACACACACACACACACACACACACACACACACACACACACACACACACACACACACACACACACACACACACACACACAAACACACACACACAACCTTCATCAGGTTGAGTTTCACATGTTTCACTCACACACACACACACACACACACACACACACACACACGCACGCACCAGGTAGAGTGTTTTTCTGAACACGTCAAAGTTAAACAACATGTGTGAGAGTGAACAGCACTGACTGGTCAGTTTACCGCACACACAAACCTGAGTGTGTCCACATTCTTCTGTGACAAACCAGGTCACACACACACACCCGAGATTTTTAACACACTCCTGACTAAAGGAGGAACAGAGCGGAGACCTTTAAGTGTCTGTGTCAGACAGTCTTTGTGTGTGTCAGACAGTACAACATTGTGTGATGCAGTGACACAAACCACATGTGTGTCTCAGAGAGGACAGAGCTCACAGGTCAGTCAACTCCCAAAGTTTTTTAAAAGAGCACTGGACCCCAGGGCCGCCGCCCTGCTGTTCACCCTCTTGTTACGCCCACATCCAGTTCAGGCAGAGAACAAAGAGGTGTTGAGAGTTGTTAGAACTCCTAAAAAGGTTCTTTCAGACCGTTTCTTTCCTGTGTTTTGACCTCCGTCTACAGACACGGGAAGATTAGACCAATCATCCGCCTGACGTCTGAAAAAACGACTGCTACAACAAACTGTTACGCTCTGGTCCAGCAGGCGTCCCAGATTGTATATAACATCCTCCATCAATCCATTTTCTCATCCATCGAGTCGACAGTTACATCGTACAGTTACATGTAAATCAGGGCCTGCAGCGTTAAAATATTACAGGACCATTTGATGCTTCCCTCTTTGTGGCATCAATATGATTATGGTTAAAAAAAACAAGTGCAACAGACGACAGTCTGACTGATATGGATTTTTTGGGTCCATGTCAATATTAAGGAGTAAAAAGTGAAAAAAATTATGATATATCATAGGATATATCATATCGTCTTAGGAATCACTGTAAAAGTTGTCAGTTATTCCTAAGATGTCTTTATCAAACCCTTATGACGAAGAAATGTGATTGATGCTTGATATTTAACAGTTTAACCATAAACTTCATGATACAAAATTAGTAATAAAACAAAAACACAACCAAATATTTAGAATTTCAATTTAGAAAATATTTTTATGTAAAACATAAACATAAATGTTCATCTTTTCTGTTTTGTTTATTCCGTAAAATAAAAGTTTCCTATAAGCAAAAGTAAACAGATACTGATATGTCTGTGAATCCTATCGGACGATAAATTGATCAGAAGAAAATCAAAGTGTAAAGACTCAATGTGTCGTCCTCTGCAGTTTTACAGATGGAACAAAATAATCATAAATATCATGGGTAGATGAACTGATGCTGACATGAGTGAGTGAGTGAATGCCTGTTACCTGAGAGAAGCCACTGCAGGTCCCTGTTTGGTGGAGGGAAACACATGATGCAGGTAGTCACTCAGCAGCTTCTCATTCACGATACCTGACAAGAGAGGGACACACACACACACAGTCTGAGTGTCCACAGACTCACAATACACCCAGCAAACACAACATTTAACAAATCATGTTGTTTTATTTTGTATATTTAATGTCTTCAGTTAATCATATTGTTTCACTCCGTTATAAAACTGAACCAATGAATCTGAACAGACTTGTAAACAGTGCGTGTGTTTACCTGTGTGTGTGTACCAATGTGTGTTACATGTGTGTTTACCTGTGTGTGTGTGTGTGTGTGTGTGTGTGTGTGTGTGTGTGTGTGTGTGTGTGTTGGTGTGTAAGTACCACACTCACCTGTAGCTTTGGGTTTGTCTGTGTCCGAAGACAGTCTGTAGTTCCGACGGGTCAGAGCGGTGCCCCCCCCTTTAGAGCTCATCTTGTCCCACACGCTGCTGAGAGAGGGGGGAGGGCAGTTATACACAGTACTGTACAGCAGCAACAACACTGCACTACTGATTCTGCAGACGTACAGTTACCTCAGACACTGATACGTCAGGGACAGTTTGTAACAATTACTGTGTTTCTTCAGGTACAGTTACTTTTTTAAATGCAGGTACTGTTACTACAGGTGCAGTTACTTTCTTACTACAGGTACTGTTACTACAGGTGCAGTTACTTTGTTACTACAGGTAAAGTCACTTTGTTACTTGAGGTACAGTTACTTCAGGTACAGTTACTTTGTTACTTCAGGTACAGTCACTTTGTTACTTCAGGTAGTTTCTTCAGGTAGAGTTACTTTGTTACTTCAGGTGCAGTGACTTTGTTACTACAGGCACAGTAACTTCAGGTACAGTAACTTTGTTACTTCAGGTACAGTTACTTCAGGTGCAGTTACTTCAGATACAGTGACTGTTACTACAGGTGAAGGGACTTTGTTACTTCAGATACAGTGACTGTTACTACAGGTACAGTACAGTGACTTTGTTACTACAGGTGCAGTTACTTTGTTACTACAGGTACAGTTACTTTGTTACTACAGGTACAGGTACAGTACAGTCACTTTGTTACTACAGGTACAGTTACTTTGTTACTGCAGGTACAGTTACTTTGTTACTTCAGGTACAGTTAATTTGTTAATACAGGTACAGTCACTTTGTTACTACAGGTACAGTTACTTTGTTACTGCAGGTACAGTACAGTCACTTTTTTACTACAGGTGCAGTTACTTTGTTACTACAGGTACAGTCACTTTGTTACTACAGGTGCAGTTACTTTGTTACTACAGGTGCAGTTACTTTGTTACTATAGGTACAGTTACTTTGTTACTACAGGTACAGTTACTTTGTTACTACAGGTGCAGTCACTTTGTTACTACAGGTGCAGTTACTTTGTTACTATAGGTGCAGGTACTTTGTTACTACAGGTGCAGTTACTTTGTTACTACAGGTGCAGTTACTTTGTTACTATAGGTACAGTTACTTTGTTACTACAGGTGCAGTCACTTTGTTACTACAGGTGCAGTTACTTTGTTACTACAGGTGCAGTTACTTTGTTACTATAGGTGCAGGTACTTTGTTACTACAGGTGCAGTTACTTTGTTACTACAGGTGCAGTTACTTTGTTACTATAGGTACAGTTACTTTGTTACTACAGGTGCAGTCACTTTGTTACTACAGGTGCAGTTACTTTATTACTACAGGTACACTTACTTTGTTACTATAGGTACAGTTACTTTGTTACTTCAGGTGCAGTTACTTTGTTACTACAGGTACAGTCACTTTGTTACTACAGGTACAGTACAGTCACTTTGTTACTACAGGTACAGTACAGTCACTTTGTTACTACAGGTACAGTTACTTTGTTACTGCAGGTACAGTACAGTCACTTTTTTACTACAGGTGCAGTCACTTTGTTACTACAGGTGCAGTCACTTTATTACTACAGGTACAGTTACTTTGTTACTACAGGTGCAGTTACTTTGTTACTATAGGTGCAGTTACTTTGTTACTACAGGTACAGTCATTTTGTTACTTCAGGTAGAGTCACTTCTGATACAGCATAAACTGGTTCTGACTGTATCACTATGAGTGGACTAGTGGAACCACAGCTGTTAGCCTATTAGCTCTCTGTAACCGGTAAAATCCGCTTCCTCTACCAGCCCTGTCCGCGGACCCTGAGTGAGAACGAGGCCAGCTGAGCCGGAGCCCTGTCCCCGGGACCCTGTGTTGGGTCGCGGCCGGCTGAGCCGGAGCCCTGTCCCCCGTACAGCCCCTGTCCTGGGCCAGCTGCTCGGCGTTAGCCGCAAGCTAACAGCAGCTTAGCATGGCTACTCCATGGAGAGATGACGATAAACACGCACCGAAAACCTTCAGGTAGCCGGGGCGCTGCTCCTGCTGTCGCCCGTCACAGTGTCCGAGCTCCGGTCAGACAGGTGAGATGTGTCCGCCTGTTGTCCGCTGGAAAAAACTGAAATCACCACAACAGACCTCTGTGTCAACGCCTCTCACGGTACGGGGCGACAGCTGGTCCAAAACAGGTCTCATGGCACACAAAAAAAGCGAAGCAACAATGACGCTGAGGTTTAAAGGAGAGTTGGTGACAACAACAAAGAACGATATTGAGCAGCTGTTTATAATTGTTCCGATAATAAGCGTTGTGTTGTTAGGGTGATTAAAATCTCTTTCAGATTTTGTGAATTTCTTTTTCAATCTTTTCACAGTGGATACAATAAAACAGCTGACAGGAAGAGGCTGGAAAGATTCATTATAAAGACCCCCCCACACACACACTCACACACACACACACACACACACACACAAACAAACACACACACAAACACACACACTTGACTCAATGGACGTGTTGGGACAGAGGAGGATGAGAGCTTAGATGTTAGACTGTCCAATCAGCAAAGGGAAAGTGACGACTAATAAAGATCAATATATATTTGTAGATGATTGGAATCATGTTGCTGTTCCAGACTTTTCATGTGTCCACTTGGAAACAGAGCTTCTAATAAACAGAAGGAGAGTTTATCAGGTTTAAGAAAATACTTACACCTAGAATATTAGAGCTTGAATTAAAATTCAACAAAGATGATTTGATTGTGACAGAATCAGTGGCAATGTTGATGGTTTTACTGTCTGATTCAATCACAAGGAGACACACACACACACTGATCAATATTTCTCGTGATTATGAAAACAGTTCAGTGTGATTGATGACATCGCACATTAACCTTTTCTTTGCTTCAGCAGCAGAAACAGACTGACATCACCTCGTTTTATCTTCGATACAGTTTGATCATCGTCAGACAGTGAACTCGATCAAAATCAAAGTTTATTTAGTTTATTATTAGATTGACTTTGAATATTACACATTATTTCTGCTTCTTTTTTCTATTCTACTTATTTGATCCCATTCTTCACATTTCACTTTGTACAGTGTTTCTGTGACATGTTGCTTTAACTGAATTGACCTGCAGGTGTCACTGTTACTTCTCATATCGCCAGAATAACTTTATTCATGGTTGTGATGTTGTTTGTTTCTATTGAACGACTCCGACTCTGACGTGAGACAGTTGATGAGCAGCTTCATAGTAGTTCAGGTTATCAGGGCCATGTTGGGTTCAGTTAAGACAGAGACATCCTGGGTTTGTTCAACCAACCTGCTTCGTAGTTCAGCTCCCTGTGTGTTCACTGATGGTCCACCTCCAACCTGGAGACTGAAGAGCAGACACCAGGTCCGGATCTCAAGACAAAATGTGTTGTTTTTTGGATGAGAGATAAAACCTGGATTTAAATCCAGTCTTAACAGTTCAGTGGTACTTACACTGGTAAAGGTCTGGAGGATGAGTCGTGGTGCAGTGGTTAATGACAAACAGTCGGCCTTTATGTGTCTGCAGGGAAAAAACACTTTTCACTGATGTGACATTTGGTCTTCAGTCGTTATTATAAGAGAGCTGGACATTGAGAGAAATATGAGAGGAAATGTTGTAACTGACCTTTTTTTCATCAATGAAATAAAGGTTCATCTTATTCTAATATCTATTATATCTTAACATGTCACTCCTGCTCCTCTTCTGCTCCAGACACATGGACTTTAACCTGAAGTGGCCAAAATACTCCAAATTCATCTCATTAATAATGTGGAAAAGCTTCTTTCCTAAATTTACTGAATGTTTACAGGTTTGTCCTCTGACCTGCAGGATTAACACCTGAGCATTTTCCCACCGACATAAATTCATAGAGTCGTAAAGTCACGACGAGCAGCGTCCTTATCCTGATCAGAGCAGCTGTCTGAGCTGCCGCTGCACATCTGCAGCCGCCTGGTGTCATGAGGCAGCAGGAAGGTTCCCAGGTAATAAAAGACCTGCAGCAGACCCCTCCTCACCCTCACCCCCCTCCCTTCGCCAGTTCACCGGGAGATAATTGATCTTCCTTGCTGTTGCAGTGTGGCCTCGCCCACTGGCCTCGGAGTGTGGGAAAGCTCATCCAGCCTGGGACTCATGGCTTTGTGATGCTAATGTGGCCTATAAATAGAGGAGCGGGCTCCTCGGCCACATCACAGCACGTGCTGCTCTCCACCACCACCATGGCTCCAACCAGCACCACAGACTCTCCTCCCTCGCAGCTCTCCACCAAACACTCACACAAAGTAAGCCTCAGCCCACCACGCCTGTCCATCACTGCTCTGTCTCTGTCTCAACGTCTTCCTCACCTGCCTCCTCTTCTGTCCCATAGCTCAGGAAACCAGCGGTGGAGAAGATGCGCAGAGATCGCATCAACATCTGCATCGAGCAGCTCAAGGTCCTGCTGGAGGAGGAGTTCCACCGACAGGATCCCAACGCCAAGATGGAGAAGGCCGACGTCCTGGAGATGACGGTGGCGTTCCTGAGGCAGCAGCTGCAGCCTCATGCTGCACATGCCCACGGGTACTCCCGCTGCTGGAAGGAGTCGCTGCACTTCCTGTCCCACACCTCCCTGAAGGAGGCCACACTCCCAAACCTCCAGCACCTCCAGCACCTCTACAGAGCCGACCGGGACGCTGCCTCCACGCCGGCCCCATCCTCCCACAGACACATCCAGGCTGCAGGGAAGACACCGTCCAGCCCCCACAGAGACGTGTGGAGGCCCTGGTAGGAGCTGCTCATTGGGGTTGGGGTTGGTGGACGACATGATGAACTTATCTCTCCTTCACATGCTGAGAGAAACAGAGAAAGTGACGTTATATTTCTTCAGATTGAAGAGTGTCCTATTTGTCGTCCTGTTGCAGTGAGGAGACGTCGTCACTGTGTAAGTGTGTATAGATGATGTGTTCAAGGTCTTTTTCGAAGGAAGCGTTCCACTGGACACAACAAAGACACTTTCAAGACACTGTGGACACTGTGTGTCCTCCGATCACTGGTTAAAGAGACTGAATGCTTTCCCATGGAAAAGTTTTAAAAAACTGTACAATTCGATTCTGAATAAACAAATAACTGATGAACTTTGTCTTTTCTCTTTTCTACTGTGAAAATGTCTGTGTCCATGTGTGTGTGTGTTTGCGTGTGTGTGAGAGAGAGAGAGAGAGAGAGAGAGAGAGAGAGAGAGAGAGAGTGTGTTGTGGGGGTTAATTGAACGTGGCACACTTCCTTTGTCCTGATGATGAAAGAGGAGTAAAGCCGATGAGTGTGGGAAAGCGGTGGAGAGGCAGACTCCACAGGGGGGGGGGGGGTCCTGTAGTCCTGTAATCCTGTGGTCTTGTGGTCCTGTTTCTGTAGTCCTGTTCCTGTGGTCCTGGTCTTGGTCCCACAGTGTGACATCACACAGGGACTCTGAAGCGGCACCAGATTGATCAGAACATATTATGTTGGCAGGGATCAGCTGTTAACAGGCAACAGAGACTCATGGACATGTTCAGAACTACGTTAGGTACAGATTCAATCGGATCAGATTCCAGTGAAACCGTCCTGAGATCTGATCAGTTAAATCCAGTGGACAGTGATTCCGTGTCTCTGAACACATTACTGCTAAACATGTATGTTCCAGATGTTTTTATTCAGACGCAGTGAACATCTGCTGAAGTGACTCACACAGATATCTGTTGAATGGTAAACATCATATTTACAAACATATATTTATGTTTCATGAAGTTCGTCATCATGAGATGATGAAGATCAGAAGCAGTTGAATAATAGAGGAACATCTGGACTGTTCAAGTGTCACACGATGAACATCTGGAGTCAAACACAGGTAATCAGTCAAAGGTTTAAATAAACTGAGTTTATTGAAACCCCCACAGCACACAATGCTTTACAGTTTCTCTGTGTCAGAAATATTTTTAAAAACGTTGACTCCACGGGAGTCAGACTTTTAATTTGAACGTACACAAGCTCCGGAGAGAAGCTACACAAACAAGAATCTACATGTCCATCATGTACAACATGTCCATCATGTCTTCCACCCTCCCAATGAGCAGCTCCTACCAGGGCCTCCACACGTCTCTGTGGGGGCTGGACAGTGTCTTCCCTGCAGCCTGGATAAGTCTGTGGGAGGATGGGGCCGGCGTGGGGGCAGCGTCCCGGTCGGCTCTGTAGAGGTGCTGGAGGTGCTGGAGGTTTGGGAGTGCGGCCTCCTTCAGGGAGGTGTGGGACAGGAAGTGCAGCGTCTCCTTCCAGCAGCGGGAGTACCCGTGGCCGTGCGCCGCGTGCGGCTGCAGCTGCTGCCTCAGGAACGCCACCGTCATCTCCAGGACGTCGGCCTTCTCCATCTTGGCGTTGGGATCCTGTCTGTGGAACTCCTCCTCCAGCAGGACCTTGAGCTGCTCGATGCAGATGTTGATGCGATCTCTGCGCATCTTCTCCACCACTGGTTTCCTGAGCTATGGGACAGAAGAGGAGGCAGGTGAGGAAGACGTTGAGAGGACGGAGCTGTGAGGAGGGACACAGAGCAGTAATGGACAGTGGTGGCGGCTTGAGACTTACTTTGTGTGAGTGTTTGGTGGAGAGCTGCGAGGGAGGAGAGTCTGTGGCGCTTGTTGGAGCCATGGTGGTGGTGGAGAGCAGCACGAGCTGTGATGTGGCCGAGGAGCCCGCTCCTCTATTTATAGGCCACATTAGCATCACAAAGCCATGAGTCCCAGGCTGGATGAGCTTTCCCACACTCCGAGGCCAGTGGGCGAGGCCACACTGCAACAGCACAGACCATCAATTATCTCCTGGTGAACTGGCCTGGTGGCCTCAGAGGAGGGAGGGAGGGAGGGTGAGGAGGGGTCTGCTGCAGGTCTTATATTACCTGGGAACCTTCCTGCTGCCTCATGACACCAGGCTGCTGCAGATGTGAAGCGGCACAGACAGCTGCTCTGATCGGGATCAATAAACATGACGCACACACACACACACAAAGTGCCGCACTGCTTTAACAACGTGAAGAAAATAATCAGATTGCACATGATTCCGTTTTACACTCAATCTTTTCATCATTATGAGGCTCACTGGTTCCTCTCATTAGGTCTCTTAGAACCATGTTAAAGTCATGTGCTGCGGTGTAAATTGAGTGTAAATATTTGCATTATGAGAGCGAGGGGAGGGGCAGATTTGGAGGGAAAATAGCTTCAGAAGGTAGCTGTCAATCAAACTGAATAAAGCAGTGTCTTCTGGGAAGGCACACTTCTATTGTGCCCCCCCCCCCTTTCACTCTCTCATTTAGCAGTGTGTGGATGAGGTGTGTGGGAAAAGAGGTTTGGATACTGCTCTCACATACACCCCCAACACAAACCCCCTCCCCAACACACACAACCAGCACTAAGCCCCCACCCACCCACACGCACACATCCCTCCTGAGCCTCTAAACTCTCAGGATCAGATCAGAGTCGTGGGACACGTGTCTCCCGCCACGTTCGCATGTCTATGTTTTCACCCATTTGTTTGTCTGCAGGCTTAAAAACTGCTGAACAGAATTCCAGTAACCTTGGTGGAAGGACGGAACATATGGGCCAAGAAAGAATCCATTCAAATTTGGTGTGGATCTGGACAAAGGGGCAGATTTTTTAAACATGAAGGATGTTTTTTTTGACATTTTCATGCCAGTTTTTATCTGTTGTCGACGCTGTGTGGGCTGACGTGATGCTCCGATTGTAAAAGGGCAGATGGTTGAACGGAACCTGAACGACTCACGACTGAGTCAAGACACAATATGAATGAAAACACTTCATTTGGTTGATAATCACATTCCAATGAGGAACCCCCTCACAACCACACGCGTGTCCAAGAGGAATGTGTGAGAGCGCCGTCCGGCTCCTCGTTCCCGCTCCTCGTTCCCACACTTCATCCCCCTCCTCCCCTCCTCCTCTTCCCTGCAGCAGCCACCACTGATCCTCAGACGTGATAATACCTCCAACCATCTGGACTGCTGTGTGGGGAGGGGAAGGTGATCACAGGAATAACCTTTCAATTTTGACTGTGATGCGAGTTTCTGTTCATCCAGACAAAAACACAAAAAAGTCAAAATAAAACGGGACTAGCTACATTTCCACAAATGTCTGATTTAGAGGCAGGAGTCAAGTGGAGGGCAGGCGTAACCATAGCAATAGTGATGAGTTTTAAAAGTAAAATGTAGTAATGTGGGTGGAGCATCAGTCAAACCACAGGTGAGAATAAAAGCACAAAGCAAAACCATTTAAATCTGTTTTTATTAATAATTTAATATTTATTTCACAAATCTAAGATGTGAAGTTTTTAAGGCCACCAGCGTAATTTAAAATATCATAAATCATTTGTTTGAACTCGAGAATGAAGTGCAACTTGAAACATTTTTTTCTTTACTTTAATGGAAGGAAAATGATTTCACACGCAACATGAAAATAATGCCCTCACAACCTGAAGCTGCAGACAAACTTTTACTGAACGGAGCCGACGTCACTGCAGCGTCTTAATCACAGACGACAGCAACTTCACATTCATACTAACAAATTACGACACAACATTAAAATCCTCTGTTCTGTAACAGAAACTCTGTTTTCTCTTCTTCTCATTATGATCGGTTGTCTATTATCAATGAAACCAACAGGAATTCTCTCCATTAATGGATCAATTGTTCGGACGATAATATATCAGAAAATGTCTTCAAACGTGGACGATTCAGTTTCCTCTGATGAAGCAGAAAAGATCCACAATTAAAATAAAGACAAAGCGATGAGATTAAAAATAAAACTATTCATTGCTTATTCTGATTTATCAGACTCTAAGAGACAATCATTATTGATCGATATCTTGATTTAATAATTGATCGATTGGAAGCAGTGAAAAATGTTCATCAGCTTCCCACAGTCCAAGAAGACGTCTTCAAACCAACAGTTTAGTGTGGCATCAGGCAGTCAATCAATCAATAAATCAATCAATCAATCCATCCATTAATCAATCGACTGAACGCTCAGCTCTAACCCAACTCAGATTTTTCCGGGGGGTTATATATCAGATGTTTGTACGACACATGGAGACGATCGTCGACGTCTCAGCACATTCATGTCCAAGTTCAGTGCAAACGTCTGTCTCAGGAGACAGAGACATCTCGTCTTTTTGTGTGTGTGTGTGTGTGTGTGTGTGTGTGTGTGTGTGTGTGTGTGTGTGTGTGTGTTTGTGTTTGTTTGTTTGTTTGTGTGTGTTGTTCCATGTGATTGGACGATCGGCTGATGGACGGAGGGCTCCGATTGGACCAGTCTCAGCCCATGTAGGGATACCTCCAGTCTCTGAGTGGGACGTGTGTCTGCTTCACCACTTGCGGAGACGTCCATCTCAGGACGTAGTGTGGACCTCCAGGTTTGTCGTTGGTACCTGGATGAAGAGGAGGAGGAGGAGAAGAGGTTGGATGAGGGGGCGGCGGCGTCAGCAGCGGCCTAGCAGGTAACAACTCTCACCTGAAGCTCTGGCGCCACCAAACGGCTGCTGAGCGACAATGGAGCCGGTGGACTTGTCGTTGACGTAGTAGTTTCCTGCAGCATTTCTCAGAACGGTGGCGGCTTCGTCAATCACCGACCTGCAACACGGCTGAATTTATTCATCTCACACCTGGAGGCATTTTTTCTCAGGGGCCCCGTTTCTGTCAGGGGCCACGTTCCTATTTGAATCACTTTATTCCATTTGTCACATTTTTACTCTGAAGACCAACAACGTTAGAGCAGAAATATCAAATTGAATTTGTTTTCTACAGTTTGTTTTAGTTAGTTCTTCATTTTAACTTGTAGAGCAGCTTGTATCTGTGTTTAAAGATGTTTTATAAACAAAGTTTATTGTTATATTATTATTATTACCTGTGGTTTTTATTTAGTTGTTGCTTCCTGTAAGTAACTGATGGTTAAATGTTCAGCTCCGACTCTTTATCTGTTCCTATCTTATAAATAAAGTTAGGTTAAAAAAAGATTCTTCTTCTGCTGCAGATCGTTCGTCTTTGGGAACAAGTGACTGTACTTGATCATCGCCTCTCACCTGACCCTCCTCCTGACCTACTGACCTCTATCAGCCCAGCTGGTGGAGGCGGGGGGGCCTCAGTGTGTGAGGGTGAACTTACTGGTCCTGAGCGAAGACGGCTCCGGTCAGAGCATACGGCGACGTGTTGTCGATCAGCTGCAGAACCTCCTTGTACTCGTTCTCAGGGTAAACGTAAACGGTCAGAACGGGGCCGAAGATTTCCTGCATGGCACAGACAACGTTCCATTAACTAACTACTAGTTTTTGTTTTGACTCCTGTTAAATCCTAAGTAAAACATCTCAACTTTAGATTAGAGTGAAATGTTGTGACCTTTTCTTGAAGTAAAAGTAGAAAAAAAGTAAAAGTAAAAGTGAGACTCCTCAATTGTTGGCTGTGTGGCTGTACCTCGCTCATGATCGCCTCCTGTGGGTCCGTGGTCTCGATGATGGTCGGCTCCACAAAGTAGCCCTTACTGCCGTCACAGTTTCCTCCGGCTATCACCTTCAGACTGGGAGACGACTTGGCGTGACCGAGCCACTTCTTATTGCGAGCGAACGACTGCAGGAGAAACAAAGAGGAGAGACGGTGAGAAGTGAAAAGATAAAAGAGAGAGAGAGAGACTGGTGTGAAGAGGAAACTGAACCTTCTCGTCAATGACGGCTGAGAAGAAAGTGTTGAAGTCTTCAACAGGCTGAGGAAGAAACACAAGAGCTAATTACAATTTTATTAAGTTTTATCTGAAGCTCCAAATATCAGAGAAAATGACACCTGATGTTTCATGTTGTGAATCTCAAAGTGAACTCACGTCTCCGACTCTCATGTCTTTGTGAATGTCCAACAGTCCCTGTTTGATCTGCGGCCACAGGCTGTCGGGGACATACATCCTGGAGCAGGCCGAACACTTCTGACCGCCGTACTCAAACGCTGAGCGAATCGTCCCCGTCACCACGCTCTGGACGTCTGCAGACTTGTGGACGAAGTGGAAATTCTTGCCGCCGCACTCTGAAAATAGATTCAGTGAGGACAGGATGAGAGACTGGGTGGAAGACGGAGTGTCGACAGCTCTTGACTCAGAGGCGGAGCTCACCTCCGGCCAGTCGAGGGAAATTCCTGTAGGTGTCCAGGTTCTGGCCGACTTGTCTCCATAGACGCTTGAACGTCCTGAAGAACAGAATGAGTCACTTATGACTAACTTAAATCTTGCTGTTGCAAACGTCACAGCTTCTCTCTGATGAAATGTTCCAATGCTGAAAACGACCACATGCAGCTGCACGTTAAAGCGACCAACGTGTCTTACGGGACGCTGCCGGTGAAGTTGATTCCTGCCAGGTGCTCAGAGGAGGTGACGGTGTCTCCAAACACGGGACCATCTGCCGGTAGGAACTGGATAATGTTTGGGGGAAGTCCACACTCCCTCAGAATTCTGTAGACGGCGTAACTCGCAGACATGGCGGCGTCACTGGGTTTCCACAAAACCACGTTACCCTGAAAAACAAAGAATGGAAGAGAGCGTTCACACCGAGTGGTGAATGAGGGATGAGGAAGAGGACAGAGAACGGAGGTATCCACACTCACCATCAGAGCCGGGGTACCTGCAAGGTTTCCACCAATAGCAGTGAAGTTAAAAGGAGCCACAGCTGCTACAAAACCCTGAGAGAAGGAGAAGAGGCGAAAAACGTCAGAAACAACGTTTCTGACAATTCCATACGGTGTGAGCCGCAGTAGAAACTGTGCAGTGGCATTCTCACCTCCAGGCCGCGGTACAACATGGTGTTGGTGCTTCCCTCTGCGTCGAGTGGTTGCTGAGTCTCCAGCTCGATGGCATGCTTTGCGTTGAACCTGAAGAAGTCGATCAGCTCTGGGGCGGCATCGATCTCGGCCTGAATCACCGTCTTCCCCTGTGGCATACAGAGGTCATTCAATGAACGAGATGGCGCGTGTCCACGCTCCTCAAAAACAGTTTGTGACCGATTCCATTTCAACGTCTATGATAAACGTGACTCTCCGCACCTGTCCAATCATGGTCTTGGCGAGGATCTCTGCTCTCCTGGGTCCGCTGATGACGTCAGCCGCCTTGAAAAGGACCTGGGCTCTGTCCTGGACCGGCGTCAGGTCCCACTCTCTCCTCGCTGCCACTGACGCCAGGATGGCTTTGTTGATGAGCTCCTGAAGAGGAGGAAGGGTTTTAGTGAGCGAGCAGGCAGGAAACACAATGGCTCCCCCTGCTGGACACAGTCAAACACAGCAGAGTCTTTTTTTACCTGAGCATCACGTGACCTCATCTCCTTAAGTCCAGTGCAGCTGGTTTTATATAAACAACAGGAACATGACTTTGTTTCATTAAATTTAGCCACAGAATTAACATCTGTAATTCAGTTTTCACTGAACCTGTTTGAAAGATGCTGATATTTGGTCCCGACTCTCAGATGTTTGTGGTCGACGTCGTCACTAAAAGAAACAAGTCGTCAGCCAGCGTCTCCACCGCTGTGTGTGTGTGTGTGTGTGTGTGTCTGTGTGCGTGTCTTCAGTCAGTTCGTCTCTTTACTCTCAGGAGGAACTGAGGAACATTAGAAAACACTGAGATTAACTTTACTCCATTATCATGATATCCTGACATGATTCACATTATTGTCAATATTGAAAAAAGGCATCTGCAAAATCAATAGGAAACTTTGCAAATGTGATTTACTGATTTACGGCTGTGATCATTTAAACCTGCGTCACAGTAGTTTTCATTGAAACATGTCCGCTGATAACAAGACAAGGTCTCAATAAATAATAATAATAATAATAAAAGACGCATGAAGTCACAGACTCTGACGGTACACATGTGTTCATGGCGTGTTCTGGTCTTCAGTCTTACCTTGTCAGCGTAACAGAACTTTGCCACCTTGTGTGAGTGGTTGAACGGCTGTGAAAACAAATCAGCTTCATCATTCACGATTCACTCAAGTCTCAATCATTTTTTCTCTTCCTGCGTGAACGAAGACTCACAGATAACTGATATCTGACGTCCGACGTCCACACGTGTTCGTCTCCGACCACGCACGGGATCTCCTCTGTTGCCCCCTTCAGGGCATCCAAGGCCTGAAAACACATGAGGTCACGATGAGCAGAAGTTCAAGTTCAGAGTCCAAATCACATCAGTAATGAGGTTCACCTTCAGCAGCTCGTCTCTCTCCGAGCTCCCCTCAGAGAACGACAAGATGGGCTCATTCTTCACCGGCACCGCGGCCGCCGCACGCACACTCGTCCTCAACCTGGAGAGTGAGAGAGAGAGAGAGAGAGCGAGAGAGAGAGAGAGAGTTAATGTCAAATCCCTGACCTGATCTGACCTTCAAGTCGTGTCACTCACTGAACACGATCATCTTCATCATCAATTCATCTACTGATCAAAAATCATTGATTCATCTTACATAAATAGATAAACCGGCTGCTGTTGTGTGTCAAACGTTGTGTAGGAGATGTGGTTCTGTTGTAGCAGCTGATTGTGGGTCAGGCACAGGTTGGTCTCTGATGTCACTGTGATGTCACAGTGACATCAGAACGTCGCATGATGACTGATGATCTTCAGTTCAGTTGCTAGGTTTTATTCCCATCCCATCAGTTATTGTTGCTAGGTAACAGACAACATCTTCTCCATAATTTTACTTCGGAGACAAGGTAACGATGTTGCGCCCGGACTCTGGGCAGATCTGGACTTGATCATCCACAGAATCTGGTTTCATTCTCAGTCCAGACCGAAGAGGGACCAGGATCTTGTTTTGGCTTTGTCCTCATTAACCAGGTGGATCGTGTGACGTTGTAAAAGGGAGGTCCCTGCCGGCATAGGTGTAGCAAGCAGGGTACTCCTGCAGGACAGCATTCTCAGCTGCAGAGCGACATTTTGCGAAGAGTCCGTCACCCGAGGCTGGAACCTGGACAACATCAGCAGGGGGACGTCCAGCTGTGGGCACTTCCTTCCCCTCCCGTTGCAGAACAGTGTATGTTCTGTGTATTAATCTGCTGTGAGGTAGACGCAGACGTGAACAGAGGATCACTGATTTCCGTGGTGATAATAGTGATTTGGATTCGTCTCAAATAAGAATCTCTGATTACTCTGAAGGTCTTAAAGTCAAGTTTTTTCGTCCGTGATACAGTAAAATGTTCTGAGGTCAAGTCAAGTTTAAAATGTTGACATGTCCTTGTCACTTCACATAAGCTGCTGCTCTCACAGTGAGTTTATCTGTTTTAGTTTGTCCATTCACTTTTTTCGAAGAACAAGCGATTTCAGTGTGATCCAGGTTAAAAGTTTCATCACAGCAGGTCTGAGGTTCGTCTGCTCTTCATGTATGATTAACTACCCTCTCTGAAGGTCGGCTGGGGGGTATGTGTCTACACGTGAGCCTCGTCTTCAGCTGCAACACTGAGCCTTTGTACTTTTGTAAGCCTGGACACCAGCAGAGACAAAGACACATCTGCACCCGAGGAAAAACAAACATCTGTTCATTCTGAGAATCAGGGGTCAGAGAGAGAGAGGGAGAGGGAAGGTTCAGAGGCCTGAAGTCCCCTCATCCGACTCCAGCAGCTGTTATCAGTCACCAGTAGTACTGGGACATTTCTTTACGGCAGAACTGTTAAAGTCCAACAGACTTTTTTTTTCCCACAGCCACCATTTTGAGAAAGAACAGATTCAGAGCAGGTAAACACACTGAGATTCTGAGTTTACACAAAGCAACTTTCATTAGTTACTGAATATTAACTCTCCATGTGCAATTATTGTTACTCTGTATATAAATATATGTTGCTTTTCTTATATTCTGCTGTACACTTTGCTGCTGTAACATCCACATTTTCTCGAATAAAGGATTATCTCATCTTATCTTAATGTGATAACAACCACGGAGAAACTCTGGTATCAGAGTCACTGTTTGTTGTTCCTGTGATGGTTAATCGATTAACTGTGGTGTGCAGCTCATACAACTGACAACCTATGTCAGCAGGTGGTCCACTCGCTGAGTCGTGACACAACATATGGAGCAGTTACACGCGGTACGTGAACGCATCACGTCCAGGTAACAGCAGGTGGTAGCACAGGTGAGAGAGGCTGTTCGAACACTAGCAAACATTGGCTTACAGTCACTGGCATAAACTAACTTTAACAAACATTAGATAAATATAGCAAAAAATTAGCTATATTTAGCAAAACATTAGCTAAAGTTAGCTAACCTTAGCTAAATTTAGCGCCAATGTTGGAGGAGTCACCCCGGAGGTGAAGCGGTCACGTGTCCGCTCATGTGAGACGTTAGCTGGGCACCTACCCTCGCCAGGACCGAGCCGCCACCACCGCCCTCACACGGAGCATGTTCCCACCGCAGGCTGATAACCGGGAGCTGACAGGAGAACCAGCGGACAAGACCGTGAGACCACAGCGGCAGGACGGACACCGACACACGCAGATCGATTGTTCTCAAAGCGAGCAACACCATCCAGATCCAGAACCTGATGCCCGACTCAACCAACCCCCGACGGGGGGGGAGACGCGCAGCGGTGCTTGTGTCGGATTGTCTTGAACTTTGGACAATTGATACAATAAAGTTATTGATAATCAATAAAGTATTATTATAAATAACTGATCGGACGGAACCGAGCTGTTTTATCTATCAAAATCGGACACATCTGTCGAACTCCATCCCCCCACACTGTGAAATGGAGCAGACCATAGGCGGGTGCGTGACTGGCCAATCAGCGAACAGTAAAATTTCCCTCAGCCAATCAGGGGCCACAGAACAAAGCCGTATATTTGACCACACTGAGTCTGGAGCTTTCTATCGGAGCTCCACGGTTTTCATCATGTCACCGCCGTCAGACTGTTACTTTCATTGAAATTTGGACAGTTGGTCAATGGAAGCACTGATTATAAATCAACCTGTTTGTTCTTGTGATATCTACATATCACTGTTTCCTGTTTGTCTTGTTTACTGACTGTGATCGGTTCAATAATCATTTAGTTAAAAGAAAATGTCATTTCATTGTCATGAAATCAACTGACTGGAAAATTGTGAACATAACAACACAACATAACACAAAACAACTACACAATAACACAACTCTTACTCTTATTAATCTGTTACTTTGTGAGAGTTTAGTTAATCAGCTATGATGATTTATGTCTCAACATGTTGAATATTTTACAGTGTACAGACTCGACAACACACAAACATGGGTTCACAATCATTTTGACATCTCTACACCTACAACACTGAGCTTGATGTTGTTACTTGTTATGGTCTGGTGTGCGTGTGTGTGTGTGTGTGTGATGACTTCACCTTAAATATTAGGTCACTCCTTAAACCCTCTATCACGTCTTAAACCAAAAAACAGTGTGACAGGAAATGTAAAACCAACTTGACGAGTGATCCTCCGTCAGAGACATCTGTCCATACCGAGTATGAACCTGAGGACAGATTACAGCAGGACAACGTGTCCACAGTTTTCATATGGACACAGTCAACGCACTGGTGTCACTGGTGGAGGACATGGACAGTGTGATGTAACTGGCGGAGGACATGCACACTTGGACAAGCTGGTATAGCTCAGTGGACTACACCGCTGACTTTGATACAGAAACTCAGGGGTTTGCCCTTAGGCAATGACTGAAATGCATTATTATTGGTTATTGTAAGTCGCTTTGGACAAAAGTGTCAGTTAAATGAATGTAATGTAATGTAACTGGTGGAGGACGTGGACAGTGTGGTGTAACTGGTGGAGAACAGATGGTGCGATGATTTTTAATGTTAAAAGAGTAGAAGCGAATGTTTTAAATTCGTCTTAAATAGCTGCAGTAGAAGCTGTTGGAGCTGCAGTGAAGCTCAGGTGCTTCTCGGGTTACAAGTGTGTGAGTGTGTGTGTAAACAATCATCAGTGTGTGTTGTGTGATGAGTTGTGCGATGACAGGAAGGGTGTGTGTCGATGATGCCTTTCATCTGGAAACTCAGGATTTAGGAAGAGGAAACTGCAAACACTCATTTTTCACCTTTGAAGTTTCTGCGGCGTGAGCTGAGCGGCAACATCACACGTGAGCCGACCGATTCCTGAACATTGTTACAATTCTGTCATCACTGCACTGACAAACTGTTGAATACAAATCAACATTAAAACATAGAAATCTGTGTTTTTCACTGTGTTTTCAGACCCACGATGCATCACTGAATGACCAGGACGCAGCGTGTTGGTTTCTGTCGTTACCTGGCGTCCCATCACACACCTGGAGGGGCGGAGCGTCAGCAGGTAAGAGCAGGTAAATCCTCAGCTTCTCATCTGAGCCTCAGACAGTAGAGGAGACACCGCAGCTGCATCTGAAGGTGAGACAAAGACAAAGACTCTTTATTATTTCATGCAGAGATAAAAAAAAAATGATGATGTTCATAAATGATCACTTACTATATTATACACGATGATAATAACATATATACTTTGGTCTCTTTTTGACACTGACTCATGATTATAATGACTTTATCTTTTTAGTCATACTTCTTTTAATCAAGACAAAAAGACCAGAAAAATTGTTGATATTGAAAAATCAAACTTTTATTTTAAAATGAAGAAATCCTTTTAGCATTTTATTTGACTGAGGAGACGTATTTGTTTTTTATTTTTATTTTTATTTTTATTATATATTAACTTTTCAATTTCATTTTTCAAAAACTTTTTTTGAGCATATACGGTTCGGGTTATCTCCAGATTTTAAATTTCACTATTTTCCTCTTCTGAAACAAACAATTATTTTCATTACTGATTGAGCTGCCCTTTATTTTCTTAATGTTTAATGTAATTGTATAGGAAATCAAATTAAATCTCAGATAACTGAGAAATGTGTTGTTATTGTTTCTCTGTGCTGAACCAAAAGATGTTGTTTATAAAAATTCTTGTTGTGACTTTCATGATAAAAAAGTTATAATTAGATAATCAAACCTAAACGACTAATTAATCAATCAATCAAATAATCAATAAAGTAATCAATCAATTAATCAACTAATCATTGCAGCTCTACTTTCTCTTCAGTATTATTTTGATATTTCTATGCTATTCATATGAATATTTATCTTCCTCTGTTCCATGTAAGTATTTATTGTTTATTCTGGGTAAAATTATTCTTCATTACTATCACTAGAATAATGAACTCTCTCCCTCAGCTGGGGTTGCTATGGAAAAGAGGAGGTGGTGGATGATGTTGCCACGGTAACTAAATTCATAAAAAACTGATTGAGAATCAGAAGCTCAATTAGCGTCAATAAGCTTCCGCTCAATGTTAATGTGAACCTCTGTGATTGGTTGACTGTTAGTTTAATGAGTCGTAGTTGACTTGTGATGACTGAAATTCATGATGTGTTTAACTGTTTTTACTTTTTACTAAAGTCTGACTCCAGATTTATGTTCAGTACAAAATTCTACTCACTACTGCCTGGTGACATCCCATGACATCTGCCTTCCCAGTGATGTTCACTGTATTAACTATGTTCACTGCAACGCTCATTGTGTTTACAGCATCATTCACTGAGTTCACTGCGGCGTTCGCTGCACTGTTCACTGTGTTCACTGCAAATTTCACCATGTTCACTGTGACATTCACTGTTTTCACTGCAGCACTCACTGTGTTTACAGCATCATTCACTGTGTTCACTGCAAAATTCACTGTGTTCTCTGTGGCGTACACTGTGTTCACTGCAGCACTCACTGTGTTTACAGCATTATTCAGTGTGTTCACTGCAAATTTCACCATGATTCACTGTGGGGTTCACTGTGTTCACTGCAGCACTCACTGAGTTTACAGCATCATTCACTGTGTTCACTACACTGCTCACTGCGTTTGTAGCAGCTCTGCAGTGTTCACTGCAATGTTCGTTGTATTCACTGCAGCATTCACTGTGTTCGCTTCATTGTTTCCTGTGTTCACTCCAGCATTCACTAGGTTCACTGCTGTGTTCACTGCACTGTTCACTGTGTTCACTGCAACAAAGTTCGTCAGTTCGACAGTTACTGTTCAGTGTCTCAGGTGGCTTCTCTCTCTCTGTCCTCAGGTCAGCAGGACTCTGAGGGTGTGATGACGAACCATCGCTGATACCGATCAGGTGTCAGTCCCTCCAGATCACACGATGAGCTCCTTCTCTCCTCCAATCACTGATCGGTGTTCTTCGTACCTGAGCCTCAGTCTGTGTCATTCTGCTGGACTCTGTGAGAACCACGGCATCTCTCAACCATCAGAACCTCGGTCCGGCTCTGTGCCCTTCTTCTTCTACCCCTCTAGCATGGACCCCGCCGGGCTCGGCCTCTACAAAGGCCCTCTGAGGGGCCCCGGCCCCGGGCTTTTGCCCTACCTGACCCCCTTCCACCACCACGGACACTTCAGCATGTACGAGTGTCCCTTCGAGCCAGCGTTCATCCAGAAACGAAACGAGCGGGAGCGTCAGAGGGTGAAGTGCGTGAACCAGGGCTACGCCAAACTGAGGGACCACCTGCCGGGTCAGAGCGCAGACAAGCGGCTCAGCAAGGTGGAGACGCTGAGAGCCGCCATCGGGTACATCAAATACCTGCAGGGACTGGTGGAGCTGGAGGAGGGGAGTCACAGCGAGGGGGAGTCTCCCAACACCTCGTCCCCTGGACCACACTGTGGGTGAGAGTCTGAGGGGTTCACATGTTAAACACACCCCCACTGCACAACCACCGGGGTCACTCAGGAGTCCAGAACCATTTCAGAACCAGGCCATCAGACCTGAGATACCCTTATCATTTCTGTCAAAAATAATTTAATGACTTTCCAAGGACCCGGAGAAAAGATTCAAGGCCTTGATCTTCATCACCTAAAACATGTGTAATAAAAACAGGTTTACAGTGTGAGCTCATTAAATACTGATTTTATTCATATTGAACTTTGTGATGAAGATGAATGAGTTGATACACCAAAGGAAGCATTAGAAAATTAAAAAGGCTTTTTTTACTGAATCATCATCACTGTCCCAAACCCACATGATCAATGAGTGTTAATAAAGACAATCGATGACTTTATATAAAGACGATCAGTAACTGTAAATAAAGATGGACGGCTAGAGACTGTGTCAATCATGACATCTCAGCCCGTTTTTATATCAACGAATAACTAATTTAAACCCAACTGATCAGAAACATGAACACTTGAACATACATCAGTGTGATAAGAATGATACTTAAGTGACAGAAACCATCTTTGGAAACATTTATTTAACGTCTTCTTTGATTTTGTTAGTTTGGTCCATTTATTTATATACTGCAGCCTGCCACCAGGGGGCGATCCAGATGATTTGGCGTCACTATAGAAGGGGGTTAGACGTCATGATTGATATTATTGATAAGTTAGAATTATAAAATGTCCTTGGGGATGAAACTGACAACACCTTCAGGGGTTATCTTGTAACATTTACCCACGAATTTAACTTCTTTGTCCCATCAAAGTAGAAGTTCTTCGATTTATGTCTTCTGTCTGTGAGAGATCATTCATGAGGTTTCCCTCTAGGGTCGACTGATATTCAATCATTGAAGCTATTGATAAATATCGACAGGTAAAATGTGGCTCCAATTTCATGGTGAACATTCACTGCTCATCTTTAGTTTCATGAAGGTCTTTGGATTTTGGACAAAAAACAACAGACACAGATAACAGCTTAAAAAACAATCACCTGATTAACTCCCATAGATAAACCCAGTCATCAGGTCGTTTCTCGTTGTTTGACCCTTTGCTCTTTTTAATATTGTCATATTTTCATATTTAATTGTCATTAAATGTATTTGGTCAGTGTGAAGATGTTTCAGTTACATTTATTTGTTAAACCAGATTAAAAACCGGAGAATGAGTCTGAAGTGTCAGATTAAAAACTGGTTAAAGATCATTATTAAATTATCAAAATTAATTAAAACACAGGCTGAATATTTCAACTGAATAACCCAGATTTAAATGTCAAAATCATTTTAAACTGAGCTGAGGGCCACAAAGACCTTGAGTCAGGGGCCACACAAACCCTGCCGCTACATCCAGATTACACTTTCATTACTTTTCTGAAGTGGACGCCAGGGGTAACTGTAGCGACAGTGATGCCAAATGTGGTAATAAGGATGTAGCCTGAGTCCAGGCCCCACAGGTGGTCCTGAGTCAGCGAAGACAGACTTCTGCGTTTTTAGTCATGTGGACGTTCATTTAAACAGAGACGATCGTTTCAAGGATTTCTCTCTTTCTTTTAATACCACAGTGATGAACATCATACTGATTGGGTGTATTCAATGATTATCAGTGAGTCTGACTATTCATGCAGATCAAAGAGACACTTCCTCTTTCTGTCAGACGTTAACACTCCATCTTTGGCTTCAGGACAAAACTAAAACTTTGGCTGCAGCTCACCACAAAGATTCAACAAGTCTCGAGTCCGGCTGCAGTTTGACTGCCGAGTCTCGGATAGAAGCTGCGGATTCAACCTGAACATTCAACAACCGATCAATAATCAATAATAAGTGATGTCCTTTGTCTTTTACAAACTCAGCTCATCTTTGTTTTGGACGAGTGGAGACATCTGAAGGAGTCACGTTGTGTAGACCAGAGACTCTCTGACATGATGACAACAACTGATCAGAAGTCAAATTAATCGATAATGATCATCTGGGTCATGAATTTAGTTTCTCTTTGTTCATGATGAACAAAACAGCTTTTCTCGGATGGACAAGTAAATACTGAGAAATGAAATACTGCTGCAGACACTTTTACTGTGGGAAGAAAGATGACACGGTCATGTGTCTTCAAACACACCTCTAGTTCTAGACACCTCAGAACGTCACTGAACCATCCATTAGAAGTTTCCCTGATTCTGGTTGAGTGAGTGGATTAAGCTTCGGGAAAAGAAAGACTCAAGTCAGTAAAGAGTTCAGCATGTCGATCTGTCGCCTGCTGTCTCTCTGTTTCTGTGGAGTCACAGCAGTTCATATCTCTTCATCAACAAGTGCAGCGTTTCAATTAGTCAGTTTGAGACATGATCAAATACTGTCAGCCAAGGACGTGGAGGACAGATCCTCCTCGGGCGTCCTGGACGCAAAGGACAGATTTTTTTTTTCACACGTCCTGGACGTGGAGGACTGCGAGGCGGACGTACACCAGGCTGCGGTGCTGCGGCTGCAGGCAGTAGGCGATGCTCTGCTCCACCTCCAGGCAGCGCCGCAGAAATCGGGAGCGGTCCCGGGCCAGCTCCTCCCAGGGGCCGCGCCGGTCTTCCTCCTCCTCCTCCTCACCACAGCTGGCGAAGAACTCCTCCACATGATCACAGAACCGAACCTGACAGGAAGAAGAGGAGGAGGAAGTTAGAAAGCTGCTGGTTCTCACCTGAACATCGTCAGGAACAGTTGGTTGATCAATTGATAGAACATTAATAGACGACACAAACTTTCTCATCACTTTAATCGTCTGACGACCTGAGAAGAGAAAAGAAACTGACCTTTTTAGTTGAACCACATCTCTGAACTGAGGAAGAGGAAGAGGAGGAGGAGGAAGAGGAGGGCTCAGAGAAGCCGCTATCCAGTCTCTCCTCCGCCTCCTCCTTCCTGTACACGGGTGGAGAAGCTTCTTTATGGCGAGGGGAGTGGGGGGGAGTCTGCGGGGTCTTCTTGGCCCTGGCAGCGGCCTTGACGGGCCCTCGAGTCCTGAGTTGGGCCTGGAAGTTGAAGGGACTGTAGGGGTCGGAGGAGAAGCTGAAGGAGCTCAACAGATGGAGGCTTTCAGCTTCGTCCACCTCGCTGGCCGACGTTGAGTCGTCCCAGGTGTCGCTGCCGGAGGGAGGGGAGGAGGAGGAGGAGGGGGGAGAGGCTGCGGGGGAAGAGGCGGGCGTGGACTGGGCGGAGGACGGTGGTGTGGCGGTGGGGATGGTCCTGGGCGGCGTGCTGGCGGTGTGCAGCTGGGCGGAGAAGTTTTGGGGGTTGTAGGGGTCGAGATTTTGGCACAGAGAGTTCCAGAGGCGATCTGCTTCAGAGATGGCCTCTTCGTCCGAGTCCGATGCCTCGTCATCATCTTCATCGGTTGAGTCGGACATGTCAGATGTCCCCTCGCTATCAAAGCCGTCGTCGTCATCGTCACTGGATTCCCCGTCTGATTGGCTGCTGTCATCGTCGCTGCAGGGGCAGCCCATTATGAAGGCGATGGCTTTGTTTTGACACTGGGGGGTGGAGAGCTCCGTCGCCTCCGCGGACACGCCCTCCTGAAGCTCAGAGGGTCGTGGCTCATCCTCGTCAACATTGACTGATGCAGACACTCTCTCCTCAGACGACTCTTCCTCCATCTCTGCGATGACGGGGACACAGATTTCAGTCGGTTCCGCCTCCTGCTGCTGCTCGTCACTCGGGGTCCTCACCAGGCGGCACATCTGGAAGTGTTCCTCCTCGAGACTGGAGTAACCATTGTCCTGATCGGGGGTCAGAAGTGCCACCTCACTGCAGGCGGCGGCAGCTTCTGAACTGCTCAGGCCGATCCGGGGCTCTGGTGTGAACCCCTCCGTGTTCTGGACTGTGTGGAGGCCTCCATTGTTGACCGGCTCCTCTTTGTGCTCCCCCGGTCCAGTGTTTTCTCCCAGCGTCGCCGATTCTCTGCCGCAGCTCTGGACAAACACGTCAGTTGTTTCCGCAGCGAGGCCTTTGGTCTCCGGTTGTTGTGGACGAAGCAAGTCCGCCTCCGTCCCCTCCTCGGCCCAGGACACACTGGACGGCGGCTCTCTCTGTGACGCGTGCTCGCCTCCCCAGAAGCTGCCCCACCACGTCCCTCCTTTACTGCTCTCGGCCTGGGGCCGCCAGTCCTTATCTCCCTGGGGCTTCATTGCCTGAGATGAGGTGGCGCTCAACAGGACGTGGCTGATAAAAGTCCTGGCAGAAGAGAAATATCCGACCTGACTCCGCCGGCACAGTTTCAGGTCCACCTCCTCTGCACTCGCGAGCCCTATTTCCCGCAGAGAATCTGCGCTCAGCCATGGCAACGTGGAGCCGTCGCCCGGCTCCAGGAGGCCCGCGGATCCGTCCCGCTGACACTGCAGGTAGCTCAGGTGTGGATCCTCGTGCGGCGTCAGCGACATCACGTGGTCCAGCTGTGTCAAAAAGTCTCTATCTTCGTCCACGAAAGTGCGCTGTAGACCTACGCCGATCCACCGGGCGGCTCCGTCAGACGGGCCGGGGGGTCGTGGTGCGCCCCCGGGCAGATATTTCTGCAGAAATGAAAACGCGGGCCTGGACACCACTGACAGCAGGCCGATCCACGAGCTTTCCTGACTGTCTAGGCCGGCGGCGGTGACTCCGAGCGGGCTCGGGGAGGACGAGCTCCGCGCGTCGGACAAACGTCCCTCGTGACTCGTGTTCCTAAACATGTTCCTCGAGTGAAAAGTGCAAAATAGAAATATGAATAGCAGCAGAGTCAACACGCCAGGTCTCTGTCGTGTACACCGACTCACACACACCGAGCTCCGCGGCCACAGGCGAACCAGGAAACGTCAGCCATGAGCCCGGCGCGCTCCGCCGCGTCGACGCCTCGCTGAGAGCGGAGGTTGAACTTCTTTCTCGTGGACAGTTTGGAGGAAAAGCTGCGGCTGAAAACAATCGAGTCGTGACACGAGGCCGAGTCCCGATGAGAAGAAGAAACGGGAGCCATTTATTCCGATGATAGTCCACCGTTCAGCCGGTGGTGTTAGCCGGTTAGCTTAGCTTAGCTTAGCAGCAGCTGTGTTGAGGGTTATTGAGCCAAAGAAAAGGCTTTCAACCCCAAAAATGTTCGAAATCAGATGTCTAACTGCTCGAGCTGCTGCTTCCACTCCGTTTATCTCGTCCCGGAGTTGAATCGGTGTCGGTTTCTGTTTCACCGCCGCAAAGCTGCGTCCGTCCGTCCGTCTGCTCGCAGAGATTACATCAGACAGTCCAGGGACCGTGAACACTGACGCGTCTTCCGGTGACGCGAAGAACAGTTTAGGGACCGTCAACGTTTTACAGCGGCGGAGGGAGCGTGTGACAGCGGAGCCACGTGCCGTTACATAACCACACATGGTCCATTATACAGTATATTATTATTTACTATGAAGCATGGTCCATTATATATGATTATTATTATTATTATTATTATTATTATTATAAAACATGGTCCCATTATACAGTATAATATTATTTACTATGAACATAGTCATAAAACATGGTCCATTATACTGTATATTATTATTTTCTATGAAGCATGGTCCATTATATTTGATTATTATTATCATAAAAACATGGTCCATTATACAGTATATTATTATTTACAGTGAAGCATGGTCCATTCCATTCTTCATGATTTTTTTAATTATAAAAACATTGTCCTTTATATATCATATTATCATTACAATGAAACATGGTTCATATTATTATTATTACTATGAACCATGGTCCACTATATATGATTATTATTATAATAAAACATGGTCCCATTATACAGTATATTATTATTTACTATGAAGCATGGTCCATTATGTATGATTATTATTATAAAAACATGGTCCTTTATATATTATTATTACAATGAAACATGGTCCATTATATATTATTATTTACTATGAGGCATTGCGGTTACAGACCAAGTGTCAAAGTATCTGGAAGCAGTAACTTGTTGGCAATGTAAAAAAAATAATATATATATATGGATATGAATGGATATGTATACATGTGTGTGAATTTTTTTTCTCACACAGTCTATAATCCTGATGTCTTATGTGTGTTGTGTTAAAGGCCCCTCTAGGGATGGATAGAGAAGACAGTGATGCAGTGCACTGGATTATCGCTGTGAAATTCTGTATGTATTTTGGTCTGTCACATTAGGAGACATGGTTCCGGTCTGATATGTCATTGGACCGGATCCCAGGTCTGTTACATAATGAGTTGTGGTCCCCGTCTGTCCCACTTTTGCCACGTGTTTATCAGCCTGAGACTCCCACACTGTCCCTTATTTAGACTTGCAGCTGCATCCTGCCTGAGGGCAGCAGTTTAAAAATAGATTAAAGGGAGAAGAGCGGTCAGTCAATCTGTTTTCTTTAAAACAACATTTATATATGCTTGATAATGTTTTATTAAATTAAATATCCAGAGAGGGGCATTTACAAAAGGACATGGGATTTATGACCAATGCCGGTGTGCGGGGTAATCAGAAGAAAGGAAGAATAAGGATCTAATTTTTTTCAATTCAAGTTTATTTTTTTAGTGCAAATAATACAAAACATGTTCCAAAATGAAAGTTAGACATTAATAACAGCTTCTCTATAAGTGTGAATCTACATTGGAACGGTGGCTCCGACTAAACTGCAGCGGGAAAATATTTTTCACATTTTTTATTAACGTCAGTTTGCTCAGTACAAATAAAGTTTCAGTTCATTTTGAACTTACATTCTGTCCCTGTAGTCTCAGGGGTCAAGGGTCAGACTCACCACCTGTACTGCACACCACTCGTCTCCAACACGTGACCATCATCTCTGTTTTCGCCTTTCAGCTGCAGCTCAGACTCTTCACGCAAGGTTTCACCAGACTCGGTTAGAAAAACTGCAGTTTTTACAGAACTATTTAAACTGTGATTAAAGACTAAATCCACTTTTTTTAGTTAGTTTTGAGGGGGTCTGGGACTGGTCTCGATCTGAATGCATCTTTCAGAATATCTAAGGTTTTACACCAATCAGAGTCAGTGATCCACGATCAAGTTTCTCTACAAAATATTTCCCTCTTACAGAAGAAACTATGAAAGGATGACGTGAAAATTAGCCAACATTCAAGGGTTAATGCAGTTATATTGTATATCAAGGCCTGTGTTATCGTACAAACACGATAATTACCGTATTACCAATCATAACTACATAACAGTCCTGTGTCAGGATGTGTTCAGGTACAGGACTGAGTGTAGGTCATGTGTGCTCTCAGATTCAGAGTAAGTGTTGAGCCTCGGCTGCAGCGAACAGACGAAAACGAGAACGTAAAGGTCAAAAGGTGAAGACGACTTCATTTTGAATACGTCAGCAGTTTTTGTGTGGAGAAGAGCGGTGAACAGAGCAGATCGGTGCAGTTTGTTCCCCTCAGTTCATCTCGTCTACAGCGCAACAAAAAAAAAAAAAAAAAAAAAAACTTGCAGGAAAATAAATCAGCGTTTCATTCACGATTCACTCGCAGCCTGATCATAAAAACCCAGAGAGGAGGTTTTGAAAAATCACCACGAAGATTAAGCGAGAAGTCAAAGAGAGCACAGATAGAGCAGGAGTGAAAAGAGCAGAGAGGGGAAAAAATCACTTCTCCAGGATTCTGTCAGGATTGAAGACCTTAAGACCTTGTACACGTCAGACCCTCAAAGCCTCAAAACCAAATCCACATCCACACTGTAAAAAAATATTCTCAGTCTCCGTCTGTTCCAGGCCACCTGACTCTTCGCCACATTTTAGTGCTAAAGTAAAAAGCTCCGAACATTCACATACACAAGTTAAAATTCTTAGTGTGAGCTTCTACTCACTCAAGTTTTTATTCCCAGGACAAAAAAAAAAGACTGCGGAGAAGATGTGACTGGAATTTCTTAATGCAGCTTTCCAATCCTGGAAAATCCTGGAAACTAAACTCAAATGGCCAAAAGCTTGTTTAGTGTGATGCAGTGTTTCGCTGAAGTTTTCAGCAGGAAGTTGATGGAAAAAAAGAAGCAATTACAGTAGAATAGTGTAAAAAGAGAAGCAGCTACTAAACAGTGAATGTTTCCTCTTCATGGTCCGGACAGATAAATATCCTCCACACCATCAGTTTTTTGTCTTTTCTGACATTAAGGAGCTTCTGATGAAACCTTAGTCGACCTCTGAGCGACATGTGCAGAGAGAAACGGTCGAGCGGCCTCGACTTCAGTCGCGACAGAACCAAACCACAGGTGATCGATGTGTGTCAGCGAGTCTGTCTACTCATTTAAATTATCACATTTTTAAAATGTATTCGTAAAATGTCTGTAAAAATCTTAAACTAACGTGATCATGTGTAAAACTTGGATTAGATTTCACATTTTTGTGTTAAATTAATAACAACTTTGTCTGTTAAACTTAGCACTTCACATCAAGAGAATTGAAAAGTTTAAAAGAGGCAAAGGAAAATTGACAGAAATAAAAAAAAATCTTTAAATGTGATAAAATGTCCAGGTCCTTGAAATGAACGGTGATGATGTCAGTGAAGCGAGCTCTGACCTTAAACTCCCTCACACACAGAGGGAGAATCAGCCACATGGCTTTTACTTGGAAAGAATTCTCCTTTTTTCCTTCTGTCCTCCTTGCGAGGAGAACCACGTTTCTTCTTCTTCTCTTCCTTTGAACCTCTGGTTTCCTGTCCGTCAGTGAGCGGGGTCCGAAGCAACGGGTCCCAGCTGGTGCCAGTCCACCCAATGCTGACCTGGGACCAGCTTCTTCAGAGGAATGAAGGTCTCCCCCAGCAGGGTGTTCTCCCAGAAAGCCCCATCGCCCAGAACCCGCAGGTGGATCACCCTCTGGTCCAGGTCCCCCCGAGGGATCCGCTCGTACACCAGCTGGAGGGGGAGGGGACAAAGACAAACCACTGACATCAGACGAGACGATGTGACAGATACAACTTTATCTGCAGCTGAGTCGAGTCAAAAAAATCTGATTGGTCCAGATGGACACAGAGGCCACTATGATAGGTTAGTGTGTTTGTGTTACTGTGTGTGTGTTTGTGTTTCTGTGTGTGTAACTCGAGCCACTAAAAAATCACAGAGCAACAAAAACAGACAGACGCAGCAGCAGCAGCTCCTGTGTCCTCCGAGGTTAAATCAGTGTTTTTGTGAATGGAGTCTGGTTAAAGGAAAAAGGTTTACACTTAAAACAGTCGAGGTCAGGGGTCAGTTCGTACCATCTCGTTGTAGGTGGGGTTACAGGTGCGTCGCGCCGCCTTCGTCTTCCTCTTACCGGTCTTCTGAGGATCTGGGAGGAGGTAGAGCTTCACATAGGGATCAGGGTCTGTCCCATCCTGAAGGGGCTGCTGCACACACACGCACACACACACACACACACACACACACACACACACACACACACACACACACACACACACACACACTGATATGTCAGATGATGATGTGTTCACCTTACAATTCTGAACACACACTCAATACGTGACGCACAAGTATTGCACGCACACAAACACACACACTGACCAGTCCTCTTATGTGCATCACCATGATGAAAAGTTTGTCATTCTTGTAGGAGATGGAGAGTTTAACTTCGCCGAGCTCCTTCCCTGCGACTGGAGACCACGATATCTCTGCAAGACACGCACACGCACACGCACACACGCACACACGCACACACGCACACACACACAAAACAACACACAGGAGCACGTCAGATACTGAGAAATAAAATCCTCCAACAGATTAAACAACAACAGGGTTTACTACCTTCATTGGTCCAGTGTGTGTGTGTGTGTGCGTGTGTGTGTGTGTGTGTGCGTGCGTGTACCTGCTGGTTTGTTGGATGCTATTCCTGGTCTCTCGTCTCTCTGCAGTGGGTGGAAGAAGGTGTAGACCAGGTCACTCTGTGTGACACACACACACACACACACACACACACAAACACACAAAAAGGGCTGTGTTAGTGATTAATCAAACTATTTCGACCCACATGATGCAGAATAATCATGTCCCCTTGATTAGCTGGGGCCCCTGAAGGAGCTGTGGCCCCTCCAGCAGCTGGTGCCCCTGGAGCGTTCTCTCTGCCTGCTCTGTGACAAGAGTCTTCCGGCCATCAGGGACGTAGAGCAGGAAACTGAGACTGACCTGCGCCACCTCTGGAGCAGCGTGGATCAGGTGCCAGACGTAACCGTTCAGCTCATCTTTCCTCCTATCGGCCATCGCCTCGCCCCGGGATCGGCCAATCACAAAACGGCTCGGGAAACTGTGGGTGGGACAAAGAGCAGACCTGACATCACCCACACTGATTTCACAGCCGAGTGTTGACGGCATCATTACAACATCACAGTTACCGCTGATTAACGAGGTCTGAGAGGAGATTCGGTGACACACATTTATACAAACACACGCCACTAAACATGTGTTCATTTGTTGTGTGTGTGTGTGTGTGTGTGTGTGTGTGTGTGTGTGTGTGTGCGTATGTGCGTGTGTGTACCCGGGCAGTCTGGATGAAGGGAAGAGGAGTCTCAGTTTACTGTGAAGTTCATGAAACTCTTCAAACGTCCTCTGAACCAGCTGCACCTCCTGCTGCCCCTCACGTTCCACCTTCACCACAAAGGCCTGAAAAGAACGAACACACACACACACACACAGTCACACACACACAGTTTAAATATCAAAACTTTTATGTTTGAGGTCCTGTACTGATAATATCATATAAAACTGTGCCTCAGTGAAACTGACTAAATTTATGACAGTGTAAAACTGATATTCAAAATTGTGACTGTACAAAATTGTGACTCCGTTAAACTGTGACTCAGTTCAGACATAGTCTGCAGAAAATAAACCCGTTGTTGGAGGTTTTGTAGCCAGACTTACGTATGCCTTGCTGGCGTTGGCGGAGCGGATGTGTCTGCAGATGTACAGGCTCCTGATGAGGCCGTCGCTCTTCACCGTGTGAACTCTGGGAGCGAACGTCAGTGTGGGACGATCCTCGGACGAGGCGAACTTCATCTGAGCCAGGTTGTGAATGAAGAAGTTGAGCTTGGTGGCGACGCTGCCCAAGCTGGACTCGATCAGCCTGCTCGGGTTAGGGGAGGAAAGGACCAATCAGCTGCAGTGTTTCCTCAAGGATTTTTTTCAACAGCGGGGACCGGCAGACATCTCATAAAATTCTGTAGGAGCGGCGGCAATAATTTAGCAGCGGCGGACCGCCGCTGCAAAATTAACATAGCAGAAACCCTGAGCTGCTGTTACCTCCTCTTTTTGTTTTAACTATGTTTTAAACTTCCTATTAGTTTCTGTGATGATTTTGCTCTGTCAAACAAGGTTTGTTTTTTCATGTTTCTATGACTTTTCCATGACCTTAAATCAACTTTCATGAGGAAATATTTTGTGCCTTGTACATTGTAATAAATAAATATTTGTCTTTGTTTATCAGGACTGTTGACATATTTCAATATTCTTTGTTGAGTATCAGTGCAGGTGTTTCCATATCACCTTATGTTATCATTTTATAAACTTCTGTGAGAGCGTGTGTGTGTGTACCTGGTGAAGTACATGGTGGCGTCCGCCTCAGACTCATGAGGTCTCAGTGCGTCGTACACGTACTTCAGATCCTCCAGGTCAGAGAGTTCAGGGATCCCACAGGACAACATCTATACACGCGCACACACAGACACACAGACACAGACACACAGACACACAGACACACAGACACACACACACACACAGGATATATATATATATATTATAATATTTCATTCTATCTTTTTTAATCCATGACATGAGCGACAATAAAGTTGTAAAGTTGACGGCTAATGTATATCATTTAAAAATATTATTTTAGCAGCTGAATGTTTAGTCTTTCAAGTTTCAATTTTATTTTTCATCGGTACATGTAATGGACATACATACAGGATCCACTGTTTATGGAAAATCATTCACGTTACATCAACAAGGGTCAGTGACAGACAGACCCTGTGTGTGCGTGTGTGTGTGTGTGTGTGTGTGTGTGTGTGTGTGCGTGTGTGTGTTGTACCCACCAAGCCCAGCAGGTTGAGAAACAGGTGTGCGTGTTTCCTGATGAGGTTGTAAGCCTCGCAGCACAGATCCACAAAGTCGTGGAAGCGACTGGACGGTTTGTCACCTCCGTTGATGACGTACGCCATGTCGGAGGTGAAGACGAAGGGCGCGCGGTCCCTATATGGGTCACATGACAAACATCATCAACTTATCCGGACTAACAGGATTGTATTCAGTGAAAGTGGATCCAGTCACAGTTCACAGTCAGTCTGTCTCCTCACCGCTTGATGTTTCCAAACATCTGCGCGTGTCCCAGGAACTTCCCGAAGTCGATGTGGAACATGTGGCCGCTGGTCTTCAGCATGATGTTGTCGTTGTGGCGATCGCAAATTCCCAGGATGTAGGTCGCCACGCAGCAGCCAGCACACGAGTAGATGAAGTTCTCCACCGCCTGGACACAGACAACAGTTTACCAACTGTTAAGAAGACAAAGTCCTACTCTGAACCAGCGTCAGTGCCGACACATCACTGATGACGCTCCACGACCAGGAGGTGGCAGAGTTCACAAACCACAAAACAGGAAATAACAGTGTTTTAAACATCAGTTTCTGTCTGAGTCAAAGTGGGAAAACTGGTTCCTGCTTCAGAAGATGAACGGTGTGTGTGTGTGTGCGCTACCTTGTCGTACTGCTCGTCAGAGGGGTTGTATTTCAGGAGCCAGTCGGCCAGAGTTCGGTCTTTAAAGGATCCGGTGACCCCGTGTTCCACCTGAATCTTCCTCAGTGTGTCAGACTGAGGAATCATCTCCACCATACCTGAGAACAGGTAACACACCTGTCAACCACACCTGTCCTGAAAAAACACACCTGTCCTCCTCAATATACACCTGTTCAATGATATACACCTGTCCCGCTGTGGATACACCTGATCTGCTGTGGATACACCTATCCTCTTGAACTATACACCTGTCCTTCCGTGATATACACCTGTTCTGCTGTTGATACACCTGTCCTGCTGTAGATACACCTCTCCTCCTGTGACACAGACCTATCCTTCTGTACTTTACAGCTATCCTTCTTTACTATGCACCTGTCCTCCTGTAGATACACCTGTCCTTCTGTACTATGCACCTGTCCTGTAGATACACCTGTCCTTCTGTACTATGCACCTGTCCTCCTCTAGATACACCTGTCCTCCTGTGTTATACACCTGTCCTGCTGTAGATACACCTGGAGGGACCTCACCTCGTCCTCTGCCAGTGGAAAAGCATTTGAAGATGACCATCCTCATGTCCAGACCCTCCTGGATCCAGATCTTGTTCATGATGCGGATCATCTGCAGAGTCAGCATGTCCTGCCGCAGGTCGTCTCCTGACTGGACAGACGTCGACGTCGCAGGTGGACATGAATTAATTACTGAACAACACACGCAGTTTAAAAGGGGACAGTTGTGGTGGGAGGCTGGGATCCGATGTATCTGACGTTACCTTGAAGATGACGTTGACGTGGTCTCCCAGAGGGTCACGGTTTTGGAAGGACAGTTTGAGAGGGACAGCGTTGGAGTTGAAGAAGGAACATGACTGTAAAAGACAGAGGGACCTGAATCTCAGAGACGTTTCCTATTTCACCAAGCGGAGATTTTCTCAGTCTGCTCTGCTCTGGGGTCAGTTCTGGAAACCCCCCAACCCCGCCCTCTTTCTGATTCACACGGGGGAGGTGCAGAGAGATTGGTCGACAGGTGAGGAACTAATCAGATCAGTGATGTTTGATAAACTGTCACGAATTTTAAATTTTGATCTTCTCATGTTTGTTAAATCTGCTCAGTTAAACACCTTGACACACCTTTATGACATCAAAGCACCGTGTGACTACGATGTCCTGCTCTGAGGCAGAGGCCTCCTCTAGACTTAAATGACCCAGTGACCTTTTCTCTGCCCCACCCCCCCACCCCCCATTGCAGTGACCAGCATGTGTGTTACTTCAGGTATATCTGGGTATGGTTCTGTACCTGGATGTTGATTCCTGTGACAAGCAGCGCAGGGTTGAGAGGAAGTCTGCAGGTGCTGTTCATGGAGAAGAACTGCTTCATCTCATCCAGTCCATCTCTGAGGACAGACTGAGGACAACACACACACAGTCTGTCAGCTCAGCTTAATCAATTAGTGAAATGAAATCAATAATGATAAAAGATGTCAGTAAAATCCTGGATTCAGACAGAAGGAGAACTTAAATGAATCTCTTCGGGATGAGCCCTAACTTTGCAGAACAAGTAAGTCTTGGTGTCGTTATCCATCGTCCTCCCCACCTGTCTGCTGGACAGCGCAGCGTCTCTGACTTTGCGAGCCACCTTGGTGAGGATGGAGACGAGCCAGCACTGGCGGTCAAACTCCTCCCGGAGATTCCGACCAACGCAGCAGAGCAGAGCGGCCAGAAGGTGCTGATAGCGAGCGCTGAACTGACTGTCCTGCAGGTTGTCCTTCAGCAGCCTGAGACACAGAGACGGACATGACAGACTGTGATGTTCCAAGTTGAATCCTGTTCATTTGTCTCATTATAAAACCAACATCCTGGTATTTTTTACATCTAGATCTTTGTCTTTTGTCTTCCTGTGAAACACTTTCAACTCTTTGATAACTCATCTTCCTCATCGTGACTATAAATTCTGTCAGTTAGTGACCATTGCTGATAATGTCACCAGGTGTCCTTCTGACACAGAGTGGGTGATGAGTAAAGACTGCGACTAACCAGAAGAGGTAGTGAGCGATGCGAACGTCCCCAATGGCTCTCCGCAGGAGGAAACGGACCAGAGAGCTGTCCAGGTAACACTCGTACTTCAGAGCCTGAGACACGGAGACAGAGTTAACATGTAACAGAGCAGGTGTTACAGGTGAGTAGCCATGTGCTGTCACCCGTCCCTGATCAGTACTGTCCCTGAGACGACCACTTCCTGTGGTCATGTTACCTGGACCAGCTGCGGCAGGTAGTCGAGCAGCTCCGGGTCTGTGATGGAGTCCATCCACTGGACGGCCGTCCTCCTCAGCTCCTGGTCCGGGAACCTGAAACACACATGACGTTGTCACTCAGGTGCTCGGACCGTCGGACGAACAGGTGAGTGCCTGTGAGGGGGGGGACGTACGAGGCGTGGAGGAGTCCGAGGGCGTCCAGGTGACCCAGGCAGGCCCACTGTCTCAGCAGGGCGTAGATATCGGGCAGACACGCCCACTCCCAGCAGGGGGCGCTCGCCAGAACCAGAGGCAGAGCTGCACTCTCAGCCTGACAGAAGGCCTTCTTCTCCCACAGCAGGCGCTTGTCGTCTGCCGTCAACCTACACAGGTAAACACACACGCGTGAACGGGTACAAGTAAGTAACATTTATTTGTATATAAATACAGTTTCATACAGTTTAAACTATTTAGTGAGTTAAGTAATACGTACACACTCTGCATGTGTGTGTGTGTGTGTGTGTGTGTGTGTGTGTGTGTGTGTGTGTGTGTGTCTACCAGAAGAAGGCCTTCTTGTGCAGGACGTCCTGCAGCTGGATCTGACTGATGGTGTCAAGTCTGGAGAAGTCATACTGAGGACAGAAGTCTGCAGGAGGAGGAGTACTGAAGAGAACCTCGAACGACGAGGTGGGAAAGTCCACCTGTGACAGAGAGACAAAAAACAGACGGCGACAGAGAAACAGAGGGACATCAGTCAGAGGGAGGACACAGACCCTTTGTGAAAAAAAAGATTTTTTTTTAAAATTTCATTTAGTTTGGACTTTATCTGTTCATTCACCCTGAGCTCCAGACGTGACACTCCGTGTTTGTGTGTGTGTGTATGTGTGTTACCTGCACTATCACACTGTCTGGTTGGCTGAAGTTGGGGGAACTTGTCCGAGCGTTTCCACTCCTCCCCGGAGTCGAAGGCCACAGACCCAGTAACTTCCTGCCACATGTCAGGACACTGTACGCACACACACGCGCGCATACACAAACACAAAAACGAATGCACACACACACACAAAAACGAATGCACACACACACACAAAAACGAATGCACACACACACACACACACACACACACACACACACACACACACACACACACACACACACACACACACACACACACACACACACACACACACACACACACACACACACACACACACACACACACACACACACACACACACACACACACACACACGGAAGGGTGAGTCCACACCTTCTGCAGCTGTGAAGGAAGTGAGTCCACCCTGCCTCCCAAGGAAATGACATTATAAAGGCTAAACTGGGACCTGAGAGTTGGGGGGGCTTGCTGTGTGTTGCACTTCAAGGTAGCATGATTTGATTTTGTTAATGTTTTCATAATACTAAAAGACAAATCAATCTTCAATTGAGTGGTAAAAAAAAAATATGAAGTGGTAAAATATGTTTTTAATGAAGTGGTAATGATTGAAGGATCTGGCTGCCAGGGAGCAGAACACAATACATATATATGTCTGCATGTAAACCATCAGGCGCATGTAAATACACTCATATAAACATCTACACACAGATCTACAGTACATATGTCTACATTATGTCTTATTTATAGACAGAAGGGGCATAAAGACTGGACACAGAGAAAAACAGCTAACTTCGCTTAGCACTAAGACTGGGAACAGCAATGTAGCTTAGCATAGAGCATCATGGGTAGGACTATCGGCCGTCCTGTGTCAGAGTGTCATGTGACTCACTGTCTGAAGTTGAAGAGCGGCATTGTGACCCAACCCAGAGCCTCGATGCTGCGACGCTGCTTCCCCTTGTCCTCCACTCCTGGGGGCGGCGGCAGAGAGCTGGCAAACAGAGTCACCGTCAGCTGAGACTCTCGGGGCAGCTGGTTGATCTGCACGGGAAAACATACCCTGTGGGGGAGGAGCAGGGGGTAATTTAACCATGTAGTGTAGATAGACCAGTTTTACTGTGTTTCACTGTGTGAGATGAGACCCGGGTGAGGATCAGGTGAGGTCGGGGCGGGGTACGTACCTCTGGTCCCACACCACCAGGTGGAACAGGTATTTGCTGACCGACTGTTTGCTGGTGTGCTGTGGCGCACAGAGCTCCACCCCTCCGTGAGTCAGAGAGCAGGACAGGAAGAAACCCTCGTAGCTGACCAATCAGAGAGCAGGACGGGGACAAGATGAGGTCAGGCATTTTTACCGATAAAACTTTTACTGGAGGACTTTTATTTTGACACAGTTGTACCTGTATTTTACATTATCAATATATTAATCGTAGGATTAACAGAGAAACTATGTGATCTTCCCTCCACAGCTTCAGACTATTTCTGACTTTAGAGGTCATCACTGTTGCTACGGTTCCAACTAGTGACACTTAGAGAGACTTAATCTTGTTTTAGTTTGGACGGAGCCTAACATTGAAACATGCAGTAAAACACACACACACACACACACACACACACACACACACACACACACACACACACACACACACACACACACACACACACACACACACACACACACACACACACACACACACACACACACACACACACACACACACACACACACACACACACACACACACACACACACACACACAGATGGTGTGTGTTGCTGACAGCCAGGTGTTGGGTGAAGCAGTCAGCCCTGCCTACTCTCAGAGGTCAAAGGTCAGGTCAGGTTCCCAGGCAGTCAGCCTTTGTCATAGTAAAGCCCTGTCCCAGTCTGTGTGTGTGTGTGTGTGTGTGTGTGTGTGTGTGTGTGTGTGTGTGTGTGGGGGGGGCAGACAGCAGATCCTTTGTCTCAGAGTCTCTGTCCTGATCTGAGATCAGCTGAATCATCAGTCTGTTTGTTCTCCCTGAGGCTGCAGGGGGCGCTGACGGGAGTCGTTCAGACAGATTCACAGGGACAAGGACGAAGCTACGCTCGTCTCTGCTGGAGATGGGGAGGTCCAGATGTGTCCCTGCTGCTGGACACAGATTCTTTCGTCTTTGTTTGCATTTAAACCGGGTCACTGCAGCATCATGTAACCTCGTCTCACGAGTTCGAATCATGTCAGAATGTGATTGGAGCTTTAAGAGTCAGATGTGCTCTGTGTGTGTGTGTGTGTGTGTGTGTGTGTGTGTGTGTGTGTGTTTGTGTGTGTGTGTGTGTGTGTTGCTATACCTAGCGGCCCAGGTGATGGGTATCCTGTGGGCTGCGTACACGTTGAAGGACAACACGTTGTTGACGAGGCCGGCCTCCTGGACCGGTGCTTTGCAGCACTGACTCTGTGGCGTCGTGTGGAAGTTGGCGTTAAACGTGCTGCAATACAGCTCCACTAGATCCAAGATGGCCGCCGTCAACTTCTCCACCACTTTCTCTGTGAACAACGACATCACGCACAGCGGCCTCAGGACGGTGCTTGGTACACCCCGAGACTGTCAGAGCTGCATCACAGGAGCTAATTACTGCTGAACAAATAGCCCCACCCCTTTTAATTCTCCAGGACTTTTTCCAGAACTTTTCCAGGATGTTCAACTGTTCAAACTAAATGAAACTAATAATCAATAATTAGTTTTAACACACTGTTCCAGGTTTGTACAAGTTTATGAGGAGCTGATGGTCTTCAGCGGGTTTCAGAGTCTGATGCTGATGTTGGACTTTTACAAGTTGTGTGTGTCGTACATACCTCTGTTCTCTTTGACCGCCAGCACTGAGGCATCCTGGGAGAAAAAAAACACAGGACAAAAAAGAAAAGACGATCAGACCGTCAGAAAACACAGGACGATGTAAGACGCAGTCAGGATCCATCCCTCACCTTCAGGACTTTGGGCTGCAGGCGACAGGGACATGCTGGGAGCTGGTTGAGGGCAGAGGTCACATCAGGCGTTTCCACAGCCGCTAACGAGCTGCAGAGCGCCTTCACTGATTGGACGAGGCGCTCGACGTGCAGTGGCAAGTCCACCTTCAAACGGCAGTGAAGAAGAAGGAAACGAAGTGACGAACTTAGAACAGAGACTGAGGACGGTTGTCCCTTATCACGTGTTTGACATTTTAGAGAGTGTGTGTGTGTGTGTGTGTGTTTGTGTGTGTTACCTCTGACAACAGGAAGGACTCGGCTTCATTGTGAAACGTGTCGAGCAGCAGAGTCAGAGCCTCCCTGATAACAACACGACACACAAACAACAATCTTTGTCATGTGACTTTTATTACAGCCAATCAGAGCTGCCTCAGGACTCTCCGACCAATCATTACTGCTCTTTATACAACTATTACGTCCAGACCAATGTATTAATGGAGGGCCCGCCCCTCACCTGGTGACGGTCTGTTTGATTGGACGTTCCTGCAGTAGAATGCTGTGGTTCATGGTGGACCCCATCTCATCGTCTTCTTTCTGTCAATCAAAGGTTCACAGTATTGATGAGACACGGAGATGTTTATTTGCAGGGCGATGTCACCGAGTGTAGATGGTGATGTCAGTGTGCGTGCGCGTGTGTGTGTGTGAGAGTATGTTCCGACCATGCGGGACAGCTCCACGTTGACAGCTGATCTCTTGATGAGACACAGTCGAACGTCCCAGTCAAACTTTAGGCACTGTTGGACAAACTCTACACCGGCCAGAGTCTGAGAGCTGAGAGAGAGACAGAGAGACAGAGAGACATAGAGAGAGAAAGACAGAGAGAGACAGAGAGAGAGACAGAGAGAAGGAGTCAGTGTTGTGGACACACAGTAAGTATCTCTGTCTGAAGGTTCACAGCTCTGCAGTGGAGGACACAACCACAGGACAGACTGAGGACAGCAGATGTCCCCAGTACAAAGATTTAATTATTCAGACTGGAGGCCTGTCTGTCTGCCTGTCGGACTGTCTGTCTGTCTGTCTGTCTGCCTGTCTATCCTCCCCCTCCAGTCATGTCCAACACAAACAACTGCTGTAGGAAACAGATTATAACAGTTATTGTTTTACTGCAGGAAGTTCTCACACACACACACACGCAAGCACACGCCCGCGCACACATACACACGCAAACACAGCATAAAGGGGGTCGGTGTCACAGACTTTTCAAAATTGCTGTTCCTCATTCGTATTATTTTCTGCAACTAAGCAACCGACTGCAAAGAAGACAATTTACTTCCTGTTTACATCACCAGTTTACATACGTGTTGATTTAAAACCAACTGACTTTAAATAAAAGTGTTGGAGTGGACAGTAAGCTGACGTGTCTCAGTTCAGGGACTCAGGGAGGTTTGAGGTTCTTACTTGTTGAAGAACTCGTCGTGTCCACAGACCTTCAGCAGATAATCATCCACGTCCAGATGATCCAGATCGTCCTGAGCGTAACACAGAGTCTGATATATGAGCAAGTCGACGGTTGACGAACCTCAAAGACACAGACAAACAGATTGTTATTAGACCTTCAACTGTTTAACTTTATTTTGTTTCATTAAAACTTTGTTTTCGTCTGAACCGGTGAAAACTCAGCGCCGCTGTCTTACCATCACAGGTAAAGGTGAGTGGTTCTCTGAAGTGCTCACTGACCACAGTGACCTTTACACTGGCCCCCAGACCCTGATGCAGCTCCTCCTGACCGACCGAGGGCGACCACACAAAGCCAGCGTTCTTTGATGGGTCGCTGTGCGGGTACGCCGAGCGCAAGCTGGAAACACAGATTCATTGAGATGGACGTGGAGTCGGGAGACACAAGGGCCAAGGGCCAGCAGCTCAAGGCCCCTGGGCGCTTGACCTAATCTTGGACCGACCGGCCCCCAATGAAGTCACACCATTGGTCGGGCTACGACATCATCAGGGAGTGTAACTCGAGTAGAGTGTGTGTGTGTGTGTGTGTGTGTGTGTGTGTGTGTGTGTGTGTTACTCACACGTCGAGCATGTGACAAAACGCTGCCACCTCCTCGTCTCTATCTTCCGACACCTGGAACAGTTCATATCCAAACCCATTCATCCTGGAGCCCAGAGACACCTGTCAATCATACACACAGCCAGCCAATCAGAGGACAGATACCGTTCAGGCCTGACCAATCAGTGGACATTTTCCTCCAGGAGGACTATAATATTTTCTGATGTTTTGTTTTGATAGTGTAACACAACCACCAGTTTTTATTTATAGAAGTTTGAGTTTCCTGTCATCATCAGATGTGATCAATTATTCTCCGTTTCACGGTTACAGAGAATATTTCAGGCATTGATTGATTGATTGATTCATTATTGTCTCTTGTTCATTACAACAACAAAAAATATCAGATTATTTACTGATAAACCCACTGATCTTCCATCTCTGTGTTTGTTTGTTTGTGATTGTGTCATGAGGCAGATAACCCACAGCTTCTTACCGGATCTGCAGAAACCCGCCGCTGGTTCTTGTTGCTCTTGGGAACGGGAATGTATGTCCTGGGCGGGACCTGAGGGGGGAGGGTCTTACTCCGAGCCACAGGCTTCCCTGATTGGTCCCCGTTGGCCCTCCGGCCTCGAGGCCCCTGTCGGCTCTCGTTGAGTTTGGACAACGAGTGGTTGATGTTGTCATAGTTCAGCTCTCCTGACGTCACTTTGGGCCGATCCACGTCGGGCGTGAACAGGTTCACGTCTCGGGGGACATTGGACCCCCGAGGGGGCAGGAAGGGGTTCTCTGACCCTGACGATGGGGGGATAGGGTTTCTGGGTGGGACGGCAGGCGGGACGTCATCTAGAAGAGAAGGGAATCCTTTGGGATGAAACCCTGATCCAGATCCACTTGAGTCCCCGAAGCTGGAGCCAGAATAGTCTCTCACCTTGCTGACTTCTGGATCATCCAGGATGTACAGGGACTCTGTGACGAAGCCTCCCTGAGGAGGGAGCGCCCTGGCTGGTATGGAATGTTGAGACTGGGACCCTCCGGGCTGGTTCAGGGAGGGGTCAGATCCAGAGAGGCCCCTCAGCAGGCTCCCTCCTGTGTGGGCGGGAATGGGCTGGCTAGGGGTGGGTCGGGGGCGCTCGATAAAGGGGTTGGGGGTCTTGGAGCGGGTCTGACTGGGAGCTCCAGGTCTGCTCTGGCTGGTTCCTGAGTCGCTCTTGTCCTGTTTGAGCCTAGAGAGGGCGTCATACTCCATCTGTAGGGCCTCGGCCAGGACCAGCTCCTTCTGACTGATACCCAGAGCCTCCAGGCAGCTCCATCCCGACTCGCCGCTCTCTTTCTGGGTCTGCGCCGCCGACATGACGCCACCTCAGCTGAGACGGAGTGAAGAGCTCGGCCCGACCTGCTGCTAGAAAACGCAGCGAGGACACATGGAGCTGCTGACGAGCTGAGGACAGAGAGAAGTGACCTCGTCAGCACGACGTCATTTCGGGTCAATAACAACAACAACTGTTACATCATCGACTTTGTAAACAATTGATGAAGACTAATATGTCATTGATTTGTCAAGGAATGTCGAAGAGACAGACAGTCGGACAGACAGGACTGGAGCAGAGTGAAGTTAACACAATGAGCAGGGAGCAACACACCTGACCTCTGACCTCTGACATGTCTGACATAAACATTAACATGACACCGTGAACTTCTGAGCTATGATGTTTCACAATTATCGATCAATCTAATCAACTGCTGGTCAATAATAATACAGTGAAATGCAGTCTGATGATCAGTCACATGTTTAGCTGCAACAGTTAAATGATTATTAATCGATTACTAAATAATTGCCAACTATTTTGATAATCGATTAATCGATTCCAGTAGTTTTTATGAAAAAAGGTCAAAATTCTCTGATTTCAGCTTCTTAAATGTGAATATTTTTCGTTTTCTTTGCTCCTCTATGACAGTAAACTGAATATCTTTGGTGTGTGGACAAAACAAAATATCATGTTGAAGTTTTGGGAAACATGATCCACATTTTTCACCATTTCATGACATTTCATGGACCAAACAACTAAACGATTAATGGAGAAAATAATCGACAGATTAATTGATTATGAAAAGAATCATTAGTTGCAGCCTTAGTCACATGACCTAATAAGAATAATCATAACAATTCTTTGACCAGCATTTCCCCTGCCTGCTTCTTCACCTTCAGTCAGTGACGTCAGGTGCTTTGACCACGCCCTGAGACAGGTGTGTATGATGTCATTATATGATGTTCAAGTCCGTGGTGTGTTTTTTATTGCGTCTGTTAGCGCCTTTGTCGTTGCTGCAGGATATGCACTTCTTTTTTTGAGGGGGTGGGTTGAGAAAAAACATCTGTAACAGCTGCAGCAGCAGCAGCTGCAGCCAACACACTGCCAGGTCCCACGGAGACACTTCAACCAAACTCCACTCACAAACCTCCCACTTTAACGTGGCCTCAATTCACCGGCCACTGTTTTCACAGACGGACACGATCGCTATATTGGCTCGTAGACATTTTTTTTTTTGCATACTCTGAACTTTACGAGTTCGACCTCCGTTCCTGCCGGTGTTTTTCCACCCGCAGCCTGTCACGGAGAAGGCGGTGGCGAGCATTCCGAGCCCCGGTTCAACCCGCTGCCCGGCCCTCGGTACCGGGCAGCGGGTTTTTACCAGGAGAATCATCTGAGGCCGAATTGACCCAAAGCCTCGGAGCATCATAAAACACCCAACCGCCATGTTCCACACAGCAACACGCCTCCACCACGGAGCACGTTTGTTTGTATTGGTCATATATTTCAATGGAGTCTGGTTTGACCTTCTCTCCACAAGAGAGGCGGGTCTGAGGGAACCGACCTGAACTTCAGCTCGGGATCCGGGCGGCGTCCAACTCTCCGGTGGCCGCTGCGTCACACCTGCCTCGCGGCGGTCTACGGTCGCCGGGCGCGCGCGGCGGGTGCCATTTTAACGCTTCACTTTCCTGCCGAGATTGTCACCGATGCCTCCGTCGACCCGTCGGCTCCCGGTCGCAGTGTCCAGACGCACTTAACAACGGGCTTGCAGGCGCCGGTGCGGGCGGGAATCCTCCGTCACGTTCGCGCGGCAGAACCGGATCAACGGCTGCGCATCCTCCGCCTCTGGCTACGGGTTCAACAATGCAGCCGGCGGCTCCGACGGCTCAGGATCCCCGGTGCCTGACGTCGCTTTCGGCTTTGCGTCAGTCTGTCCTCGGCAGCGGCGGCGGCGGTGCACGGCACAGTCAAGTCAGCCGGAAACAACACAAACAGCTTCCGGTCTTTCAGAATAAAAACCCAAATTGAAACTTTAGGAATCTAAACTTTGGGTCCGGAGATTTCAGGTGAACTGTATAAAGATTGGTTCCCATAAAGATCTCGAAGAATTTAATAATTTTCTTTTAAAATTATAAATCAACTAACCTGAATGAAAAAATGACTGACATGAAACAATTAATCACATTTTAATGACATTAAATTTAATGTGACTATACAATTGCACGTAGATCAGTCAAGGCGTATTTACACGTGCAACATTTTATTAGATAAGGTGAGATATTCCTTTATTATGCGCAAAGGGAATTTTACAGTCAATTATGTGATGAATTAAAACAAAACAAAAAAAGCACAGGAAGATTAAAATTGAAATTTAAAACGTTTGAAAGGAAATTTTAATACAATCATACAATATATTTTTAAAGTGTTTGGTTTCAACACGGATTAAATTTGTTTGTAAATGATTAAAAAAGGACCATGTTTTTTCTTGATAAAATCCTTTAATATTTATTAAAGGAATCATATAATGGCAGAATTGTTCTTTTTATTATTTATGTTATGGCCAAGAACAAACCTGTTAACCTTGATTGTTACGATTATGATAAAAAATAATAATAAAGGAACTTTTTTAAACAATTATAAAATGATTTCCGGTCATAGCCTGGTTAAATGTAACTTGATGGTGCTTCAGTCGCTGGAGGAAAACATGAGAAACAGCGACACCTCGTGGAAAAATCCACTTTAACAACACACTGGAAAGTAACCGAGTACATTTACTCGTGTACTGCTTGTATTCCCACCAGGACGTGACACCACAGCTGCTCTGGAGCCAATCAGAGAGCAGGATGAAACAGCTTTCAGGTCACTGAGACGTTATAGTGGAGCAGGAAACGAAACAATGGATAAGTTATCTGCAGATTTATTATCATCAACTTCAAGATGTATCACTTGTATGACTTGTTTTAATCGTTCGTTGTGTTTTACTTTCCATGTTATCTCTTGTATGATGTTGATGTATGTATGATGATTAAATAACAGTCGTGTACTGATCTTGATAGGACATGAATCAATTGTCAAATCTTTCAATCGAAAATAAGGCGACAATGCAGCAGGATTAGTCGTTTATTTCTGTTAACGAGAACATGCCTGTGCGTCGACATTTCTTCAGCCTCAACACGTTCATTGGAACAATGAGAGAAAAAAAACATAACAACATCCGACGTAAATAAAAAATCTGTGTTTTACACAAGAATCTTCACTACTCACACAGTTAGAGTCTAAAGATGCAAACAGTTTCATTGAAAACATCATGATCATGAATCTTATAAACAATAAAAACATCATGTCTCTGACTCACTTTCTGTTCAGCTGCTGAATCCCCAGTGTCTCACCTTTTCTCATATTCACATTTCAGAGGCTCATGATTCAAATAAACTATCCACCCATCCATCCATTATCCATACGGCTTCATCCTTTTTCTTAAAAGGTCTCAGGGGGCCTGGAACCAATCCCAGCTGACATTGGGGCGAGAGGCGGCTCACCAGCCCATCAGAGAGACAAACAATTAGCCTAAACCCACTCTGCATGTCTTTGGACTGTGGGAGGAAGCCGGAGTACCCGGAGAAAACCCACCCAGACACGGGGAGAACCTTCTTGAATCACTTGGAATATCAAGTGAGTCTTCGAAGGGTGATCTTTTTCTTTTTCTTCTCATTCTTCTTCTTCTCTTCTTCTTCTTCTTCTTCCACTGTGTCTCACTTCATGTCGGTCGACATGCAGTCAACGACAGGACCAGGACAGTGAACTCACAACAGAGCATGCTGCAGGACGCCACAGGACGCTGCACAGCACTGTCCTCAGAGACTCCTCAGTGTGTCCACAGTGAGTCCTCTCTCTAAATATCCTCAGCGTGTCCTGTGAACAGGTGGACAGTCTGATTCTCAGCTCCGTGTCCCTACACCTCCTTCTCGTCTTTGCCTTGAAAGGACGTCCGTCTCAGGTTCTCCTTGACTTTGACAAACTCGGGAGCTTTCAGGTTTTCCTCCTGCTCTTTCTCCTGCTGCTTCTCCATCTGAGACATGAACACAGAGGCAGTCAGAGACACAGGGACAGAAACACCGACATAGACAGCAGTGTGTGTGTGTGTGTGTGTGTGTGTGTGTGATGTGAGACCTCTTCCAGCTTCTTGTGTCTCTTCAGTAGCTCCGCCTCCAGAGGTGAGATCTTCCTGCGGGCGTCGTCTTCCTGTTTCCGCTGTTTGATCAGCTGATCTCGTTTCCTTGACTCCAGCACTCTGTGCAGTTCAGGCTTCATCTCCACGGTGACCCCAGTCCTGCCAAAAATTCATATTTGACTCATATTAACATCTGATTAGGATCAATGCTATTGGTCCTTGATATTGGACTTCATCTACGTGTCTTTGCTCCACGTGGCTGGCTGACCCCCTGTTGTTATTATTATTAGGGCCCAAGTGCTAATCGCCAAAATTATTATTATTGTTATTATTATTATTTTATAATATGTGTGTACCTGCACATTAATAGTGTGTGTGTGTGTGTGTGTGTGTGTGTGTGTGTGTGTGTGTGTGTGTCTGTGTTGTAGTGCTTTCTCCAGCAGGGGGCAGTCTGTCATAACAATCAACTGATCAACTGAGTTTTTCAACAAATCTGTGCGTGTGGGTTTTCTGGTTTTTACTGTGTTTGTGGCTCTGAAAATTATGTCATCATCAGTGCAGCAAATTCATTGTCCACCTGCAGCTTTGAAAATGATATTTCATTTGAGTTATGTAACAGATGTTCTACTTGAGTGTTTGTCTGGTCGAGCTCCAGCTTCAGTGTCGCTCCTGAATGATAAAACCAAAGAGAAAAGTTGGCCTTGCTCTGCTCCGTGTGAGTGAAAGAGCATCTGTGAGGAGGTGATGAGAAAACTTTCCCAGCGTCCTCGGCAGTGGAGGCCTGTGAGGTGGGAGGCTGTTGCTTAGCAGCGTCTGCTCGTTTCTTTAACAGCTTCACACAATCTGAGCTCGATGCACGAGAACAGAGCACAACGACCCACAGACCAGAGAATACTGCCCTCTGATTTGCCAACGGGGTCAGTTACACGATGATACGGTCAGTCAGCTGATGTCCTAGATATATATTTGCATCTGAAGCTGCATCAAGAAATTTGAATCACTAACCCTCGATAATCTGGACCTAAATCAGTCCTTGTGAGTCCTTGCCGCAGACATTAAATAAAGATGGACGATATGATGGATCGCCCCTGGTGGCTGACTGCAGTATATGTCATAAACCCCGCCCCTATGTCGTAACCCACACTTACCTTTTGCAGCTGCTCAGAAGCTCTCGGTGGAGCTCTTGGTGACTTCTCGAAGTTTTGATAGGATTCACCAGTTTCTTGGGTTTTATGAGGTCCTCGTCCTCGTCTCCCTCCAGGTAGTCAGGCTGGGGGACGTAGCTGGACACCGGGGGCGGCTTCCTGTGGACGGCCTCGGACCGGTGCTGCTGCAGGTCCGCATACGCGGAGGCTACAGACACGAGGACAGAGAGGACGGGGTTATCAGAACCCTGAGATCTAAAACCTGAAACTTTACTCGCACCATTTTTTTGGGCAATCTCGTGGTTCAAACCTGAGTTCAACCAAGATGTTTAGTTCCACATAGAAAAACTAAAACTGTAATGGATAGCAGACTGTAAGGGGTGCTGAACTTTGGACACCGATTGATTGGCCAAGATCAATCAATGATTGTATATAAATGATTTGTTCATAAAGATGTATGTCGTGTCTCCTCTTCCTCCAGTTGTACCTCAGATATATGTCAGATACAGGTGCCGCCATCGTACATTTTTGTCGTCATTTGGAATCAGTGATCTCACTCGTCTAAATGAATCAGAAGTAGGTGTCAGCTGTCAATCATGACGTCACAGATTGTTTTTATAGCATCAAATGACTAAAACCAAACTGATCAGACACATGAACACTTGAACATACATCAATGTGATAAGAACTACCTAAAATGGCAGTATTAGGTAAAGATTTAATTAACGTCTACTTTGACTTTCTAGTTTGGCCCATGTCCCATCTGCTAACATGGTGGGGGCGGGGTTTATGAGCTATACTGCGGCCAGTCACCAGGGGGCGATCTGTCACATCGTCCATCTTTATTTACAGCGTGTGCACTCAGGGCGAAGCTGGGTGTGTTTCTGAACACGGACGTCCATGTTTCCAGGTTTTGGACTCTGAACTGTCTCTGTGTCCTTTGTCTCTGGCAGAAGAAAAGACAGATTATCAGGCATCTGATCCGAGTCGTCAGATATTCTGGGAGTCAGAGATCAGATGTCAAACACTTCGCTTTACACAATGACTCTTTCTCAAGTGTAACCAGAGACCGACATCTACCGCTGCTTCATATTTCAGAAAAAATTCAACAAGCTCTGGGTGTTTGGTCGTTGACTCGTCTCCTTTCAGAAACACAGGGACAGCATTCTGAGCGTGGCCAAACGTATGCAGACGGCTTCTATACATGTTGAACCGGCTGCAGAGATTCAGCCGCATGGAGACACCAGCGCGTCGGTGATGAGGTCAGGCTCACAGTCTGTGTTCCCTTTCCCCCCAGATGTGTTGGATGGGCAGATGTCAGGTGAGCGTAATGTTTAAAACATCTGCTGCGTCGCAGGGCACGGCGTCGTCCCACGCGAAATCTGACACAATCAACCCAGTGAGTGATCAGTCCACAGTGACACTGTCCAGTCATTGCATGGGGAGGGATGCAGACTTGGACACAAGACGTAGAACTGTCTGACTTTGGTAAGTGACGGAATCTGGTGAGACCCAAAGCTTGGAGTGTCTCTTCTTCGGGGTGGAGGCTGCAGCTGGACGAGGTGGAGGTCAGCGAGTCCGTACGACAGCTGATATCAGGAGCAGCCGAGTCCAGTGGAGTTTGTAGCTCTGATCGATGCCACTGATCGATGGCCACGGGTAAACATTTAGTCATTCACGGCCAACAGTTCAGTTACAGATAAAAGCTTCAGCACCGACCAATCGCTGCACTGTGACGGACGTGACGCCTCCGTCCTGCACCACCTCGGAGTGGTGCAAAGTCATCAAAAGTTTGATGACTTTGTCCACAAAATAAAGCCGGAGGAGTTTCAGTGACAGTCTGTGACAGTGCGAGCGCCTGTACTTTGAGATGTTGTGCGGTTTCGTATTGATTTGAGGACCTGGACTCTGAATCACAGACTGACTGACTCCAGCTCAGCTCACAGGAAGTGAGATCGTGTTTCAAAGTAAAGTCTTTAATTCGTCCATCCTGAGGAAATGAAACAAAATCAAGTTACTAATACACATCGAGTATCCTGCTGCCGAAAAACCTTCACATTAACCTTCTGAGAACTTCTATACCTATTAAAACAGAATAAACTGCTGATTCCAATTTTATGCTTTATCTTTCATCAATCACAGATTAGATTGGTTGAAGGTGGAATTTACATAAAACGACGTGTTACAAAAGACAAAGAAGTTTGACTGAAACTGTGAAGCTACTGATCAAACCAACACCTTCTATGATAAAACACCAGAGGAATCTGGACTGGACCAGAACAAACCAGAACTGAAACACCAGCGAAAACTGGACTGGGTCAGAAGTTAAAACCAAAAAAAACTGGACCGGACCAGAAGAAACCAGAACTAAAACACCAGAGAAAACTGGACTTGACCAGAACAAACCAGAACTAAAACACCAGAGGAATCTGGACTTGACCAGAACAAACCAGAACTGAAACACCAGCGAAAACTGGACCGGGTCAGAACTTAAAACCACAAAAAACTGGACCGGACCAGAAGAAACCAGAACTAAAACACCAGAGAAAACTGGACCGAACCAGAACAAACCAGAACTAAAGACCAGTGAAAACTGGACCGGGTCAGAACTTAAAAACACAAGAAACTGGACATAACCATAACTGAAATGCCCCCCAAAAACCTGAACCGCACCAGAACACCAACATATCTGTTCTGCTTCCTGTTAATTGATTTATTCCTGCACATTCATCCAATAAATTCTAGAACATTACAATGAAAAGAGGTGATGGATTTTCATTCACAGGTGAAATCATCTCATTAACTAAAACACTTTTCAACAAGTTCACTGAGAGACTCTGGTTCAGTTCAACCAAACAGGAAGAAAGGAACTTCCCTTCTCACAGTTTGTGTCTTTTTAAGGTAAATTTACGCTTAGTTTTTCTCTTTGTCGTCAGTTTGTCTGACATTAATCAGGAAAACCAATAGATTCGGTCCAGGACCTTAAATCACATCTGCAGGGACGAGAATAAAACCACGAATCCCACACAACAAACACACAACGCGATAAATACACACACCAACACTAAATAACACACATAGTTCAACGTGAACTAAAGAAGGATCCAGGATCAGAGTCAGGATCCAGGATCAGAATCAGAATCCAGGATCAGAACCAGTTCTTACCAGACTTCACCAGCCCCTCCTGAGCTGAGCCGCCAGTCCTCCTCCGATCCATCTGATCCGGTTCTTATACAGTTCTAATCTGGTTCTGATGATCCTCATGTGTTTCAGTCTGTGTGAGTCCTCATGCTCTGTGTACGAGCGGCGGCAGCTCCTCCTCCTCCCACTCCTCCTCCACCTCTTCCTCCTCTCATTGAATCATCCCCAGTGTAAAATCGCGGTCACATGATCCACTCAGTTCTCTCTGCCTTTTCCCACGCTGCTGTCAGCTTCAGTTTCGGTCGTCAGTGAAGTCTGGTGACGACCCGCTGCTCCACAGAATTTAAAGGTACACTCTTGCAACTCAGCAGGTAACTACCCGGGGGCCCCAGATCCCTTAAGGGCCCCAGAATCCCCAGACTCACTGTTGTTTTTTTTAAGGAACTTGAATGACTCTTCTCTGCAGCTGCTCATTTCAACCCATAGTTTTTACTGTGAGGCAACATCTAGTGGCCGATGTCATGATGAAGGAGCAACGGAGGATGTTGGGTAACGTGGTGTAAAGAGGGAGTCCGAGTCGGAGTAGTGATGTCGAGGTGGGTGGATGGGTCCACAGAGGCCGCTGTGTGTTTCTTGTTTAAAACCGCGATCGTTAATCAACCTTTACCACGTCTTGTTATGGTAACCATGACAATGAAGGCTCCTCCACAATCTCTCCTCAAACACGACCCAGCGTGAACCTCAGCACTGTCTCAACAGTTTATCTGTGGAGCTGATTCAGGTCTTATCAGAGTCGGACAAAGCTCCTGTCGCCTTCTGGACGTTGGGCAATTTGGGCAATATTTACATTTCATACTAATGAGGCTCAAAACCCTTTGGGCAGCATCCGGTGTCACATGGTTACATCCATCTCCCCCTGATTTTGAAATAAAAGGAGTTTCTGAAAATAGACAGTGACGCCTTGTTTCCTCTGCTGCTGATAAAAAAAGCAGGTGGAGCTGATTCTCCAGTCACATATTTCAGTAAATGTCAGTGTTTGTCATGTTGTCACATTGTAATCAGAGCAGACAGCAGTTGACCTTTTCAGGTCTCAGGAAGCAGCTGATGGTTCAGCGGCTCCACAACAGACTCATTACATCCATGATTAACCCGAACAGCTCACACTCGCCTCCCACGGGGCACCAATGTCCTCTGAGTCGGACGGTAACCTGAGAGGGACAAACTTACCTCTTCCATTTGGGTGCTTTCCATTTTTCACACACTGCTGCTTGGGTGGAGGCTCATGGTCGATGCTGTAGCCCTTCTGGAAAAAGAGATCAGAAGAAAGAATAACATTGTTATGTTATGTTACACAAATCATTAAAATAGAGAGAGAGAAAATGATTCTAAAATGGAGCACTTGAGCTGTTTTGCCTGTTTGATAATTTTTTTAAGTTTTTGCATGATTCTTGCACTTTGAGTAATATCTTCATGGTTGAATACACTTATTGTAATTCGCTTTGGGCAAAAGCGTCTGCTTAATGAATCTAATGTAATGTGAGGATCCCAGAGCGGTGCACAAATAAGCTGAAATCTACAACACGTATCACAGCAATCACAAAATTATCATCAACATTAATGGGAACTAAAGGGAGTAGAAATATCAACAAGACCGGTCGAGAAGAGTCGTGGTGGATTTGATCTCTTTGTATAAACACTGTTATATGTATCCTTGGCACAAAGTCAAACACGTTTGCTGTGGGTGTTGGACTCGAGGTTGCTCCTCGTGACCAATCCTGTTTCTGATATTCATGGACAGGATTTCAAGGCACTGCTGGGGTGAGAAGAATGTTTCGATTTAGGGAACCTCAGAATTGTGTCCCTGCCGTTTGCAGACGATGTGATTATGTTGGCGTCATCGGACCGTGGCCTCCAGTGCTCACCAAGGCCTCCGTGATTCTCTGCTGGAAAGCGGTGGATTGCTCTCTCCAGATGGGGGCGGACTTTCTGCTCCAAGTGAAGGAGTTCAAACATCTCACAGTTGTTGTTCTTGAGCGATGGGAGGACGGAGCAGGAAACGGAACACGGTGGATCGGTGCAGTGACGTTGTTGTTGTATTGGACCGTTGTGGTGAATAAGGAGCTGAGCCTGAAGGCAAAGCTTTTGATTTGCCAGTCGACTCTCACCTACAATCAGCAGCTCCTCCTCTCCCCCCTCTTTTCCCTCCTCCTCCTTCCCTCCTCCGTCCTTCCTCCTCCTGTTTCTCAGCTGCTCCTCTCTTGTCTGACTCTGGGTCAGTTGGACGGCGTCCTCTCTGACTGAATGGACTTTTGTTGGTTGCTAGGAGACACCTCATCAGGCTTCAACATGGTGACAAGGCCCTCACTGTCTCTCAGCCCTCCCCCCAATGGGGGTGATATTTGGGGGGTTGTTTACAGCAGGATGGAGGCTAATCTTCCCTCCATCCTGTCAGCAGGTTAAAGGGACAGTTCAACCCCTTTCTTGACTCGCTTTACCGCGTTGCCCCTCCCCTTCTGATGGGTCGTAAGTTGGTGAATTGTAGCACAAGATAGAAACAAAACAGACCAATCAGCAGCATGCTCGGGTTGAATGGTTTCACGCTGCAGGAGCAGAACTGACCTGAGGACAGCCTGACCTCTGTTGGACAAACAGTTACATTACACCTCCAACATCACAGGAGGAAGTACTCTGACCACTGACTGCTGAGGAAGAGTACTCCATTACTCCAATACAAGTAAAAGTACTGTGTTTAATATATGAAAAATATCACAGACCAGAGGCAGAAATTCAACTCGTTGTAGTTAATTAGATCCTCACATCAAAAGACCATGAACATTGTTTAATTAAAAAATGACTAAGTGATTCGTTTTGAATTTTCTGTTGATCCATGAATCAACTGAGTCGCTGCAGCTCCACTAATTCGATTTGGGGAGTTCATCATATTTATGACCTCATCATACGTCCTGAACAGGTGCATCTGCGAAGATGTACAAGTACAAGTACACGTAACTCAAAGTATCCATATTGTACTTTTCCTGCCCCCACGCCGGGTTCCAGTATTTTTAGCTGCAGGATTTTCTCTGAAGGTCTTAATCTGGATTTAACCCTGATGATCCAGAACAGAACCACAAACACACAGACCTGATTTGTTCTGACATGTGAAATGGTCAGAACCAGTCACATGATCCTGCAGTTAATGAGACAAGGTTACGAAACCACTGCTGTAAATACTCTGCTGCTGTTTATTCTCTCAGGGCTAATTCACTCACTCACGCACAAGTTCCCAGAGAACATGATGTGAGCTCTGATTGGTCGAGACCAGGCCAACGTACACACACACACGCACACACACACACACGCACACGCACACACACACACACACACACACACACACACACACACACACGCACACACACACACACACGCACACACACACACACACACACGCACACACACACAACCTCCACTATTACATCACCGATGATATTGATGTTTGTTTCCTGTTTATTCTGTGTGATCTTCTGCTGGAGCTGCTCAGATAACTTTATTTATTCGTCATGTAGAAAGAGAATTTAGTCAACCCACTGTATTATCACATATTTTATTAATTCATTCAATCACTTTACATGTAAACTGTCGTAGTTTGATTTCTCTGTTTGTTGATGTTCTGTGACTATAACTGATTAATAATGATCCATATTAATAATGATAACATGTTTTTTTCAGTAAATATCCTCTGTCCTTTGTGTCCTGTGTCAGAAAACAGTTTAAAGACAACTGGACCAAACTGTAGGATCAGTTTTTAAAACACATATAGTTAAGGATGATCAGTGACTGTATATAAAGATGATCAATTTCTGTATACGAAAACGATCAGTTAATGTATATTAAGACGATCAGTGATTGTACATAATGACAATCAGTGAGTGTATATAAAGATGGATGACAAGTCCTCACTTCCTCCCGTTGTACAAAAAGGAAACTTAAACATCTCTGGGGCCGTGGTAACATGGTCCCGCCTGTACACACTCTCGACCAATGATGAGTCAGTCTCAGCTGTCAATCATGAAGTACCTTAGCATAACCCCTTGCTGACCCTGACCCTGACCCTGAGGTCACTCACACCTGCTGCTGCATCAGACCTGGGACCTGTACTACGAAGCAGGATTTGCGGTTAACTTCAGGTTTGACTTTGGGCTTTTCATCCTATGAAGCTTGTTCACGTCTTACTGGGACAAATCACCACGGTCACTTATGTTGATCGGCTAATCTTCATCGTCAATAGCCAAACTACTGACCAATCAGATCACTGGAAAACCAGAGTCCTCATTCTACAGGATCCTGACTGGGACAAAAGATTTTAGAGAAATAATAATAGAGAGCAGTGGATATTTATAGATGAGTGGTTTCTTGTCACTGTTCCAGACTTTTCATGTGTCCACTCTGGTTTCCAATGAACAGAGGGAGAGATTACCACATTAAATAAATACATAGACTCATTAAAAAATTAGAGCTTCATTTGAATTCAAGAGAGATTATTTGATTCCCGACAGAATCCCTGTGTTTTACTTTCTTATTCTATCACAGCAGCTCGGAAGAGCACGAGGAGACAAACAAAAACTAAATACTGTTAGAATTATTAGAACAATTATTCAAACACTGTGCAAGGTATCCCATGATTATGGATGAACAGTTCAGTCTGATTGACCTCATCATACGTTAACTTCTTCACTCCTCTGCTTCAGCAGCAGAAACAGTCTGACATCACTTCAGCTTCTCTTCAATTGATCATCGTCAGACAGAAGATCAAAAATATTCACTCAATAGTAAACTTGATAAATTCCTGTGCTTACACATTACATGATATTTAGAATTTTTTTTGAGTGGTTCTTTTCAATTTTAGTTATTTTATCATATTATTTATGTTTCCCTTTTGTAGAATGTCACTTTCACATGTCGCTGGAACCGAAGTTGCCTGCTGGTACCAGCGTTTCTTCTCAGATCATATTAATGTATTAATTAACTTTATTTGATGATGTCGTTTGCAATTAATGACTCTGCCTCTTCCACATGAATGTGCACGATCTAAAAACCGAGGGCTAAACTGAGACAGTTGATATCCAACTTTGCAGTACATGTTATCAGGACGGAGGATGTTGGGTGCAGTTAGGCCAGATAATAAAAAACATATTCTGGGAATGTTGAAATTGCTTCGGCGCAAAGGCCCCTGAGCTTCAGTGTCTGAACAACGTTAACAAAAGAGACAAACCAGCAGAAGAATATATTTCACAAACACCTGGAACTGTTCTGTGAACGATCGTTCTGTAAATGCCACTTATAGACTACATGACACAACATTTCCCCCAAACACCTGCTGCTGACTGGATCTCTGCACTAAAAATAGAGTAATGAGTCCATCTAAAGGTGGGAGGGGGCCGCACAAATACCTCTGTCGACCCTGCTGTCAGCTGCTGGTCACCATGGCAACAGACACACCCCAACACGCCCCCATGAGCAGGTGTGTCGCCCGCAGCTCAAATATTTGTTGTTTTTTTTTTTCCTCTGGTTAACCACATACTCGAGTCACATTCCTCCGAGCCCTGAGTCACATTCCTCCGAGTCCCTGGCCAGGTTCAAGACCGAAGAGAACAAACATCTGTACACAAACATCTGTCCACATACATCTGTCACCTCTGTGACTCCAGGTTCTGGAGCCCGCCAGGGTCCAGGACTGAGGACAACAGGTCTGATTCAACACTGACCAGAATCACAGACCCAACAGACTCTATGACCTCTGACCTCACATGTTCTGATGATGTCACATCACAGTTTTTATGTGACCCAGACACTGGATCCAGTGAATCATCGAAGAGTCAGAAAATTTATTTCGATCAAACTGTAAAATCTGAACCTCCGACAGCTTAGTCGGGCCCAAGTGTGTTTCTGCAACGGAGGTAACCTTTTTCATGTAATAATCAGGTCCAGGTCTAAAGTTAAACTTTACCTCTGTTTTCAGGTGATAATCAGGTCCAGGTCTGGACTCACCTTCTTTCCATATGCGGCTCCCATTCTTCTCCGAGCTCTGCTCAGTCTTCGCCGTGTGTTTTGTGTAGGTTTGTGGCAGCAGGTTCACAGTCCACAGTCTTCCTGTCTTTCTTTCGTCTCCAGCCCGTCTCTTTTTTCCCAGCAGCCTCGGTCCTCCCCCCACTGCCTGGCAGCCTGACAGCCCGGGCACTGGGGTGTGTTAACCCGCCCAACTGAGAGGCAACCCAGCCAGCTCCATACCAGACCAGGACCACAGCAGAGAGAGGAGAGCAGCCGGTCCGAGGCAGAAACTGAGCGAGTGTTTGGGGGTGGGGGGCGTTCCTGCCACCTGTTACTGCCTGACTCCCTGCTCTCGGCTGTGAGGAGTTAAGATGCTCTGACTGGATTAATGTAATTGGAGGTGACATGGACGGAGCAAGCAGTGAAGTCAGACCGGGGTCTGTGGACCAGACTGGATTCTCTCCACCAGACTGTGACAGGCCTGAGCTTCCTCAGGAGAGACGCTGGAACTACAGGAGGTCAGCATGTATTCATCCACACATGTGGAAAGAGGATTCAGTCTCACATGAAACACGATAATTCTATCATCAAAATCATCTGCTAATATGACTTAAAGCTGGAGTTTGAACAGACGAGTGTCACATTCAAACTTCAACGAGTTTGCACCGTTGACATCAGGTGAAAGTGTGTTAATTGGGTGAATCAGGTGAAACCATATGAATCTATTTCAGTTTTAAGTCTAGTCTTCGTCAGTGCGCAGGTAGTGATGGGTTTGACATCAGCCAGCAGTGATTGGTTTATCCCGGGAGTTAATAGGGGAGTGGCCATAGTGACAGAGGCAGAGTCGGCTTCAGCAGCTCGTGAGTGTGGAAGAAATCAAAGAGAAACGCTGCATCCAGACTATATACATCCCTCGTTTCTTCCTGGTCAGAGAGGGTGGAGTCTAATGTGGCGTGATGGAAGTCTCGGGATCGAGGAGTAGATGACTTCACCGGCAGCTGTCTGTGTCTGACAGAGCTGCTGCCTCACTGGTCAGAGCCTCCATCTTCCCTTTCGTCCTCCAACTCTTCTGCTCCTCTTCCTCCCTCAGTGCAGTCGTCCTGGCCTCCTCTTCCTGGTGGAAGTTTCTTAAACTGCTCTTTGATCTTCCTCTCTTCCATCTTCTTCCTGTTGTCTGAGGTCAGGTCTGACCTGGATGATAACTGGAGGACAATTTACAATCGGGGCCCCGAGACTCTGGAACCATCTGACTAAGGACATCAGGTTCTTGAGAGAAACGTTTATCAGAGAACATTTCCTGATTTAACATTAATCTTAATATTCTTGAAACTTTAATAACTTTTTTGTTTTTATGTCTTATTTGCTAAGTTGTTTGTAATCTGAATCTGAAATGAAAGTTCTCTCTATAAATAAAATGATTATTTTAACTGAAGTAAACGATTAAACAAACATGACATCATCATCTGATTGTGATGTCACATTTTCACCATCTCGCGTTCTCATCTGGGGAACTGCAAATCTCCAACACTCAAAAGCAAACGTGGTAACCATAGTGACCATCCTAAATCAGATCATAGATCAGAATAAAAATGTTCAGTTTCATGAAAAATAAGAATAATTCTTTGTTGCAGAGCAGAATTTTATTTTGAGATTTTTTTTTGTTGGTGTTAAATGACTCACTCAGGTGTGTGTGTGTGTAATCATAATGAATGAAATCACACTTACTCTGTATTCACTTATGTACACGATAAATAAAATATCAATAATCAATGCTGATGATCAGACTGAATCACACCTCAGAGCTACAGAGTGATCACATGATTTAATATTTCAATGACTCCACAAACATGGCCGTCATGACTCGTGGTCTGACTGTGATCGTAGAGACCAGAGGGGTCAGGTGGTCTACTGGTGGTCTGTAGTGGGCAGAGCCTCCGGCCCGTCATGGCTGGGACCCGACATCTGCATGAAGAGCTCCCTCAGCTCTGTGATGTCATCATCAAGTGACGGCAGGGGCGGGGCCGACCGCTGCTCGCGCTCCTCGATGAAGTCCCACAGACGGACGTTGTTCATGAACTGAGAAAACAAACACACGTCGGTGGACTACGAAACCCAGGTGAACTGAGCCGATGGGACTACAACTCAAAATGGCGGCAGTGGATTCTCACCCTGACGTTCCCCTCGGAGCTCAGCTGTTTCCGTGGCCGGTCGGGTTCTGCAAGGGTTCCGTCTGGGAAGGAGTGAAGATACAAACACTTGGCTCCAAACGGACACGAACCACGACCCTGATCGAAGTACTTGCAGGACTTTTTACTGCAGACGGACAGGAAACAGGAGACAGGTTTAGGTTCAAGTCTGTGGTCGGTCTGGACTGGAGCTGATGACATACTGACGGATGAGTAAGAAATCAAATATACTGAATAAAATGACAGACATGCGGAGAAAATGAAATATTAAGTTTGTCTTCTAAAGTTGAAACTGAGCTTTAAAGGTTGAATGATTAATCAATTATGATCCAATAATCAAATGTAATTAATGACATTATTGAGAGCATAAATGTTGTAATAAATGCAACATTAGACAATAAGACAAACGTACAGTGCCTTCATGACTGCTGAAGTACAATAAACGCCTAGTGGCAGCTCAGGCACAGACGGGTAGCTCACCTGACTCCAGACTTGAAGAGGTCTATGAGCTGGTCCTTGTCGTCCTGGTTCTCCACCCAGTACATTGAGGGGATGACGAACTCTGAGACGACCCGGCACTCTGGACACGACCTGAAACAAAGAGAGTTTACACCAGAGACCAGAGACGCTTGTGCTTGTACTACAAAGCAGGATCCGTGGTTATGTAAAAGATTTAATATCTGTAAACAAAAGTGCTTTTACCAATATGTCTATGAAAGGCTCAACCGATATATCGGTCAGGCTCTACTCAAAACAAAGTCACCTGCTGGTATCAGTGTTTCTTTTCACATCATATTAAATTTCATGGTCCTGACAATGTCATTTGTAATTAACGACTCTGTCTTTTCCACATGAAGGCGGGTTGATTGAGACAGTTTATATCTAGCTTCGTAGTATAAGTTGTCTGGGACAGTACAGGCCCCTGACCAGACAATTAGCAAAGAGACCCCAGACCCTGTTCCTGACTCTGGTATTGCTTGTATGAAGGCTCTTACTTGATGATCACATTGCTGAAGTTTCTGGTGCAGCGCCACTTTCGGATGCAGCCCAGACAGAAGGTGTGACAGCAGGAGGACAGAATCCCGAACCTGCGGTCTGATGGGTTCGGCTTCTGCACCACCACCTCCATACAGATGGAGCACACCTGCACAACAACAACAACAACAAAAAACAATTAGACAACTACAACAACATGACAACAATAAAAAAAACAGTGACTCGGTGAACTCACCTTGTCCTGACTGAGCTGAGCCGCAAATGCCTTCTCCATGTCAGCCTCAAAGGCCAGAAGACACATCTGCAGACAGACACAGAGACTTCATCAGTTAAGTTATGTGACATTGACCTCTGTCCTTTGTTCAGTCGTCATGGAGACATCTCCTGCTTCTCACTGTTTAACCTTTGGATCTGAACATAAATTAATTTGATCAACAGTGAACCTGTAGAATTTCACTAGGTTCATTTACGTCTCATCACTTTACATTTTTCAAATGTTATGTTTGTTTTTCCTTTGAACGACAATTAATAAAGTTTGAATATTTTGAACCACGGCAGCAGGTCAACAGGACACTTCACTGTGATCAATCACGAATCCACAAAACATCACTGACTACACCTTAAAATCACCTTCTCGTGCGCTCTCCGCTGCTCAGGGTCGTGGGGATGGAGCACCTGCAGACCACACACCTCACACGGGTCGCCGTGGAGATACGTACAGTTTTCTTCATAGAAACAGTGTCCGGTGGCGGCATAGGGACACAGCTGGGGGAGGTCATGGGAAGCCCCACCCATTGGGGGAGGGGCTTAAGAGAGCACAGGTAAAGGGAAAAAACCCACAAATAAATATCAGCGTTAAACATCAGCTGTGACTCGACGTCAGGACGCCTCGTCATGTGCTACTCATTATATCATGGACAGCTGTCAGCTAATCAGAAGCGAGTCGTGTCGTGTGTCAGACCTTGTTCCTGCACCGAGGCGTCCAGGCCCGTCCTGATGGCGGCCACATACGACTGAGGAGCTGCTGCTGCCGTGACCTCTGGCCACAAACTCTCTGCTGGATCCCCGAACCTCCGGTCTACGCCCACAACTGAGAGACAGACAGGTCAGACGTCAGAGGTCCATCAATCCAGTACTTATATAGAACTTTTCACTTTGGCGTACGAAATGGAGGAGCCATCGACCTTCTGGTTATTAAACGACCCGCTTAATCTCCTGAGCCACAGGAGATATACACGGCAGCCCGCTGCTGTATATTTTCATGTTCATTTATTTTACAACCGGAGCCTGTTTACACACAACTCTTCATCATGGAGCTGTGCGTGTGTGTGTATGTGCATTTTACAGGCGTGTAGTATGTTTGTCACCTCTGTCTCTCAGGACCGGGTTCTTCTTCATTCCACCTCTGACTGAACCCCCGCGTCCGGCTCCTGGTCCTGGTGCTCCTGGTCCTGGTCCTCCTGCAACACCTGGTCCTCCTGGAACACCTGGTCCTCCCAAAACACCTGGTCCTCCCAGAACACCTGGTCCTCCCAGAACACCTGGTCCTCCCGGAACACCTGCTCCACCTGGTCCACCCCCCTGCCCCTCTGAGGCTCCTCCCCCTCTGAATGAAGGTTTGATGTGATCATACCTGTACACAAAATACACCATACACACCTGAATACACACAGGAAGTGATGTAACTGTTTTGACAAATACAGGATTTGATTGGATTCCAATTCTATTTCAATTGTTAAAAAAATCACATCAGATGAGATCAAAGCTCTTTGCACAGTGAACACACAGTGAGGTGTGTGTGTGTGTGTGTGTGTGTGTGTGTGTGTGTGTGTGTGTGTGTGTGTGTGTGTGTGTGTGTGTGTGTTACCTGCAGCGTTCTCCATAGGCACAGGTTCCTCTAAGGTAGAACTTGCAGATGGTTGAGGGTTTACTGTTGTTCAGGTCGTGAGAGAACAAACAGCGGCTGCCCTCTCGACACACGCCATGGAGGAAGTACCTGAAACGCAACACACACAGAGGAAGTCAGCAGCTTCAAACAAACGTTCATCACCGTAGCAACAGGGATTTTTCAGCACTGTGATTGATTGGCTGGTAGTACAGGTGAACTGTTAAATTCCCGTTGTTAATCAGTGAACAAGATTCACTACTGTAACCTGCATGTTACAATGGCAACAAATGCTTAAGATCACTAAATCAATGACCTTTTAAGCTTCGCCAGGACCTTTGACACTTTTCAAAGTGATGTCAGGGTTTTTTTTCAAGGACTTTCCGGAGCACTTCAAAGACCACATCAAACTATACCATACATGTTTTATTCAAAGCAGAAATGAATTGATCACACACACCTACACAATCTTGTACTTCCACTAATTGCATTTCATAGGACATTTCCTTCCCCATCATCACTAAATCCCTAACCGCAAACCTGATTCTGACCGGAACCTTACAACAATGTCTCTAAACCCTCAAACGGCCCTTTCAAAAAGTGAGGACCGGCCAACAAAGACATAAGTACATGTACGCACGCAAACACACACACACACATGCGCGCGCAAACACACACACACACACACACACACACACACACACACACACACACAATCACAGAGTTTGGTTCAGTAGAACTTACGCGCACACGAGCTAACAGCTAAAAACATTAGCAGAAAACATCACGATGCTAACGCGCCCGCCGAAATCTCAGGCAGAAACAGCGCGAGATTCCGACAAAGACCGAGAGATAGGTGACAGACAGACAGACAAGCGACACACAGACAGACGGACAGACGAGTGACACACAGACAGACCGACCGACTCACCTGCAGGTCACCTGTTTGGTGCTCATCTTCCTCGCGGAGCTTCGGGCTAAACGGCTGCTTCAGAGCATAGAGGCTTCGGAGTTGTCGCTTCGGTGTTCCGTTCAAACGGGTCCGACTGAGATCCGCAGTCGCAGCGGGACGGTTCCTATGCGCTCGGTCTGTTTCATGTTCCTGCTGCACAACAGCGTTAAAAAAAAAAAAAAATTAAATAAAGACTTTTAGAGGATGTGATTGGTTTGTCTTTCTGTCTGTCTGTTTTGTGTGTTCATTTGTTTTTTTGTTAGCAGGATAATTCAAAGAGTTATAGACAAATTTGCATGAACATTTGATCAAAGCCGTTTCTCCACAGTAAAAGGTGATTCAATTTTAGAAGATTTGGTCTGTGCTCTTAATACTGCTACTTTCGTTTCTCCCACCACTTCTTCATTCACCTACCATTACCTAGAGTTAATTACTAGACTATAGTATAGTATAGTTATTAGTTACTTTACTGATGACGTGTGTTCATCTCCAGCAGATACAATTGTTCCTGTTTTTTCTGAAATCAAGTTAAACTTATTTATCCTCTTTGACATGTAGTTTCATTTTTCTCCTTTGACATGTAGTTTGAAGACACTGGAGTTAAAAGCTCAGACTCTTTAGTCTACTTTCAACAAGCTAGAGATGTTGCATTGAACTAAGTCATGAAGTCAGAAAAACATTTCACACACAGACAGAGGGAGAGAGAGAGAGTCTGATTGAGGGGATGGACAATGTGTTGACCTACATTAAGTCTGTCTTTTAATTTGAAAGTGGATGATCGACTGACTGAGCCACAGTGACAAGAAACCGCTTGACAGGCCTGTTTCCATGACTATGCTGCCAACGTGGTCCAAAGGTCACCTGTTCAGATCGAAGCAGCAACAGGCGAGCTGGGTCATGTGACGCACTGGCTGACAGCAGAGACAACATGATTGGCTGGAGCTGGGGTTAGGATGTAATCTAATAGGCTGCAACCTGGCAACCAGGTGTGACACGGAGGAAGAGAGAAGAAACACACTGAAGACAAGAAGTCAGAGAGGAGCGGACGGAGAAAAAACGAAGACAGAACAACTGGACAAGAAAGACTAGGAAGAGGAAGAGGAGGAGGAAGAGTAGGCGATGGAGCGCAGTGTGATCCGGCTGATTCACTGTCAGAAGGACATCTTCTGCTTCTCGGTGCCGGAGGAGTGTCCGAGCTGTGGGGAGGAGCTGAGGGGGAGCAGACTGCAGGAGGCGCCGGTCAGTCTGCCCTCCCCCTTCACCAACGGACACAAGAGCTCCTGCTGCCTGCTGGTCGCACCTGCACACGACAACCAGAACAGGTAGAGTTACTAATGTATTAGTATCCAGTTCACACTGGGCAGTCATGGGACACAAGGTTCTAACCAGTCTGAACCAGCTCTAAACAGCGTGTGTCCTGCTGTTTTGTTCTCAGAGAGTTTGATGGGACATCAGATCTGCACACTGGCATCTCCAACACCAAAGGTAGGACTCACAGGTCAGGGGTCAAAGGTCAGGCAGGTGGTCTCTCTGAATCTGTTCTCAGTCCTCAGTCCTGTGCTAGTTCCAAGGACCTGGTTAACAGGCTAAGGTCCATGTGATCCTCTGACTTCTAGTACCATCATGAGGCCATTTTAGTTTATTCAGTGTGTGCGTGTGTGTGTGTGTAGGAGTTGTGTTCAACTACACACAGGATGGGGTCCGTAGGGACCAGAGTGGGTGGGAGCACTGCGTCAGTGTTCCTCTGGTCCGACCTGACACGTTCCACCTGCTGGCTCAGTGGGACCAGTACATGGACCGCTTCTCGGATGCACCCACATGGGACCCTGCATGGCACAGGTACAAATCACACATTGGTACACCTCACACCTGGTACAAGTACAAATCACACTTGGCACAGGTCAACACAGTGCAGTCTGACCACCCGTCTCTCTCTCCCTCCTTGTCTGTCTCTCTCTCTCAGGTTCGATAAGGACGACCATAATTGCTTCAGTTTCTGTCTTCGCTACGTGAACAGCGTCCTGGCGGCGGAGGGGCGCAGTGCTCTGACCAGAGAGACCTTCACTCACAGCTTCATCCTGCCAAGGATGAAGAGAGTCTCAAAATACACCACAGTGTACCAACACATCCAGAGACACCAGTACTACGTGGTGGACAGACAGGAGGATGTTACCACCAGTGTTGGGCAGTAGCCTAATATGATTACTTTTTTCAGTACCAGTAGTGTGAGGGATTACAATCTGATTTTACACTTCTAAAAGCGTAGATTTTCAATTGGGTTAGGGTTCGTTCACTACATCCTGACAACCTCTCTTCTTTCGCTTTTCCTCCAAATTTTAATAGGGAGGAATAGAGGAAACGGAAATATGAATCTGTTGTACGACCAATCACATTGCGATCTCTTATCGTGTTGTGGCCCTACAACACGACCGTAACCATAGCTCCATAACTCTGAGGATGCTGAAACATGAGATGAGGAAACAGGTTAATTCAAGACTTTCAAAGTTAGAGCTGCTTCTCTGAGCCGTGACTGACTGCTGCAGAACACAAGACATCAGACAACATGAAGTCTAGATGTGAGCACTACACGTTGTGTGCGTGTATGTGTGTGTGTGCGTGTGTGTGTGTGTGTACACACCAGGACAAGTCTTTGTTTGTTTGTTTGTTCTTCTCTGTGTCTCATGTCTGTCTGTGTAATAAACTGTCACTGTTTTGTAATAAATGGCAACATCATTAAAGTACAATAGCATTACAATTTTCCACAAATGTATGTGTCATTTAAAGTATGAACCGTTTGACTTTAAATGTGAAGCTGCAGCTGTTCACAAGAAGCACCACCAGGGGCGCTACAGACACCACGTTGCTGTCAGTGTGAAGGTAACGGACACTAACAGTCAGGTGGGTTTCTTCTGGGGTGTCGTGTTCTCCTCTACACGCACAAACTGGATTTTATCTGAACACATAAACAGCGGGTTTATTAACTGAAGGCCTCTACAGGGGGAAAAGACAGGAGGCGATCATATTCCACCCGGACACGTATTCTGTGACACCGCAGCGTGCAACAGCAAAAGCCTTCCCCTCTCGCTGCTCGGTCTCCAGCAGCTCCCGGTCCCAGCAGCTCTCGGTCCCAGCCGGTCCCGACAACATGCAGGCGGAGTTCCGGGCTCCTCGGCGGCGGACCCGGGTGCACGAGGCATACGAGGCTCCGCTGCCGGTGGGTCGCAGCCCGGGGGAGAGGGCTGAGTTCCGGGCGGAGCTCATCAACCAGCACGTGTTGGTCTGTCATCGAGACCACATCCAGAAGATCCACAACCAGGTCTGAGTTAAACCACATGATCTGAATCCAGGTCTGAGTTAAACCACATAATCTGAAATCAGGTCTGAGTTAAAGCACGTCATCTGAAATCAGGTCTGAGTTAAAGCACGTCATCTGAAATTAGGTCTGAGTTAAAGCACGTCATCTGAAATCAGGTCTGAGTTAAAGCACGTCATCTGAAACCAGGTTTGAGTTAAACTACATGATCTGAATCCAGGTCTGAGTTAAACCACATAATCTGAAATCAGGTCTGAGTTAAAGCACGTCATCTGAAATTAGGTCTGAGTTAAACTACATAATCTGAAACCAGGTTTGAGTTAAACCACATAATCTGAAACCAGATTTGAGTTAAACTACATCATCTGAAACCAGGTCGGAGTTTTGTATCTCAGGCTGAACAGATTTTGTTGTTTCTCAGGGATATTTTGGGAAAGGTATCCTTTCCAGAGCGAGACCAGACCACAGCATTTCCGACAAATGGGAGGGTAAGTTTACACCAATTCAGTGACATCACCATTTGTCTGGTCCAGTCGATGCTGTTGGCTGATTTTGCTGGTTCCTGTTTCTGTTACAGAACACAAAGGTTTGTTTCTACCCGTCGTCTCACAGTCGAGGTCAGTGACATCCCATCCAGCCTGTTCACAAGATGACATCACATTCTGTCTCTTCACATGGTGACCTCACATCCTGTCCTCGCCCCCTGCTCCGTCCAGGTACGAGGAGATGCTCAGGTGGGCGGAAGCAGCTCTCGTCGCTCAGGGATTGGATGGCGAGGCTGTCAGTCAAATCCTGAGCAGTATTTCTCAGCCTGTAGAGATGGAGGATGTTAGGAGGGAGGTGGCAGGGGGGAAGAATGGGCACAGGGGTGAGGAGGGGCCAGGACCAGAGGGTGGAGTCTGTCTCGGCACAAAGAGGCAGAGGTCAGAGGTTGAGCCGGAGGCCAAAAGAAGCTGCAGGTAGAGTCGCTCATTTCCAGGTCATCAGACTCCTTTAAAATTTGTATATAATAATTTCTTCTACTTGTTTTATACAAATATACAAATTACACAAAGACGACCATATTCTCTGGTTTATATTTCTGGCACAACTCAGTGGAGGTGACTGGAGTTTTTTATGAGGAAAAAAGCTGGAACGTTCCTTTAAAGCAGTTTTCATGTGAACCTATGTGAGTGTGATCAAACAGAAGAAACTACATTAATCATCTTTATCATCAAATATCAGGTTGGACCCTCAAGGACTGAATCTTGATCACAGCTCAGACCCCAATCACGACCCCGATCCTGACCCTAGCTCTGACTCCGACCCCAATCATGACCCCGATCCTGACCCTAGCCCTGACACCGACCCCAATCATGACCCTTATCCTGACCCAAGTTCTGACTCCGACCCCAATCTTGACCCTGATCCTGACCCAAGCTCTGACTCCGACCCCGATCCTGAGCCTTTGGTACCAGGGTCTGGTTTTGTCCTGGTGGTCCGGGACAGTGAGGTGAGTCTCCATCTGATCTGAATCTGTTTCCACATCCAGACTTAAAGTTCACCTCTGGTTTATTCTTGGATCCCGTTGTGTTGAATCAGTGTGTTTGTTGTGTGTCACAGGTCGGTGACGGGGTCCGGGGGGTCAGAACGACTCCGTTCTCTCTGTCAGAGTATCTGCAGCTCAGTCCGGAGGAGGTGACTCAGTCTGTCTTATCAGACATCAAATCATGTGACTATGAGACATTAACATACATGTCTCTCCTCAGCACTGACACAACATGATGCATTGTGGGTAGAAATGTTGTCTGACTTTCTCCAGTGCTGCAGAACATCACCATGTCACAATACATTAAAAACAGCTGCAGTCAGACAGAGCAGTTGTTCTCCTCAAGCTGCAGCAGCTGGAACCACCTCTGTGATGACAGAACTGTGCACATTGGCTGAATGCTCTACTGACATGGCGTGTCTTAGGTTTTTATTGGAGGAAGTTCAACTGTGTTATCTGCTCTGTTTATTACTTCAAAGAGGATGTGATGGATTTGATCCTTTTGACACTTATTTATTTACACATCATCACTTCACACTATAGTTTTCATCTTCAGCTAGAAAAGATGAAAAAACTCCATCTCCATCTGTCTGCAACTACAGGCCTTCTTCCTGGTCTACAGTCTGGGCTGCCTGTCTGTCTACCTGCACCAGGTAACTGCCTGTCTGTCTTAAAGACTGGTTCTATAACATCATCGTGTGACCTCACCCCTGTCCCCTGCTGTGATTGGTCAGGAGCCCCTGACGATCATCCAGCTGTGGAGGAAGTTCCGGTCCCTGAATCCCGACTTTGTCACCTCATATGCAGCTTATCATCACTTTCGCAGCAGGGGGTGGGTCCCTAAAGGAGGGGCCAAATACGGCGTCGACCTCAGTAAGACACAGAATACCACAGTACAACACATGTTGACACACTGACATTCCGACTTCAGTTGTTCACTAACCATCGTCACTGTTCAACTTCTTGTTTTCAGTGTTGTACCGGAAGGGCCCACCTTTCTACCATTCAAGGTAACACACACACACACACACACACACACACACACACACACACACACACACATACGCACAAACCAACACAAACACACTCAGAACATCACCGCCCTGGAACTGGAACCTGGGTTTTTAATTTTTGCCCTGAACATAATGTCTGAACAAAACACATTACATCAAAGAAGTCAAAACACGTCCTCCCTGTCCTCTCTGAACTTGTCCCTCTCCTCTTGCTGTAGTTACTCTGTGGTAATTGAGCAGGTTGACGATACATTCAGAGGTTCTGCGTTGCGTCCATTTTCATGGCGTTCTCTGGCGACTCTCAACAGGATCACTGCCAGTGTCTCCAAGGTAACTGGTCTTATTACATGCATCATGCGTGATTATGGTTTTTTGTTTAACTCTGACTGTTTGTTTTACAGGAACTGATGTTGTGTTACATCATCCATCCAACCGACCTGACAGCGGCTGAGCTGGACTCACCTGAGTGTCTGAGCAGACTGAAGGTCCAGGTAACATACTGACAGAGACAAATTCAGAGTTTAGAGCCGAGATGAAGAATCACTTCATAACAGTGATTATAATAATAATAATTTATTGTCATTATTAATGAGTAGAACAGAAAAATAGTCTGCATCTGATTTTATCGTTGAAAACATTTAAAGATTTTTATCCAACAAACATGTCAAATGTCTGTAGTTGTGAAAAGACAAACACACACACACACTGCTGAACTGTTATTTTGTTAAATAAAAATCTAATTGTGATATAAAAAAATATGGAAATATGTAAAACATCTGGTGAGTTTGATTTGAATTGAGTTTAGTTTTTTTTCGTTCTCAGGAAGTGATTGCCAGCAGATGGGTTTCCTCCAAGGAGCGGGCAGAGCAGGAGGACATCTGATTGGCCGGACAGGAGAAACTGGTGACGTCACAGTGACGCAAAGTGGCATGAGGTCACGACGAGACCAACCGAAATCAGATTTTCACGTTTCAGTGTGAATTTACCCGTATATTTTTGTATTATTAAAAGAAAGTATGAGAAATGAGCGTGTCTATGTTTGATTGACAGCATCTGTAACTATAAACGACTGTCTGAACTGTGAGGAAATGATCGAACTAACGCAAATGGACCAAACCACCGTGAGCGTCACGCACCAAACTGCGGATCACACCATACACATCATGTAGTGTCCGACCGTCGAGTCGATCCGTAAACGGCCCCTCACACACACAAAGTAAGAACTTCAGATGGCCTGTTGAGGATGTACGTGTGAAACAAAGTGAACATATTTTTATTTTTTTTAACTTTTAGACCAGCCCAAGACACGTTTTTTTTTCTACTGTCAAGTTACCGCTCCGGTCCAGTAGGTGGCGGCAGCGTACCCATAAGCTGGTTTGCCCGCCACCATTAATCTTCGAAGCAGCATTAGAAGAAGAAGAGGAGAACGAAGAAGAAGAAGAAGAAGAAGCAGCAGCAGCGGCCTCCGTCCCTTCCCCCTTTAGCAGAACCGATACACGTCGAGAGGGTAACGACCGTCAACCGAACAGTGACCAACCATCTGCTGTTATTACGCCCGAGTCGCGGAGTATCCAGGTAAAACTCTTCTCCGCCCCTTCGCTAATAGCAGGTGGATACCGGAGATAAATCGTGGGAGGCCCTGCTCGGCTCCGGTTAGCTGCTAGCTCTTCAGCCGCGGCAGGCCTCATGGTGTGTTTGCACCGAAACCGGCGGAGGTCAGTCACCGGACACTCATTAACGGGAGTTTGACGGTGACTGAACGGCGTATTTAGCTGCGTGTGTCTAACGGCTTAGCTAACCGCTAAGCTAGTAGCCCGGTGTGATGAGGTCACGGGAGGGGAAGTAACCTGTGCAGGTGTTAGATGACTGAAAACTACTAATCATGGTGCGAGTTCAGCTTCACCGGACAAACCTCACGTCTCTATGACAACGTCGCGTGCTAGCGTCTGCGCGGACCACGAGACACCGAGGTCCGCACGTCCGGCTCGCGTGAGGCGTGTTTCTGACGGTCTGTTGTTTAGTGCGACACCAGGCCGAGCGAGCTGGACCTGCGGCTGTCGGTCTGTACTGATTGTAGATTGATCTGCTGACTGGTGACAGACTTTTGACTAATGTCAGAGTCGTGACCCTGATCCGTGTGAACGTCCAGATGAGCAAACAGCTGTGACATTATGGAGTAAATAATGTTATAGTCAAAATTATTAATACAGAAAATACTCATCAATGAAAATAACTGATGAAACTTTTCTCTTTTCTTGTGTGTGTGTGTGTATGTGTGTGTGTGTGTGCGTGCGCGCGCGTGTGTGTGTGTACCAGCAGGACTATGGCCGACGACCTGGACATCGAGGCGATGTTGGAGGCTCCGTACAGGAAGGTGAGGGTTGTTCCTCTCTTCTCTGTTACTGAGACTCAGCCAGACTCTACTGCTCTCCCACGCTGACCTCTGATCCCCGAGTCTAGTTGGAGGTGATCCAAGTTCACTCGCGGGTCAAATGATTCAGGCTCTAAAATAAAGTCAGGACGTTTTCAGAAATCAAGCCCAGTTCCGAGTAGATACATGGATCAGACGGGTATTTACTGTGACACACACACACATACACACAAACACACAGTCCACCTGGACTGCATCTTTTTTGCGTGGATTCAGTCTTTTCATCTGATCCCAGACTGACCAATCAGACGCCTCTTAATGAGCCTGAACGACTGAAGTGACCAAACCTCAGTTATGACATAATTGTAAGTCGGTGTCAGCTGTCAATCATGGTGTCTCAGCCTGCTTTTATTGCATCAAATAACTAATCGAAACCAACTTGAGCGCTTGAACACACTGATTTGATGAGAAACCATCTTTGGTTTCATCTCACATTAGAGAAGCCCCTCATGTCATCCATCTTAATTTACAGTGTGTGGTTTCAACCTGTGTTCCAGTCAGTCACATGATGGCTGCTCCCTCATGTCAGGGATTGATTGGTTAATGGCCAAGGATCACTAAGCGGGCAAACTCGAGGTTTACTCCTCACCATTTGGGTCTATGTCGTGTGATTTATCACTGACTCAAAATATCAACTGTCGGGGCATGATTTTCAGACCTTAACTGTTTTCTGTTTAATGATGATTCAGAAAATAAATTCAACTTAATTTTATGTCGCCGATAATGACAACAATTAATAGATGAATCAATTAGTCGGTCAATCGAACAACTATTTTTTTAAATTGATTTATGGTTTGTGTCATCCTTCCAGAAGATGCTTTCAGCCTCTCTTATCTTTGTCTCATAACATTTGAAGACATCGGCTTGGAATTGGGATATTTTTCACTCTCCTGACTTTTATTAATCAATGGATCAATCAATTAGTGACAGCAGTTTTAAATGAAACGGGCTGCAGGTCGATCGTGAAAGGCCAAAGGGAAGGACACAGTTCCTTACGCTGTACAGAGCTGCCTCTGAGCAGTAGAGTCGGGCTGATGATGATGGTGATGATGATGATGGCGTTCCTTCACAGACTGTCATGAATAAATGCCCATCTATCTTTCTTTGTAGACTTGCCTAACGATTTCTCACCTCTACTCCCCTGAATGCCAGTGTGATCTGTCACAAACATGAAGGTAGTAAAAAAGCCCCCATCATGCATTGCTATACTGTGGTCCCCATGGTAACATGACTGTGGTCCCCTTGGTCACTGTAAACTGGGTTTGGCCCAAACGCCAGAGGAGACACAGCTGAGGATTCTTGGAGACGGAAGTGTAGTGATCAGCTGATTAATATTCAAGGGAGGATCATGGGAAAGGCAGTGTAACAGCAGTTAATCACGAGAGCTGAGGAGAAACCAGGGTCAGGACCCAGGTTGGATCTGGTTTGGGTCAGGAGGCAGAGCAGGGTGTGGTGGGTGGGGCTTAGCAAGGTGTGCTGCAGGTGAGTTCTCTCAGGATTCATATAACACTGAGATGTTGGTCTCTGCCTCCGAAGTCAGTGATTTTTTTTCTTCAGCAGCTCTGCAGGAAGTATAAAGGTGTGAGGTTGTTTTAGACACTTGGAGACAGTCATTGTAGAGAGACGGACACAGTCACAGTAAAGACAGAGATGGGGGGGGGTGGCCGCACTGAGACATGCTGAATGGACAGGTGTGGTCTCTGAACAGGTGAGGGGACAGTCTGAGGTGTGGAGGGTGTGTCCTGGTCTGAGTTTAGTGACTAAGACTCATGTCTGCTTCAGGGCCCTTCAGGAGTCCCAGCACCAAAACCAGCACAGCATCCTCATCCACACGGCGGAGGACGAGACTGCTGCCGGACCCCCTCCCCCACACTGGCACCACCCACCTCCAAACCCCCCACCCAAAGCCCGAGGTTCAGCTTGGCACTGACTGACTGACCCTGACTGACCTCTGACCCCCCCACCCCCTTTACAGAACAGCCTGTTTGAATATGACTCATAAACTTTTTTTGTATTCTCTCTTGCCCCGCCTCCTTCCCTCCCCCGCAACAAACACCTGAATGTTGCCTCCTCATGCTGTTCTCTGTCGACCCTGATAGGACGACACCAAGGCCCAGAGCCCCAACGGACAGGACGACCGCACCAAGAGGTAGCAACACCCGTCTGTCTGTCTGTCCCTCTACCTGTCTGTCAGTCTGTCTCTGACTTGTTGATGTTCAGGTCATGTGATGAGCAGCTGAGAGTGGGTCAGGTTGTGTGGGTTTGTTAACCAGTGACACTGACACTTTTCTAGCATTGCTATTGGTTAATGAGGTACTAATGAGTGATGAGTCTGTGCTCAGTGGTCACCGTGGTGATGAACACCACAGCCATGTGTGGGATGTGCTCTGATTGGCTGCCGTGTCTTAACAGGAAGAAGCGCAGCCGCAGCCGTAACAGGAAGCGCAGCAAGAGTCGAGAGAAGAAGAGGAGCCGCAGCCGAGAGCGCAAGCGCAGCCGCAGCAGAGACAGGAAGAAGAGCCGCAGCAGAGAGCGCCGCCACAGCCGGGAAAGAGGGGGGCGCTACAGAGACCACCACAAGAAGTGAGTTCCTGTGTCCACATCCACACAACACCACCATTATGTGTTTTATATTTATATGTATGTATATAAGAAGATCCCCACTCGACCCATGTGGACTCCCAGGCCTCAGGTAGAGGACCTGACCTGAGACCGTCCACATGGGGCAATTGGTGTATATGTATGTATATGTATTCATCCCCTTGTCTGTGTCATTAAAATACAAACTAAAAACAAATCTTTTAAATGGACTTAAGTGTTTTATCTTAAGATCTCCCTTTGCCTCTCTCTCTCTCTCTCTGCTTGTCTCTGTCTCTCTGCCTGTCTGTGTTGCAGGGGGCGGCGGTCTAGGAGTAAGAGTCCCCTCAGGAAGGACAAGAGTCCCCTCAGGAAGGACAAGAGTCCCTTCAAGAAGGACAAGAGTCCCTTCCGGAAGGACAAGAGTCCAATCAGGTGAATGTTAATGAAACTTTATTGATCCCCCAGAGGATATTCCCTGACAGATTCACAACTCTGAATCTGCTGATGATGATGTTGTTGTCCTCAGGCAGCCCATAGATAACCTGACTCCAGAGGAGCGAGATGCTCGGACAGTTTTCTGTATGCAGCTGGCTGCGAGGATACGACCTCGAGACCTGGAGGACTTCTTCTCTGCTGTGGGGAAGGTAAGCGTGCGCACGCACACGCACACGAACGAGGACTCTGTGTCAGTGATGGGGGTTGTATGTGGTTGGTTGACGTGGTAACGGTTGCTATTGTCCCTCTGCAGGTCCGGGATGTGAGGATGATCTCTGACAGGAACTCCCGCAGGTCAAAGGGCATCGCCTACATCGAGTTCACGGAGGCAACCTCAGTTCCTCTGGCCATTGGACTGACGGGGCAAAGGCTTCTGGGAGTTCCCATCATCGTACAGGCCTCACAGGTACACAACGATGTCATTGACCTTTAACTGTAACTTTACCTGTGACTGTGCAGGTGTTCCACAGTGTCACTGTGGTAAGTGGAGCCTGTGGACGATATGACGGACGTTCACGTTGACAGATGTTGTGAAACGTGTGTGTGTGTTTTCAGGCGGAGAAGAACCGAGCGGCGGCGGCGGCAGCAGCAGCTAACAACTTGCAGAAGGGGACGTCAGGACCGATGAGGCTGTACGTGGGCTCACTGCACTTCAACATTACAGAGGAAATGCTGCGAGGAATCTTTGAGCCATTTGGACGGGTCAGTCAACAACCATGTAACACACTAGTCTGTACACACACTCTGTACACACGTCTGACGGCCGATTGTGTGCGTGTGTCTCTCAGATCGAGAGCATCCAGCTGATGATGGACAGTGAGAACGGACGATCCAAAGGTTACGGCTTCATCACTGTGAGTTCCTCATCATCTGAGTCTCAACCTCTTTGATCAGTGTCACTGCTCTTCTCACCTTTCACTTGTGTGGCAGTTCGCAGATGCAGAGTGTGCCAAGAAAGCTCTGGACCAGCTCAACGGCTTTGAACTGGCGGGTCGACCCATGAAGGTGGGTAACGTGACGGAGCGGACTGACGGCTCCTCGGCCTCATCATTCCTCGACAATGACGAGCTCGAACGCACCGGCATCGACCTGGGAACCACCGGGCGACTGCAGCTCATGGCCCGACTGGCTGAGGGTGAGACCTTTAACCTTCACCTCTTTTTAACCCTTAACCTCCGCCTGTGAGGTTGGTGTTACAGGTGTGTTGCTGTGTTTCAGGTACAGGATTACAGATCCCTCCTGCTGCTCAACAGGCTCTGCAGATGAGTGGAGCCATCGCTTTAGGAGCCATGGCTGCTGTGTCAGGTACACACACATAGAGAAACACACACACACACGCACACACTTCTATAGTTGTGAGGACACTCATTGACATAATGTATTCCCTGGCCCCTCAACCTGATTCTAACCTTAAAACCAGGTCTTAACCGTCAAACAGAGGACCACACACAATGTCTTCATAACCAAAATTGTCCCTCACAACTATAAAATGACACACACACACACACACACAGACACACACAGAACAGACCAGTGTTACTGAAGATGAATCTCTGAGGAAGTTTGTAACGTCTGTCTGTCTGTCTCTCAGCTGCGATGAATCCGGTTCTCAACATGAACATGTCTTCTGGTATGGATTTTCCCCCTCAGCCTCTCGCCACTCAGTGTTTCCAACTGGCCAACATGTTCCAGGCACACAGGTACTCACCTGTCTGTCTGCTCGTCTGTCTGTCTGCTCGTCTGTCTGTAAATGTTGTTTGAACACAAAGTGTGTGTGTTTCAGTGTGGAGGCTCCTGGTTGGGACGTGGATATTCAGCATGATGTGATAGAGGAGTGTAACAAACACGGAGGAGTCGTCTACGTCTACGTTGACAAAAACTCTGAGGTACAGCTGAACTCTGACCTGAAAATATATGTATCTAACCTCTGACTTCTCAGGGTAGTTTGACCTCTGACCTCTACTCCTTTTCAGGGAAACGTCTATGTCAAGTGTCCATCGATCCCCGCCGCCATGGCTGCCGTCAACGCCCTCCATGGAAGATACTTTGCTGGTAAGACTTCCTGTCACATGAGACCTGTGCTGTGGACCAACCAGAGAGCAGCTCTCATGTGCCACAAAGGTGTTGAATCAGGAACCACCCGGACTTGAAGACATTCCGCCTTCATCAAGAGGCTTCGTCAGTTCTAATTTGTGGTGAAGCCAGGTACTTAACCTCAGTGGGGTGTGGGCGGTGCTTATTGGTTCCAGACTGTTTCAACAACCATCGTTGAAAATGTAGTAATGATATGAGTCGTTGGAGTCACCTGTGTCCACACAGTTGTTGTCTTGGGATCACAAGAGGCTAACTTTGAAAGAGCCTTTTTTAAAGACTCCGACAACTAACCACCATCGTTACAACAGTTTCAACGATGATCGCTGAAACAGTCTGGAACCAATAGATACTGCCCACACCCAACTAAGGTTAAATGCCTCGTTGGACCACAGCTTAGTCAGAACTTAAGAAGGCTCTTGGATTGAAGGTGAAACGTCTTCAAGAAACTACAACCAAGTCCAATTGCTCCTGATTCAGTATACTTGTGGAAAATTATGACTTGGATGAATGAGATTCTTCACGACCCACTTGTCGTTTCAGGTAAGATGATCACGGCGGCGTTTGTCCCCCTGTCCACCTACCACAACCTGTTCCCAGAGTCCGTCAATGCCACACAGCTCCTGGCCCCACGACGGTGACTCGCCAACAATACTGCCCTCTGATTGGACACCAGACTTCTCTATACCCCTCTCCAATTGGCCGACACAGATGAGTCGGGTTCATCTCCGACCATCATGTCTGAGGAGTCTGGTTTTTTTTTTCTGCCCTGCCCTCAGAATATTGTCCAATGATTGAGCTCTGTGAGCTGCGAGAAAGCTGGCTGATGATGATGGAATCAGCTGATTGGTTGGTTTGATATTTAATCGTTTTTCTAATGGAGAGTTGATTTTGTTAAAACGTTGATTAAATTTTATTTTGAAGCCACTCACAGCTGCTGTCTTTCTTTCTTAACTCATGCTCACTGAGAATACTGGATTGTGATTGGCTGGGAGCTACAGAATGAAGGTTACCATAGTAACCAACCAACTGATTTAGTTTCACATTGTGTGTGGACTTAAAGCAGTTTATTACAGAGATGCATGATGTCATTTAAATTTTCTGATCTAAAATAGTGAAACTTGAACTTTTCACACTGTCTCAGGAAAAATAACACCAAGGGACTGGAAGCATCCAATCATCAAACAGAACGTTTCATCAGTTGTAAATTCTGAAATACATTTAATGCAGCAGCAAACAAACGCCATCATGATTTACAGGTGACATGAAACACAACATCACAGAGGTGACGATCATGAGAGAACAAGAAGCTCCCCCCCCTGTGTTAGTTCATCTCAACTGTTTATAACATGAACATTACCATTATTACATAATTTCATCACATTATTACATCATCATAGTCCAATGTGATTTCAGTTTCCTGTTGAAGAAGACACTGTTCAGGCTGAAACAGATTCAGTTCTTCTGTTTCGATTCTTGTGTCTCTGTGGGGTCCAGACTCCTTATCCTCTGTCTAAATGTTTGGACTCATCGTCCTGCTGCAGGTGGGGGTCAGGATAGAGGGCGGGATCATGATGGTGGGTGGGGTTTTTGAGGTCAGGATGGAGGGTGTAGTTTTTGGGGGTCAGGGAGGTGGGCGGGGTCAGGTGGTGGGTGTAGTTTTTGGGATCAGAAACTTGATGTTTCAGGTTATTAATGAATCAAAAATTTGAAATAAAGTTCAGAGAAAGAAGCAGGTGAACGAATCATGGTCGTCGTTTTACACCTGTAACAGGCCTTCAGGTCACATGGTCTGATTAAAGGTCGGGCTCGTTCAGGTGTATGACGGTAATGGTGATGTCATCACGGTACCTTCGGGCCAGCTCTGACGGCAGACTCAACATCTTGGCCAACCGGGTTGGTGCCACCGCTCCGTACCCATCATCCCCCAGGGCGTGGCGGAGCAGGTGGGTGGCGGCGTTCTGGTCCTCCAGCACTGATATAACCCGCCCCCTCCTCTCCAGCAGGAGGCGCTGCAGGCCACCCAGTGTCATGCCCGAGGCAGGAACTATAGGTCTCTGCTGCTGAAGACCTGGACAACGACAAACCACTTCAACTGTTTATACAGACACTTGGAACTGTTTTTCAGACCTCAGTGACATGTCAGCTGTTTCATCATGAAATACAATGAACTTAGTGATCATGAAAGCTGTCCCACCTGCGACCTCTGACCTCACCTGCTTCATGTTTGAGCTCCTGATGCACCAGGATGTCGTCTTAACCTCTGAGTCTACGTTCTACAGCCTGAACTGATCGTTCAACTGCTGCCAAATCTACATGCTGCTCTTTGGATCCACGTTAAAGTTACAGCGTGTAATATTAAGAAGAACTTATACAAACATAAATTTAATATATTGTCCATAACCATGTATTCATATATGTATAATCACCTGCAACAAAGAACCAATGATATTTCGTCAACTTTGAATGAGTTAAATATAGTTACATGAGATAGACACGACCCCCATGTGAGTGTCCATGTTTGCTACAGTGCGTTGAATATGGTTGTTTGCAACTCTACCACCAGATCCTGCCAGAAAATTGCAAAAAGTACACACTGGGGCTTTAAGTTCGAGATAAGAGATAAAAACCTGTCAACAGCCATGACTGGGGATAGGCAGGTTTTTGGGACGCCATGCACTCTCCACTTGTTGATCTGTGTAACGAACCAGAAATCTCCTCAATATATTGGGCTCCTTGTAATAAATACTTCTGCTTAAGACATCATGGTTTCCCTCTTCCTGAGTCAGCGTCAAACGGACTCTTCAACACAAGACATGCTTGTTGCTGGATATGAAAACCCAGGGCTTACTGAGTCATATTACAGGTTATCTGGACGGACGATGTCAGCGTTAGTTAAGGCAGATAATGAAAACGTATCCTAGTTATGTTGGACTCACTTCATAGTACAGGCCCCTGGTGTCCACACTCAAACGATGACGCAGACGCCCACATTCATCAGTCACAACTTGACTACCAGCGGTGAATGCAAAGCGTTGTTCGTAGTATTTCTGCAGCCAACTGCAGAGTAGACAATCTACTTCCTGTTTACTCCCCATGACCAGTGTACGTGAATGGTCATGTCACGTGTTTTCAGGTGTGTTAGTGTGGGCGGAGATTATTTCTGATATGGAGCTGAAACACTCATCCGGACGTTGAATGATTTAAAAGGAAAACATTTTAGTAGGCATGTGGCCTCAGACGTTATGTCAGCGTGATTAAACATGTTCCAGACGTTTTGCTTTAGACTTAGGTAAATATCTAAGTTCTCTGACCTGACAGTTGTTCCCCAACCAATTGGACCACGGTTTGTCGGTGCATCAGCTCCCATAGTCCATCAGTCGCCAGGACCAGGAACTTGTCAGAAGGTCTTATGCGATGCTGGGTGACCTCTGGATGGGCGCTCAGGTAGGGTGGGGTCAAGTAATGCGGCGGCAGAGTCCGGACCGCCTCACTGACCACGGACAGGACATCCGGTCGAGTCTCGTGGGCTCGACTCAGCATCTCTGCGCTCCATTTAAAGCGGACATCTCCGAATGCCCTGAAGGGCAGCAGCAGACCCAGCAGGCGGTCATGGCGGACCACCGTCTTACACTCTGACGGCGGATGTTCTCCCAGGATCCTTTGCAGCTCGTCAGGATTCTGTGCGTTGTGGTCGTTGGTGAGGCTGACTGCTGACCAGCGCCCATCTGGCTCCTGGACACCCAGGACGGCCCGACTGTCACCCAAGTTGGCCACATGCAGGACACCGTTGGAGACGTAGGCGACGCAGGCGGTGCAGCCGGACAGTGCAACTCGGAGGGGGGAGGACATAGACGAGGCCTCCCCAGGCAGAGATGGTCGTCTGTAGACAGAGAGGGATGATTCAGCTGGTGACTGAAGGCAGAGCAATGTTTAAAATCAACCCACATTCTTCAAACACGACATAAAAACCAGGTTTGCCCCAACGTCTCAAGAAATTGTAAAGTGACATCTCCAAGGTGCTGGATTTAAGACACAGAGAAACTGGTGAACAAACCAGACTCAGGACCATACAAAACATTTGGTTTGAGAATCAAACATTAAACCACCAGACTGAGACAGAATCACCACCTGGGTGAGGACATGGACAGGTAGACCTGGGCCTCCACAGACAGGTCGTAGTCGAGACGACGGAAAGCATTCACCAGTGCTGATGTCACCCTGTCGCCTTCCTGCAGCCAATCAGAGAGGAGAAACATGATGACGTCACAGCACGTGAAAGCTGTAAAGCTCAGACTGAATAAGGTGCAGAGACGGACTACGGTCTGATGTGTCCTCCTGGTGAAAGTCAGGTACTGAAATGTCCATGTGCTCTCACCTGGTATCAGAGGTTGGGCCGGTCAGTACCTGCTCCCACCTCCAGGTGTCAGGCAGAACTCTGTTGTGGGGTTTAGAAGTCTTCACAGGTCCACTTGGTTTCTAGTAGCTGGTACCTGAGTCAGAGAGGGTCCAGATTGGGTCTAGATTATATCAAGTCAGATTCAGGGTTTCCATTGGTCCATTTTTGGCTCCAAGTTTCTGGACCCGTGAAGACCTCTAGTCCGACATGTTGGGGGACAATGGTTACCTCTTCCTCGTCCTCCAGGTCTTTGTCCTCCAACCTCTCCTGCCAGTAGTTTCGGAGGCTGTGAAAGGAGATGGTTCCTCCGTCGGGGCAGTTGTGGTCTTGTGGGTGTTTGTACCACTCCAGCAGTGGCGGTACTGCCCGTTCCTCTTCCACCGCTAGTTCGATCTCCGCCAGCACCCTCAGTGGCAGCATTGCCACGGCTATGTAGTAGAAGAGCCTTTGGCTGACCGTGTTGGCACATGCTGGCCCCGCGTGGCCGTCAAATACACCGAGTAGCACGCCGTCGCAGCCCGGCAGGCAGGTGGCGCTACTGCGACAGTCCTCGCCAGGGTGGTTGGATGGCAACATGTTGCTTTGGAAACCCAGCACGCCATGGGAGGCGGGGCCTCTGGGGAGAGTGTGGCTGTATTCGTTGGCCTAGAAACATGTTACAGATGAAGTTTGACAGGTTGGTTGATTGACAGCTTGAATGACGGATCTGTCTCACCTTTAGGGTGTGGTTGATCTGAGCCGGGCTCATCTGTCCCGCCTCCTGCCCCATCCTATACTTCCTGCTCCCACCGCCTGCTGGGTAATGAAGTCTGGGTAGGGGAGGGGAGGAGAGGGAGCGGCACTGCTGGAGCTCGAACCTGAAACATCCACTGAAAGTTCCTGTTCTTCCCAACAAGGCCATTCTCTGGGGGAACCAGCGGGAGAACCAGCAGAACGAACAGAGCAGAACCTGAAGCATAAGCAGAAGAACTTTAACAGCTGGAATCCCCAGAGGTCACACCTGTCCAGATGTTTTTACAACAGTAAGTTGAAGCAGAGACGTTGAGAGAGAGTAGCGACAACTTTGTTCACTCCCCTTTTTTCCCCCCAGCAATGGCAGATCATGGAGCCTCTCAATTGTTCCCGGAGGTGAGTAGCTGCAGAATGGATTCAATGGACCGTCTCTGTTGCACTTATGAAGGGTAAGATTGTATATTATCAGCACATCTGAATCAGATCAACATGCACATTAAAACATGTTAGTGGAGTATGATTTATGGTTATTTATGATTTTAAAAAAACGTATTGACTAACTACATAGAGTAACTACATAGGCATTTCGGTCTGCTATATTATAAATCCATACATTTATTGACTTCTAATTACCAAAGATGGCACTTCTGTCGCTCTGAATAATGGATTCGAATTGCGCACCAAGAACTTCAGGGAACTATCTGAAGTCTACATGAGTGACGTGAGGTGCAAACATTTTGGACTTATGTTGTCACGACTCTCTCTCAACAGCTCTGGGTTGAAGGTTCTCTGCAGTTCTATGGGATCCACATTTTAAATGAAGCATTAAGGAGCAGTCTGCAGGATTCTGGACTAATCTGGCACATGATTTCCAAACTGAGGTTGTGTGCCAGTATGTCCCTAAAAGCAGCACTGTGAAATAAAGGTTCACAGTTGGAGGAGAAGAACAGACAGAGCCCTGAGCGTCGGCGGCAGATGAACATCACATCGCCTGCTGCAAACGCTCACCTGTGAACGCTGCCTTTTACTTCCTGTTCTTGTCTCCACCTCCCACAGGTGCAGCATCAGTTTGTTACTTACACCCTAACAGGAACCACATGGAACCACATGTTCCCTCTGGCCTGAGCTGAAGCTGTCGATGTAAGAAGAGGATCTGAGATGAAAATATATTTTTGAAATCTTTAACTCACCATGTGTCCGTCGAGGCGCTCAGGTGTCTGCTTAACCACCTTTAAGTGCTGCGGACTTGTGACCGTTGAAGGTTGTTTGTCTCAGAACATTTCCTTGTCCCTGCCTGTGACCTTTGACACCTTTCAAATCTCAGTAATAAGTCATATATAAACCGGCTGCTTGCGGTGAAGCCCCACCCCTCGCTCACTGTCTCCGGTCTGTGTGTAAAGAATTTAAAATGTCCAGATTTTTTTCCCCCCCACTGACTCACCTGCCGATGACATTTTACCTTTCCCGCACAATTGGCAGGAATATGGCTTCTCGCCTGTGGGGGTTTTTATGTGGACTTTCAAATCACTCCCACATAGAAAATCTTTCCCGCACAGTTGGCAAGAATATGGCTTCTCGCCCGTGTGCGATTTTATGTGGACTTTCAAATCACTGTTATACGCAAAAGCTTTCCCGCACATATGGCACGAATGTGGCTTCTCGCCTGTGTGAGTTCTGACGTGGACCTTCAAGGCGCTTTTGTGTGCAGAACCTTTGCCACACATTTGACACAAATACGGCCTCTCGCCTGTGTGACTTCTCGCGTGCCTTTTTTCAAGGCAGACTGAAACTTAAACGCCTTTCCACAAATGTCACATGTCAAAGACTTTTCCCTCTGTGTGAGGACCAGAGTCAATGTGAGATGTGGGAGAGTTGTGCACGTCGCAACCGTGACCCTTCGTTGGGTTTGACTCTGCACTTCTACTTGACCCCGGGGCCACATGTTCTCCTCTGCCATTCGGATCTGGGCTCCCGGCTGCAGGAGTGTTGTGCGAGGGGAGCTGGTGGGGACAGTGTGGTTCTGGTTCTCTGTGGTCTCCTCCCTGACACTTGGGAGTCAAAGTGAATGTATCGGTCTCCTGCTTCAGTACAGGCTGCTCTGTGCGCCTGGTGCAGATTTCCTCCTGTTCCTCTTTAATCTGTAGAGGTTCTGGCTCCTCTTGGTCCAGACTGGAGCTCCTCTCCTGGTGCTGGTCAGTGAGGAGAACAACCTCCTCCTCCTCCTCCTCACAGGTGGGCCGCTGTGGGAACTCTATTCTGTGCAGCTTTACTCCAGGTTTCCAGACGATATGCAGCAGCTCACTGCTGACGTCGACTGACGACTTCAAATCAGATCAGATGCGAACCTTTCGCGCAAGGTCCCGCCTCTCTGCCGCATGCCCCGCCCCTCGGTCACTGTCTCCGGTCTGTGTGCAAAGACCGGCGACAGTGAGAACCCCCCATCTGCCGGGCCGTGTGCACAGGATGCGTTCAGGACCGGCTCCCGAGCTCGAGAAAATAGAAAACGTAAACATTTTAAAAATAGAAACGACGTGTTTTTTCTTCGTCTTGGGGTCATTTGAATTCAGTTTTTTTCATTTTCCACAAAACTTAGTCAACATGATGGGTCCCAGGTCAGTATTGTAAATGTATTTATTTTAGCACTTTGACAACGCTTTTAGCGATGAAAAGTGCTCTATAAATTAAATTTATAATAATTATTATTGTATCTGTGTGCACCTGAACGCATCTCCGTGAGTATGTATGTCCGTCTCTCTGTCTGCGCGTGCGTGTTAACAGACCACGTGTGGCGCAGAGGAGAGAAGAAAAGCCAACATCCACACTTTCTGGGTTTCAGGTGAGTTTCAACTGCCGCCGATCTCGACTAGATTGTTTCTTCCCGCAGGAGGCTCACCTCAGCCGACCTGCGGTGCCGCTCCGCCCGCTGTGCTGCACCCGGCCGGAGGGGGGGGCGCTGCGGAGCGCTCAGTCTCACGCGGTTGGGGCATCTGCTAACACGCTAGCTGCCCCGGGCCTGGTGGCGGACCCTCTCTGCCCGCACCGACCCAGGGGGAAACCCGCAGAGCCCGTCCGGAACACGGGCTGTCCGCAACGCGGAGCTGGTCTCGGGGGATCCACCGGGGGGGCCCAGGGTAAACGGCGTGGTGAGGCCGCGGGCTGCCCCGGGGAGTGGGGCGGTGCTGGTTCACGGTGTGAGACTGATCCAGTCCGCTTCTCCGAGGACCCACACGAGGTCCGGTCACACACGGGCTGCGATCCGACCGCCACCGACAGATCACCTATTGATCCGTAGTTGTCGTGACGATCAGTGATTGATTAAATGTGAAAGTGGAATTTGAATTTTAAAAAAAAACAAAATTTTTCTGATTCTAGCTTTTCTGAGACTTTAACTGAACAAGTTAAGATCGAATGAGATAAAATGAAGTAACTCCAGGGTGCCATTTTACTAAAGCGAGTTTAAATGATAACGACTGAAACATTAAGATTCGTGGATAGTGAAAAAATTATAATTCAAATTGATCAAACATCATCTCATCTGGAGTTTAGTGATTTCAACCTTTACACTTGAACATCATTGTTTATTTGACATACAAACATGTATGTTAATATCTTACAGGTATATATTAACATGTATGTTAATATCTTCCATGTATATATTAACATGTATGTATATATCTTTCATGTATATATTAACACGCATGTTGTTGTGCTGGTCTTTGTTGAGCCGAGCTCTGATCAGCTGGGGCCCTGTACTACGAAGCGAGTTCAACATACCCGGGATAAGTTTTTTATTATCTGGTTCCACTAACCCTAACACCGACCATCCTCGAAAACCTAGTACAGCTACAGGAATGCATCAAGTTTACAATTGACCGAATATGTTTTGCCCTTTTGTCTGACGATGGTCAAACTATTGTGAAGAGTGTGGTGGAAATCTTAATTTTCCTCGAGAGATGAACAAATGAGTCATTCGAATAAAACAAGTTGGTCTGCTAGTTGTATTTAATTGAAATCAAAAGTACAACAGTCTGATCAGCTGGTTCAGAGGTCTGATCCAGATCATAGAGCAAAGACAAAGTAAATAGCCAGGCTAGCATGGCTAACTGTTTTAAAACCCTAGTGGACAAATGGCAAGTCTGGAACAGACAAGTTACCACTCATCTATTAACATCTGCTTCTTTGTCACGTTACTGGGACAGATCCAGTGATCTGATTGGTCAGTAGTTCGGCTGTTGACTGGCTTTGATCTCTTATGTCGAACTTTTAGTCAGCTCCGGGGCAGGATATTCTTTCAGCATAAGTAACCGTGGTGATATAGCCCGGTATTAAGAGAACCAGCTTCGTAGGACGGACAACCCAGAGCACTTTGTACAGGTCTCAGATCTCATCAACATAGAACAGTGCTGACATCAGACACACGAACGTCACTCATTAATAAAGTAAACTCCTCCTCTGTCTCTGTCCAGCAGTTGTCGTGGTGATGAGCAGTAACGAGTGCTTCGGGTGCGGCGGCAGTGGCCACTGGGCGAAGAACTGTCCCAGTGCCGGCAGAGGTCGAGGGAAAGGTCGCGGTAGAGGAAAAGGTGCCTGTCACTCAAACACACACACTACACACAGTGATCACTTTTTTTTAAAGGAAAACCTGCTAATGACAGTCAACCAATCACGTGGCAGCTGCTTCAGGTAAAGTGAGTTTTTCCACATCAGGTTCCATTCCAATGAGGAACCTATCTATATATCTATCTATCTATCATCTCCATGTCACATGACAGGAAGTTTGGTCTCCTTCAGTGACCTCATCAGTCTCTAGAACTGAATCTTTGGTAGAACAGGAGACTGGCAGCATGAACGTGCAGTGATGTGTTTCCTGAACAAACCACGTCACAGTAAACGTCTCAATGTTCTTTGATCAGGCCCGTTGTGTTAGAACCAGGCAACATTTTTACCTGAACATATTGATCATGTGACACATTTTGCATGTTTCAGATCTGTTCTGTTACCGCTGCGGGGACCTCGGACACGTCGCCAGAGACTGTGAGAAGACTGAGGATGGTGAGGACACAGGATCTTAATCAACGCTAAACATCCTCATGAAGCGTCACTGAACTGATCTCGTCACACACACATGAACGTTGACACGTTGAGACGAGTTAAAAGACCCGACACATCTTCTGCCCAGTAACTGTCCGTCACAGTGGACAGGAGGATGAAATCACTGCTGCACAACAAGAAACATGAAGATCTACACTGATGTTTTCACTCAGCGTCACCTGTATTTTCAGATGTATAATCATTGATCGACACAAAGTCTCGACCCTTACATACAATCTGATTTTCATCTAACCAGCAACAATTACGTGTTGTTAGCAGACCACAGGTGAGGAACAGTCGGTCAGTGTTGTAATGTTCCTGAACCTCAGCCTGCCGTTTGTTCCCGCAGCCTGTTACAACTGTGGCGGAGGGGGTCACATCTCTAAAGACTGCCAGGAGCCGAAGCGGGAGCGAGAACATCTGTGCTACAGCTGTGGAAAGGCTGGTCACATGGCCCGGGACTGCAACCGTGGCCAAGAGCAGAAGTGCTACTCCTGCGGGGGCTTCGGACACATCCAGAAGTGCTGTGACAAGGTCAAATGCTACAGGTAAGCTAACAGCTAAAGGTAAAATAACCGCTACAGTTGAGCTAAAAGCTGCAGGTAAACACTATCAGACTGTTTGGTTGAGTTCTTGGTTGATTCTCTTGTATTGGCTGGAAACAGCGGAACCCATCTGATCAGTACCTGTCTGCTGCAGGTGCGGGGAGATCGGCCATGTTGCGGTGGACTGCAGTAAGGTGTCAGAGGTGAACTGCTATAACTGTGGGAAGTCCGGTCACCTGGCCAATGAGTGCACCGTGGAAGCCACTGCCTAGCTGCCTCACCCCCGACCTCACCCTCTTTCATCTCTTCTTTCACTCTTTTTATTCATTCTCTCTGATCTCCTCTTCTCATTGGTCTAGAGGCCTTACAGTCTAGCCTCACAGCAGCCAGTCAGAGCAGACAGAGGGAGGAGGAGGACGGGTGGAGAGTAAAAAGCAACCGTTTTTTTTCCCTGTATTTTTTTTCTAAAGAACAAACAATCTGTGATTTAAGTTTAGTAGCGACGTCATGATTTAACTAGAGTGGTGGTGAGGGACAAAAAAAGCTTGACTGAAACGTGATTTATCCTCCCTCCAGCAAATAACCAACCAACTACCTTACAGGATAAACAAGCCAAACAGAGCAGCCGACAGCAGACAACAACAGGAACATTAATTTCTTCCTGTTTTAAAGTTGCGTTTTGTTTCTGTTTGGACCCGTTTGAGCAGAGCCCCGACAGACAAAATCTAATAATTGAAATAAGTCATTTTAACAAACAAGAATTCTAAGTTTGGGGAGAGGCAATTGTTTTGTTTTCACACACAAATAGTCCAAATCTTATTTTTGTACAATATTTCACCCGGAGCTACTGTAAATATGTCTTGTGGTTCACTGCAGACTGTAATTTTAACCTGACTATAAAAACGTGAAGGAAGAGGATGGAGTTGAGACGTCTGAACTGTTTATTTCAACACCCAACACAATCACACAACAGTTTAACATCATTTTTTTAAATAACAATTGTAAACAAGTTTTTTTCCATGTTTGTTCATTTGTTTCACAACAAATCAAAGAGTTTCACATGGGACACAAATAAATTTAAGACAAGATTTAACAGAAAACAAAATAATACAAAGTATATAAACCTAAAAACAACATGAAAAGTTGCGCAATGTAAAAATACTCTTGGTAAACCACAAAATAATTAAAAGAAAATCCAGGAACACATTCATTATTAATTCATTCTCTGTATTTGAGTTGTTGAATTGTTACTATTGTATATTAACAAGCAGCTGATCACTATCGTTTTGTTTTTTAGCACCAAAAAAAAAGTTGTTTCCAGGAATCTTGGAGTTTACCTTGTCCTGAGTGTTGTCAACATGATTGTGATAAATAAAGTTATTGTTGTGTAAGTTCGGTTTGATTGAATGTTGTTCATGTTATATAAAAGAGGTTAGAGGATGGAGCCCTGAGGAACTCCACGTCAGCCACATCACGACTTTGATACATTTCTGTAGAAATTAAAGGAAAATCTGAACTTTGAATGATTCAGATAATCTTCAGGACCTTTTTTCTTGGTCAATATGACATCATACAGAAGGTTATTTTATTGTATTTTGGGGGATTTTGTAGATTATTAATTGTAAATTACTTGTATTTGCTTAATTCTTTTGTTTTAAATTTAATTTTAAATTTATTTAGTTTTCACTTGGTGAAAACCAAGTTAACTTTATTTCTGTAAAATTAACTACGTAAAAAACAATTTTGCTTCTCAGGTCAAACAATTTATCTCTGTTCTGAGGTCTTTCACTTCGAAATAATACAAAAACAAAATCATGTCCTTTGTTGTTTTTAAACCATTTTTATTTTGGTATTCAAGTCTTTTATGTTAGAGATTAAAATAGTAGCAGAGTTTAATCTGCAGTTAGAAACTTTCACAAATGTTAATTGAAAATTTAAAAAAGGGGCGTTTTTTATTTTCACATTAAAACAAAAAGGGACATTTTCCAGGAAATTTACAGAATCCACTTTTCCCAAAGTTCCTCAAATTTCATGACACTTCGAAAACCGAATGTGTCGTCTGTTGTTCGAGCAGCTGCACCAGGTACGGTTGTTCTGTGTTGTATTATTGAACTCCACCGGTGGGAGGCAGCAGAGCAGTGGTTCAGCGGACCGGAAGCAGTAGAAGAAGACGGTGGCGCACTTCCTGTCAATGTTGGCGTGTGTGGATCGTTTGAAGCTGAAGTTTGTTGGTTCTTGCTAAAGATTCACATTCAAACAAAGAACAGAAATGGTGAGAATCGGATTTTTATCATGTACCTCACATACGCAGTTCGTTAGCTTTTAGCCATTAGCTTCAACTGGTGTAGCAGTGAACGTCCACAACATTAAAAGCGTCATTGAAACTTAAAAATGCCTTGCCGATCGCTTTAGAAGACGTCCGTGATCAGAACCGAGTCTTCTCTCAGTTGTCTCAGCCGGTCACAGCGCCCGGGCACAGGATGAGAGATAAACTATCACTTTTTGAATGGAGTCTGGTTTGAACGGACTGCAGCCGTTCTGTCCCCGTCTCAGCTCCATGTTGACTCAGGGTTACATTTATAAACTGTAGTAAAGTGCACATGTCTAACAGGTTCCTCAAAAAGTGAGATTTAAATCTCTCCGTTAGATTGTTGTTTTAAGTCGCAGCTCGATCACATCCTGTATTAAAATGCGTGTTTTTCAAATGGAGTCTGGTGTGATTCTGCGGTTTTCCTGTCCTGAAGCTCTAGTGTTGATTTAAGAGACAGTTCATGAGGTGTTTTTATTTATTATCTGTAGATTATTTCTGTTGCCGTTTCCTAACTAGTCTGTCTCTTGTGTCTCCAGGCGAGAAATGCTGAGAAGGCCATGTAAGTGCAGCATCACCCTGTCCCCCGTCAGGACGCTCGTCCTCCAGCACCCGTCCAATCATCTGCTTGTCCACAGTCATTACTGTCTAATGCTTTGTACAGTTTATCAGATGAGACGTCTGAAGACGTGCCGGAACCTGGAACCAACATTCTCACCACCAATGAATTAATCGAGAACATAATTTTCAGATTAAACATAATATAGAGTATTATTGTTTTTAGCCCTTGTTGAAATATCTATCAGTCTGTCTGCTGTGATTCTCCCACTGTTCTCCTGTCGCTGTTTGCCTATCATGTTCTCTCACTGTTCTCCTGTCGTGTTTTCCTCCCACTGTTCTTCTGCCGTGTTCTGCTGTCCTGTCATTTACTGTTGCTCTTGTCTCCCAGGACGGCTCTGGCTCGATTCAGACAGGCTCAGCTGGAGGAGGGAAAAGTCAGGGTGAGGATATTATCTTACCTTTTTGTCTGTCCTCTCTCTCTCTATCTCTATCTCTGACCTGTTTGTCTGACCTCTCTTTCTCTGACCGGTCTGTCTGTAGGAGAGGAGACCTTTTCTGGCGTCAGAGTGCAGTGAACTTCCGAAAGCTGAGAAATGGAGACGACAGGTAAACACACCTCATTACATTCTGCAGTGCTGACTGTAGTAGTACTGTCTTAAGTAATACTGACTATAGTGTTACTGCAGTAGTCGTCACATATCTGTGTGTGTTTCAGATCATCAGTGAGATCTCAAAGAAAGTGGCTCAGATTCAGAACGGTGAGTTTAAATAGACACTTGAACACTCCAGCCACAGACAGATCACATCTCATTCTGACACATTCTGTATTTTGCTGATGTAAAACCTGAATTTCCTCTATATTACGAATATTTTTTTTTTTTTAATGACATGAAACCTATGTTCATCGTCATCAGAAGTTAAATTTAACTGGTATTGCTTTTGATTCTAGATGTGGCCAAAAGGCTCAAAGGCTGTGTGGAAGAGATGAAGACAGATAAAACATGTCTGTCTGCCTATCTGTCTGTCTGTAAGTAACCTGTCTGTCTGTTGCTGATCTGTCTGTCTGGTTTCAGCTGGTCTGGGCGAGTTCAGGATTCGGGATCTGAATGATGAGATCAATAAGCTGCTGAGAGAGAAAGGTCACTGGGAAGTCCGGATTAAAGAGCTGGGAGGACCCGACTATGCGGTAAATAATGATGATTATGATATCAATAATGATATTGATCCAGTGGCGGCTGTGGAACTATTGGTGTCTGCAAGAAATGTGTGGTTTTGGGAAACATACTTATGTTGCTGGATTAAAATATCTAGTAAATCAATCCATAATGAAAACAATGGTCATCTAATATCTGATGATGTGTTCGCGTTTCAGCGCTTCGGACCAAGGATGCTGGACCACGAGGGGAAGGAGGTTCCAGGAAACAGAGGGTATAAATACTTTGGAGCAGCCAGAGACCTGCCCGGAGTCAGAGAGCTGTTCGAGAAGGAGCGTAAGTTAACCTTTTATTATTATTATTATTATTATTATTATTATTATTATTATTATTATTATTATTATTATTATTATTATTATTATTATATCAACCTGCACTGTACTGTACTCTGCCATGATTGGGCCTCATTTATCGTGTGACTCACAGCTGCCCCGGCACTGAGAAGGACGAGGGCGGAGCTAATGAAGGAAGTGGACGCAGAGTACTACGGGTACAGAGACGAGGACGATGGCGTCCTCCTCCCTCTGGAGGCACAGCACGAGAAACAAGGTGAGATTAGTTAACAAATTGTTTAATTATCTAGTAATTTTTATTCTTCAAATTATTCAGGTTAATATATAATTCTATCAGGCTGATCATGTGACTCACAGCTTCATAACAGTCAGATTATTTTTAACAATCAGAACCTCACGATTGAGTTTCTTCTCATAGTCTCAAGTATTAAAAAAATTTGATTGTAGAGACGCAGTTGTGATGGTTGTTGTCTTACATGAGAACCATGTTGAGTAGAAAAACAATCAGTGACACTCACTACATCACCGCATGTTTCTCCATATGTGTGTATCTTGTGTGTAGTTGTTGTGGAGGCGGTGCAGAAGTGGAAAACGGAGAAAGAGTCTCGTCTGGCCGGAGAGAAACTTCCCGAGGAGGAAGAGGAGGAGGAGAACATCTATACCATCCATAAGGATGAGGTGAACTTTCCCTTTAACTTGCTTCACACTCAACCAATCAGATGCTGCACTGACCTCAGTGCCTGATGACGTCACCGGTTTGCAGTTCTCATGCACATATTACGGTGTCAGTTCGGTGTCAGTTCGAACACGCTCTACCCTCTCATAAATTAAAACTGTTCCGACCGACGAGGATTGTGGGTAAATATGAAATCTGTGTCCGAAACAAGATGGAGGTTTAATTCACGTGTTTGTTTTGTGTCACTGTGCAGCCCGATGATGACGACAGGTGGGAGGAGCCAGAGGGAGAGGAGGGAGGAGTAGCCTTCATCGCACATGTACCTGTTCCCTCACAGAAAGAGGTGACACACACACACACACACACACACACACACACACACACACACACACACACACACACACACACACACACACACACACACACACACACACACACACACACACACACACACACACACGTTCGTCTATCTCTACAAGTGAGGACGCTCACTGACATTACATAACACCAGAGTCAGGATCCCAGGATGAACATGAACCTGGTTCGAATCTGAAAGTGAAACCAAGTCTGCACTCTCCGATAATCCTTTATACTTGTGAGGACAGTGCAGACATCTCCTCACAAAGATATTTTAAAACTGAAATGACTCCTCACATAGATGGTAACACACACACACACACACACACACACACCACACACACACACACACACACACACTCACACTCACACTCACACACACACACACACACAGGTGAGACTGCTCTTCGTCTCTCTTTGGGACTTGTCTCACAGCTCTGACCTGTCTGTGTAACCTGTCTGTCAGGTGGAGGAGGCGCTTGTCAGGAGGAAGAAGATGGAGTTATTGCAGCGTTACGCCAGCGAGACTCTTCAGGCTCAGAGTCAAGAGGCCAGAACCCTGCTGGGACTCTAACCCGTCTTTCTGTCATATCTCTCCCCCCCCCCCCCCACCTATCTGTATGTTGATGTAAATATCTTTACCTATTAAATGTTTTTTCACATCAGTTTGTCCTCGTTGTTTTGCTGTTTGAATTTCAAGGTTTAATAATAAACGAACTGTTTTTATATCAAACCTTTCTCATTTCATTGACCTCAGGGTTTATTCACACACACATGTAGACCCACTTAGCAAACAGCCGTCAGGGGTAATGTCACACTGGTATGTGGAGTGGGGGAGCAGGGGATCAAACCACCGACCTTCTTCTTAGGGGACGACCCACTTTAGATCCCAGAGTCTGCAGCATGAAATCACCCAACAAACACAACAGAAAGAAACTTTGAGAACCATGGTGGACAAAGGGGTTATCAATGTTAAAGAACGGTAACTAGGTGACATCCTGAGGAACCGATTGATACCTGATTGATCTGATAACTTATCGATAACTAATCAGCAGGGACTCTGACCTCAAACCTGTTTCTCTCACCTTCAAATTCAAAGAGCTTCATTGGCATCACCACATACACACACAAAGTCTGTGTCCTCGCCTGAGGTTCGTCGGCCTGTCTCCTCCATAGGTCTCATCATGTGGTTTCAATCTGGCAGCTGATTGGTTGATTGGTGGCAGCCTGCTGCAGCATGTGATTGGTTGATTAATGGCTGAATGCTGCATGCAATGTCATGTGAAAGAAAACTGCTGTCAGCCGCATTTAATCAGCAGCTCGTGAGTGTGTGTAAAAGCGTGAGCATCTGTGTGTGTGTGTGTGTGTGTGTGTGTGTGTGTGTGTTTGTGTGCCCGCAGTTTTTGCAGCTCAAACACTGAATCGTTGGATCTGTTCCAGTCAAAAATGATCAGGACTTCTTTTCCCCCAGATTAAGAATGTCCGTCATGATTCATCTTGAAGTTTCCTCTCATAACCAAATATTTGATATTTTCCAGCCACCATGTCGCTGACTGACGTCATGCTCTGAACAGACTGAGCCTTCAGTGTCCTTTTGTTTAAATCAGATTAAAATTGGCAGATTTATCTATAAATTTAACTTTGACCATGGATCATTGATTATGGATCTAACCTGCGGTATAACTACTGAGGAATGAAACAAGGCCTCAGTCTGAGTCGCTGGTTAAACAGTCGGGGGTTTCACAACAACTTAGTTAGTTGAAGTTAACACCTGTGTAGAAAAGTGCTGCCTAAATACAGATTCAAATGGTTATTATAAATTATAATGGCTCATACTTACACGTGGAGCTGAGCTCATCTTTGAGAGCAGGCACTCAGGTATACATGCCGTCAGGTTGTCTCCAGTTTCTTTTGTTGTTTACTCCGTCATGAGACGAACAACAACATACTCTATATATACGGATAAATGATTGCGTTGTAGTTTATCTGACAGACATCACTGCCGTGTTGTTGCCCCTCCCCCTAATGATGTCACAGCTCTGTCAGTATAAATCAGCAGCAGACGGCAGCTCTCTGCCAAACAGACGTCATGTGGAGTAGAGGATTCCTGCAGCAGACGCTTAGAAGCATGTCGACCAGCCGACAGGTCAGTGTGTGTGTGTGTGTGTGTGTGTGTGTGTGTGTGTGTGTGTGTGTGTGTGTGTGTGTGTGTGTGTGTGTGTGTGTGTGTGTGTGTGTGTGTGTGTGTGTGTGTGTGTGTGTGTGTGTGTGTGTGTGAGATAGTGTGATGGTTTTTTATATGTACATGAACCTGATCAGTCACTCTCTTTATGGGGACTGCTTCATTGAAGGGGCAGAGTTGTGTACCCATGAAGTTTAGGATTGTCAGATGGTGACTTAATCAAAGAAAGAGTCGTGATGTAGACAGATGAAATGTCACTGTCACCTTTAAACATATTTAATGTAAAGAACAACGTCTAGACATCAGGGACTGTGTCCCTGTGTGTGGACGGGCTCACTCCCCTAACATATTTTATTTTGATTTAAGAAATAGTTCTCATTTTTTACACAAAAATAAACGATATTGAACAAGTTGATCAATGAAAACAAACAGGAGCCAGAGATTTGACCTTTTGAGAGCTGAGACCTGTCTGTCTCTGTTCACCTGTCTGTCTTACTTGTCTGTCTCATCTGTCTGTCTCTGCCTCACCTGACTGTCTCTGTCTCACTGCCTGTCTGTCTCACCCATCTGTCTGTGTCTGTCTCACCTGTCTGTCACGGTCTCACCCTCTGCCTCTGTCGCCACCAGGCGGGTGTCCTCTTCGATGTGGACGGCGTACTGCTACGTGGTGGCGCAGTGATCCCGGCCGCTCGACGAGCTTTTCGGAAGCTTCTGGACCAAAACAACAACTTCCTATTTCCTGTCGTCTTTGTCACCAATGCAGGAAGCTGTCAGAGACATCACAAGGCCCAACAGCTGTCTCATCTGCTGGAAGTCCAGGTAGGACTGACAGGTGGAGAACAGACAGGGTTTTGTTTATTTAACTGTAGTTTATTAATGGAATCAATTATTTACTGTTGATTATTTCTATTCATTATTGTTGGACTGAATCTGTTAAATCAAATCAAGTTTTTATTTCCATTAGTTTCAAATTTTTTCATTCAATTGTTTGTAAAAAAAAAAGTAGGAATATTTACAAAATGAAAGTTGTTATTATATCAGATTAAATTTTTTTGTTAATGTTGTTCTATGTTTCATTCAGAAATTTGTTTCACTGTGTTGTGATTGGACCAACGCACTCATGTATCCTCTCTCTCTTTGTAGATCGCCCCAGAACAGGTGGTTCTTTCCCACAGTCCTTTGCAGATGTTGAAGGGTTTTCATGATAAATGTGTCCTGGTGTCGGGACAAGGACCAGTGACGGACATCGCCAACACGTATCCTTCGCGGTCAACCTTTGACCTCTGACTGACCTTTGACCTGTGACGTTCCCAACAACCACAGGTCATGAATGATGTCAGTGTCACTATATGCTCTCGGTTGTAAACATCTTTAAAACTGTTGTGAGGATGAGTCAGGAGAAGTTGACCAGTTGATCTAAACCTTCAGTCAAACACTGAAGCCTGTTCGTATTCTGACGACTGAATGTGATATTCATTGTTTCACATTTTGTGTTAAAATGTTAGAATTTATCATCTCAGTTTGTCCCTGACTTTCAGACAAAATCCTGTGACAGTAAGAAAAAGAATAAAACACTGACACGTTTTCAGTTTTTTTGATTAGTCGGTTTGAGTTTTGAAGTCTTGACCATGTCGTCATCAGTTTGGGTTTCCAGAATGTGGTGACCATCGAGCAGCTCAGAGATCATCACCATCTGCTCGACATGGTGGACCACAACAGGAGACCCAAACTACCTGTGAGTACCGATCTTGTGTCAGGTCTGACACTCTCTGCAGGCTGAAGGAGGATTCATCTACCCTGAAACAGGAACAACTGCAGACATCCTCTTTTAGAACTCAACATGCATGTTATTAAAACCACAAATCAGCTGTTTCAACTACACTATAAATCATGTTAATTCTGTCAGCCGTTTTATGTTTTTGATAGTCCAAAAAAAGTATTTCACCTCCTCACCTGTCGTCAGTGATTCTGTCTGTAGATTTTCAATTCAATTTTATTTGTATATGTTATTTGTATATATTATGAAAAGAAAGGTTGGTAACAAATTTAGTCACAGTTTAATCATCTGTGATTCAACAGTGATTGTTCTGTTTCAGTCGACTCATCTGCAGACTCTTCCCAAAATAGAAGGTAACTCGACTCAACTACACAACAGTACTACACAAAAGTGCTTCATGGTTTTGTTTTAGTATTTTGTCACTGCTTCTAATTCACATTTTAAATCTTGATTTGGATGTGTCAGCGATGACGTACCTCGTTAATATAGCGAACCTTTTCACAGATCAGAAACAATATTTATTCAGATTTCTTTATGTTTAATTCACCTTTATTTTCATTGTGTCATCAGTTAAATAGGGCACCTTGTCAGCGTGTTCTCATCAAAAATAAATACAGTTTAAATGATTGGTAGGGAAATATGTTTTGTTTTAACTAATTAAGTTTGTTAAAAAACACAAAATGTATCATGATACATTAAAGGAAAACAAAAGACAGAAATATTAATATATAAATAATAAAATATAAACAAGCTTAATTCTAATGAAATAAGATTAAAATGAATGATAAATTGTCACAGTGAGAAAGAGGAGCTTGATCTAAAACAATTTTTACTTGTTCTTATTTTGTTGACTTTTCCTCACTGACTCCCTGTGTTGCCATAGCAATCATACTGTTCGGGGAGCCGGTCAGGTGGGAGACCAACCTGCAGCTGTTGATTGACGTGCTCTTGACTAATGGGAGTCCTGGCTATGAGTATGATGCCCACCTGTCCACTCAACTGCCAGTTCTCGCCTGTAATATGGACCTGATGTGGATGGCAGAGGCCCCGTCTCCACGGTAACCAACAAATCAAAACAATACATCAATAAGTGATCGGTTTAGTTAACATGTCATGTTATGAGTATTAGACGTAGTCAGGATGGTGGCGCTAAGAGTTTTGACCCCGCTGTTTTTTTTTCCCGTAGGTTTGGTCACGGGATGTTCCTACTGTGTCTAGAGTCCGTCTACAGGAAGCTGACGGGTCGGGAGCTGCAGTACCAAGCACTGCTAGGAAAACCCAGTCTGCTCACATATCAGTACGCCGAGCATCTGCTGAGGCTGCAGAACAACAACCACCGGATAACCACCATCTACGCCATCGGGTAACCAAACTGTGTGTAACTCCATGTACACTGTCAAACAACCAAACTGTGTGTAACACCATGTTCACTGTCAAATAACCAAACTGTGTGTAACACCGTCTACACTGTCAAACAACCAAACTGTGTAACACCATGTTCACTGTTAAAAAACCAAACTGTGTGTAACACCGTCTACACTGTCAAACAACCAATCTGCGTGTAACAACGTCTACACTGTTCAATAACCAAACTGTGTGTAACACCGTCTACACTGTCAAACAACCAATCTGTGTGTAACAACGTCTACACTGTTCAATAACCAAACTGTGTGTAACACCGTCTACACTGTCAAACAACCAATCTGTGTAACAACGTCTACATTGTTAAATAACCAAACTGTGTGTAACACCGTCTACACTGTTTAATAACCAATCTGTGTGTAAAACCGCCTACACAAATAAACAAATTGAGTGTAATTGTCTTCATTGTCATACAACCAAACTGTGAGTAGACCGCCTACATAAATAACCAAACTGTGTAACACTGTCTCCACTGTCAAACAACCAATCTGTGTGTAACAACGTCTACACTGTTTAATAACCAAACTGTGTGTAACACCGTCTACACTGTCAAACAACCAATCTGTGTGTAACAACGTCTACACCGTCAAACAACCAAACTGGGAGTAAGACCGCCTACATAAATAACCAAAATGTGTAACACTGTCTACACTGTGACACAACCAAACTGTGTGTAACACCTTGTAGACTGTCAAACAACCAAACTGTGTGTAACTCTGTTGAATAACCAAACTGTGAAACACCGTCTACACAAATAAACAATCTGTGTGTAACACCGTCTGTTGAATAACCAATCTGTGTGTAAAACCGCCTACTCAATTAATCAAATTGTGTGTAACTGTCTTCATTGTCGAATAACCAAACTGTGTGTAACAACGTCTACACAAATAAATAAACTTTGTATAACATCGTCTGCACTATGAAATAACCAAGCTCTGTGTAACACCGTCAAATAAACAAAAATGTGTGTAACACCACGTCTATGCCATCCGGTAATCAAACCATCTTCCTCTTGTTGCCTAGTGACAACCTGATGACAGACATCTACGGTGCTAACCTGTATAACCGTTACCTGGCTCAGCAGCACGCTGCCATGGCAACCAGCACCAAGTTTGTTGCCCAGGGAACAGTGAGTCAGGTGACGATGGCAGTGCCAGAGGAGGAGCTGGTGTCCACTGCTGCTCAGTGTCACTCCCTACTGGTAAGAACAGACACTTTTTTATATTTTAAAGGACCAGTGCGAAGGATTTGTAAGCATCACTCCTCCCTTCATGAATGTGAGCAAAAATCGGTGGCCTTCAGTTGACATAAAAACATGAGAGGCCCTCTGTAGAGCAAGGGTTTGTCCGCTCTGGGCTCCTGTAGAAACATGGCGGACTCTCCTCCAGTGTCAGCTAACTAAACACTGGTGAAAACATCATGATGAAGACTAGACTTCATTCGGTATCTGATCGATCCTCCTGGTTCTTTCAAACTGGAACTTTGACAAGATGCAAAATGTGAAGATTTTTGGGGTTATTTGTGTCTGTCAGTAACAATAAAGTTGCCCTCACTAAAGTCAGACTCTGTGATTCAGGTTTGATACTGAAGGACATAATTATTCACTCAGATGTCTCCAAACAAACGTCCTAAAACAATTCAGATTTAATCATCTGATGTCCAACATTTCCCACAGACGTCTGAGGTCCTCGTCTGCGGACGTTCATGTCGAGTAAATGAGGAGCTGCCTTCTTATGTTGTATATCCTACCTATCCTTAGGTGTGCACAGGTGTCTACAACCCTCGCTTCCCGTTGCCTACCACCATCACAGAGACAGTGTTCGACGGTCACAGAGACCTTGTCCTGGAGCCGGACCTGGTGCAGCCCAGTCACGTGGTGGCGGACGTAGAGGCTGCAGTTGACCTGCTGCTGCAGGAGGAGGGCTATGTTATACCTGAGCACTGACACGTCAGCAGTACAGTACTGTTGACAGTCCCATCAGGTTGAGTCTGTTCATCAGGATACTTCAAGAGCTGACTGTTTGTTTAAAGTGACTTTATTAAGTGCTGATATTTTTCAGATGAGACAGTTTAACTTTACAACAGGTCTGGTACCCCTCAGACCTGGTCCCAGCTGGATCTGGTCCGTAAAACACCTGAACATGTAGCCGAGTCTAAATGTTGAAGTGGACGTGCTGCAGATGGTTTCAACAAGTTTAACACTTTAACTACTGTAACCACTGATGACTGATGCTGTGAGAATGTGACTTACGTCACGTCTCACGTGTGTAATGTCATTTCATCAGTGGACTGTAAACATGTCACTACTTTTTATTTGACTAACATGATAATAAGCACGTCTACTTTAAAAGAGTTTCACATGAATTTATGATCAAACTGATCAACCAAAGTTTTTTTAAGATAAGTTTTTGAGGGGATATTTTCGCATTTTAATGACAGAAACCTGAACTTGAATTAAATCATGACCATATTTTTATCTGTTACCTTGGTATCACTGTTGTACTTCATCATACAGCATCGTCCAGTTAATTGAAAAGAAAACACATGGTGAAAAAATAAACCACAGAAAGAAGAGATGAGTTTATTCTGTCGGAAATATGAAATAAAATGAACATGAAAAATTAAACCGTTTACAGGTTAGTGTTGGGTTTCATACACATGATGGTGGTTATCAGCTCCACAGGGTTTTCCTAGACCGTTCCTGTAAAAAGGGGGCGCTATTCGCAGCATGTGACCAATTGAAAACATGGACAAATCCACTGGCACTGGAAAGACACAGTGGTCTCTCTGAACCCTGGTAACCATGGTGATGTACCATGTAAAAAGTGAACATCGTCACAAACAACTTAAACCTCGTTCATGATCGTTTGTTTAAAGTTTTCCTTGAGCTTCGTTGGAAATATCAGTTCACACTACGATCTCCTCAAATGTAAAATATTCTGGAGCTTTCAGTCAAACTGCATGACCTCCGTCCACAGATGTTGAGATCAGCTGTCACGAATATTAAAGATTTCAATTTCCATTTTCTACTTATTGTCCCTGAAGATTGACCCAGATATTTTTCCCATATAATTATTATTGAGCGTGAATATTTTGTCTTGAAAAATGTTTATATTTGAGACGTAAGGAAAGTATAAGTACTGTGTTGGTGTTTGTGTGTGTGGGGGGCAGTACATTACTCTTTTATCCAAGGTTCATAGACCTTTTCCAAAGTCAAATTCAAGCACTTTTCATGAATTTCAAGGTACATTTTAATGCTTTTCCAGCACCTACAGATGTGGTCAATGACATATTTCTACAAATAAATTAAAGGACACATGGTTTAAAATGTGTCATGTGTTTGTTGTGAAAAAAAAATCAGATACAATTTCAGCAAAATTCATGCACTTTTCAAACCTTGAAAACACAACTTTAAAATTCAAGCATTTTTAAGGATTTCAAGCACCCCTAAGAACCTTGTTCTATCGTCCTTGTAATTGAGCATTTTACTTTTTGAGTTCGGATTTTATCATTCTGTAATTCTTCACAACGACATCACTTGTTCCTGAACCAGCAGAGTATCTGAGGTCGTTTGAAGACCTGCTCAACATGGCGGCGAGAACGCGACACATCTGAACAGGAAGCAGGGAATCCGCCGCGCATGCGCAGTACCTCAACCCGGGTCCCTGTAAAGATGTCTGAGCAGGCGGGGAGGGAGCGGAGCGGAGGACCCGAAACTAACGCGCAGAACCCGCAACTCTCCGCAACTTAACCGGTCAAGGTAAGGGCAAACGGCCCCGCGGAGCCACTCCGACTGCACCCGGGCGCGGCGGAAGGTCCGGGCCTTCACATGAACCGGGTTACCGGTCCGCTGAGCGGCTCGGTTCGTGGAGCAGAGCAGAAAATGTTGTGCAGGACGCGCACTGCTGTGGCAGGGGCGTGTCCGCCATCTTGTGAGAGAAGTGGCGCCCAAACAACAGCTGTCGCTCCGTCCTGGCAGCGCGAAATGGCCGTTAACGGCGGAGTAGACTTCGGGCGGGCGCCCTCTCTGTGCGTTTAGAACCACTTTAGCGCAGTTTGGTCCCGCAGTGGACCGGGACCGACCGCCGCCGTGTCGTGTGAACAGCCGGGGCTCCCGAGGAGCAGCCGCAGCCTTTTGTTGTTCCCCCCTCCTTCCCCTGTTCCCCCGCCGTGTTTTTTTTTTTTTTTCTCGGAAAGCCTTCCAGGCGCATGCGTGTAACCATGGCGCTCGTTTCTGCGTTGAACGGACAACATCAGGAAAGATGAAATTGATCTAACGTGGCGCTTCGATCTGACACAGAAACACTGTGGCGCAGTTAGCCGATGATGGTCGATCTTCGGGGTCCGATTTTAAAACAGTGATTTCTCCGCCTCTGCCCGCCAAATTCTGCCCGCCATGACTCACTGCTGATCGGCCTGGACTTTCATTTTCCCTCCGTCACGAAGATCTGGAATGTGTCAGAGACTCTGTTTTTAACCCTAAAGTCACGTTAACCCGAGAAGACACGGAACCGTCCGGTGCAGCGTCACCGTTTGACACATGTAATGTCGCTAGTCAATAAATCTGCCAGTTTAACTGATGTAAGTGTAACTGATCAGAAAATCGTCCGCTGACAAAAGTCAGAAACATTAAAAAAATGTTTTTTATTACTGTTCTTTCTATCTGTCAAATGACTGTTATTGACACTTTAAACAACTTGTCCCATTAAATCAGTAGTTTATCTGTTTTTCTGGTGCTGCTGTCATTATTAATTTTAAAAAATGACTTTATGAATCTGATGCTTCATTCGTGTCCGTGGACTGAACACGAGTCAATCATCTGAAGACGTCGATAAAGACGGAGACATTTAATGGACCAAACGTTAACTCAAACAATAAATCAGCAGATGGATCAATCGCAGAACTAACAGCTGGTTTAATTAATTATTTTAATTTATATAATCCCAGGTTCTCCAACCTGGCCCATGTCTCTATTCACACTGTCAGTGTGGCTGTTTGGCAGAAGGTGTATTTGGAGAGTTGTTTTTCTTTCTATTTAAAAGATGTCAAAGCTGACTTCTAGCCTGTATCAGTATTACTGAGTTATGATACAATGTCCCGCTAGATACAGTTGGGTGCATCTGACTTGTTGGATATGTCCTTCTTGTAAGCCCATGTGCTTGTTGATTAGTGAATAACTGTCATATCTGTTGCACGGTTTGAATGTTCATTTTGATTCTTGATAATCTATCACACAATCCCCGTTGATGCAAGGATCAAAGGCACACACTCCTCTGATCTGGCACACACACACACACACACACACACACACTCCTCAGGACTCAACCACTGTAAAAATTCACCTGAACACTTACAAGTACAATATTCATTTAATTTCAAACCAGTGAAATTATCTTATTTTATCTTATCTCTTCCTGTCCAGGCAGGTCGATGTCATTTTGACGAGCAGCCGAGATGTCCAATGACAGCCAGGGATCGGTGAAGGGGGAGGCAGCTGTGATTCTGGCTCCCTCCGCCCCTGCCACCGACTCCTCTCAGGGACCGCCCCTGTCTCCGTCCACTACGTCTAAACCACCTGAGCTCCCAGGTACACCTAACCTGTCTGTCTGTCAGACAGATGAACTGGTCCTGTCTGGATGGTTTAAGTTTTGTTCTGTCTCTGACCTGTCTCTCTCTCTCTGACCTGTCTGTCTGTCAGATGAACTGGTCCAGGCTGGATGGTCTAAGTGCTGGTCACGGAGGGAGAACCGTCCGTACTATTTCAACAGATTTACCAATCAGAGCTTGTGGGAGGTCCCTGTGTTGGGTCAACATGACGTAATCGTGAGTCACTCTCTCTCTCTAAAGTTTGTCTTCTGGCAGCAGGTTTAACATCGCTTCCTGTCTACACACAGTCATAACTGTATTCTTTAGATTATATTTTATATAATGGTCTCCGTGACCTGTCTGTCAACAGTCCGATCCTTTAGGTCTTAATGCGGCGCCGGCAGAGGGTGGAGAAAGTAACCTTGGTAACGGTCAGAGGAAGAGGAGATGCTCTGAGGAACAGGGGGCAGGGCCGAACAGCCTCAAACGAGCCAAGGTAAAAACAGCCCACCCACACACCTGATCATGTCAATTGCTGTAGCTCCACGCAGGGTGACATGAAAACACGTGCGAAAAAGTGTTTCCCTGACGCCATGTTGTGAAAACCTGTTGGCGCAGAGATCCTCCTGAGGTCAAATTTATCGTCGCCAGGTGATGTTACTTCACTGTGAAGTTGGCATTAGCTGTCTCGGTCAGTTCTCCAGTTACTGCAGTGGCCAAACTCACACGAGTGATGTCAGACTTCACGTTTGGTCTCACCATATGACCAGCCGACTCAATGACTCATGAGGAACTGGCTCATCTAACTTCCTGTGTCTGTTGTTTCCAGGTAGAGCCCACCACGCCCATCTCTCCCAGCACCCCCGGGCTCAAACCCTGGAGCTCTGGCCCTGAGGACAAACAGGCCCAATTAGCTACATCCACGACCCCAAGTCCTGCCGCTGCCCCTGCCCCTGCCGCCGCCCCAGCCGCCCCCACCCCCACCCCCACCCCTGCCCCCTACAGACCAGCTGTGTGAGTAATAATAATAATAATACATTTCATTTATAGTACTGAGGCCATGCTCCTTCCTGTTTCGCATTTCTTGGTGTCATGTTGTTTGAATAGGTTTTACAACTGCTAACCTTGCTGGTTGTTGTCGTCAGTATCTACTGGGACCTGGACATTCAGACCAACGCTGTGATTAGAGAACACCCCCCAACCCCCCATCACCTGCCCCCCCACCCTGAGATTGAGATGCAGAGAGCACAGCTGGTCACTAAGCTGAGGCAACACTACCATGAGCTTTGTCACCAGAGAGAAGGTAAAGCGTCAGCCAAAAGCCGGGGGGGGGGGTTATAGGAATGCCTGTCTCACTGCCTGTCTCACTGCCTGACTTCAGGTATTGATCCGCCCCGCGAGTCATTCAACCGTTGGTTACTGGAGAGGAAAGTGATTGACAAAGGTCATGACCCTTTACTGCCGAGCGACTGTGACCCTGTCATCTCCCCGTCCATGTTCAGAGAGGTCATGAACGACATCCCCATCAGGTACCTGTCTATCTGACCGTCTGCCTGCGTCTTTGTGTCACCTCCTCCCTGTCTCACCTCTGCCTGTCTGTCTCACTGGAGGTTGTCTCGTATCAAGTACAAAGAGGAGGCCCGGAGGCTGCTTTTTAAATACGCTGAAGCAGCTAAGAAGATGATTGACTCCAGGTAGGTCACAGCAGACCAATTACAGTTCGTTATTCTGCTTTGGTCATCAACTGATGTTTAGGGACCCCTGACCTGTGCAGGAATGCGAGTCCGGAAAGCAGGAAGGTGGTGAAGTGGAACGCTGAAGACACCATGAGCTGGCTGCGCCGAGATCACTCCGCCAGCAAGGAGGACTACATGGTAACAGCTGACCTTTGACCTCTTCTCACTGTGCACACAATTATCAACATGTTGGGTCACCAGTATTTCATAAGAGTAGGCCCAAGGTCAATGAAAAGTGAAAAGAAGAGCAGAGCTGTCAGCTGATCACATTGTGTGTGTGTGTGTGTGTGTGTGTGTGTGTGTGTGTGTGTGTGTGTGTGTGTGTGTGTGTGTGTGTGTGTGTGTGTGTGTGTGTGTGTGTGTGTGTGTGTGTGTGTGTGTGTGTGTGTGTGTGTGTGTGTGTGTGTGTGTGTGTGTGTGTGTGTGTGTGTGAGAAGGACCGACTGGAACACCTGAGGCAACAGTGTGGTCCTCACGTCACCGCTGTCGCCAAAGACTCTGTGGAGGGAATCTGCTCCAAGATCTATCAGCTGTCTGCAGAGTACAGCCGCCGCCTGAGACAGACACACCTGAGTATGCTGCAGGACCCGCCCACAGGTACACAAACTTGCACAAACACACACACACATTTTGGCTCTGTGCAGTGTTGTTGACATGTGTGTTTTGTGTGTTCAGAGGCATGTGCGTCCCCCCAGCAGTCCCGACTGGTCTACTGTTACCCGATGCGTCTGGCGATTCCCTCGCCACCCCTCCCCCGGGTGGAGCTGCACTTTGAGAACGACGTGGCCTGTCTGCGTTTCCGAGGAGAGATGGTCAAAGTGAACAGGGGTCACTTCAGCAAACTGGTCAGTTACCATGACGACATTACTCTGTAACAGGTGTCCCACACTGCTGAGTTGTCATCCAATCACTTCCTGCAGATGTTTCATATAAAAATCCTTGCAGCAGCCTTTGAGCTTTTCAGAGTTTTACGCTGACTCTCTGTCTCTCTGTCTGTCTGTGTGTCCAGGAGTTGTTGTACAGGTACAGCTGTATCGACGACCCTCGCTTTGAGAAGTTTCTGTCCAGAGTCTGGTGCCTCCTGAAGAGATACCAGGTCAGCTAACTCTCTGTTAACCAATCGGCCTTGAGCTGCTTTCGGGCAGGTGTTAGGACTCGGTTCTTTGGTGGATTGACAAAGTGCATCTGTGTCTCCAGGTGATGTTTGGCAGTGGTGCCAACGAGGGGACGGGCCTGCAGGGGGCATTGCCAGTGACGGTGTTTGAAGCCTTGCACCGGCAGTTTGGCGTTTCGTTTGAGTGCTTCGCCTCGCCACTCAACTGCTACTTCAAACAGTTCTGCTCTGCTTTCCCCGACAGCGATGGCTTCTTCGGATCCAGAGGGTGAGACAGGCGTTAATAAGCTGTTGGACTGGGATGACCTGTTAGTTGTGTCTAATGAGTTCACATGATGGTGTTTGTCAGCACAGTATGAGTAACTGAGTGTGTGTTTTCAGGCACTTCCTGGCCTTCTCTCCAGTCAGCGGCTCGTTTGAAGCCAACCCTCCGTTCTGCGAAGAGCTGATGGAGGCCATGGTAAAACACTTTGAGGTAAGTGCATCTGCTGGTCCGAGCTGAGCTGGACTCACTGATCTTGAACGTCCAGGTGACACGATGTGGACTCTCTCTCTCTCTCTCTCTGCCAGGAGCTGTTGGTCCAGTCCTCAGAGCCTCTGTCCTTCATCGTCATCGTTCCTGAGTGGCGTGACCCCGTGACCCCAGCCCTGACCCGCATGGAAGCAAGTAAATTCCTCCGTCACCAGTTGAGCGTCCCGGCCTACGAACACGAATATCGGTCGGGGAGTCAACACATCTGCAAGAGGTACCAATACTGCACTGTACTACACACTGTACTACACACTGTACTGCACACTGTACTGATACTGCGTTGTGGTCTGTCTGTATGTTTGCAGGGAGGAGATGTACTATCGGGCGGTGCACGGTACTGCATTACTCTTCCTTCAGAACGACGCTGGTTTTGCGAAGTGGGCTCCAACTCCAGAGCGTCTGGCTGAGCTGACAGCGGCGTACCGCCCCATCTCCTCTCGCACCTCCTCCCTGTCCTCTCCTGGTCCCGCCCACACTGTTCCTGGAGACAAAGACTCTGTCCCCAAAGCTTCTGAGAAGACGCAGGGCAGTGTGATGTCACCAGGGAGTCACGACAACAACAATAACAACAACAACAACAACAACGACAGCAGCAGCAGCAGCAGTAGCAGCAGCAGCAGCAGCAGTCCAGCGGACAAGGTGGCCCCCGTGTAGAGGGGTGGGGCTTGTAGTGTAGCCCCCTCCCCTGTTGTTGCAGTGTCAGAGCATTACTTATTTCATATTGTCCCTCACCAGCACCTGTAGCACATCCTCAGCTTCTCTCAACATACCCACAATTCAGTTGTTTCGCCGCCAGCAGGGGGCATTGTCAGCGTGCCACACTGAACCCTATTGTCGTTTAGTTGGCTTATCTCCCTGCTCACTTCTGTTCTGATTGGTCGAGGCTCTGACATCGCTGCATCTGGAGCTTTAGGTTCGTGTCCAGACGTGGCAGTGGCTGTTGTGTAGCAACAAGCCCCACAGCCAATGAGATTAGAGTAAAATAGTGGGCAATCACGTGTTCCAGCTCCAGCAATAAAAAACCTTATCATTCACCTGTGTGATGTCATCTGTGATGTCACTGCTCCTCTGGGTCGCGGGAGGACTTCTGATTGGTTGACATGGCAGCTATTGTTTCTATTGAACTCAAATCCAGTGATGTCCTGCTTAAGGCCCTTCCTCCTTACGACGGCTTGCCAATCCTTGCGCTTGCTTCAGAGGGGAAAAACCTCCTTCTGCCAGGGTGCATTTTGCGAAACTGAGTATTCAGCAGGCAGGAGTGGGTGGCAGAGCATCCACGCTGAGGTCATACTTACTGGTGGAAGGAGGCGGAGTCAGAACTGGTATTCAGACTGGTCGTTCAGGACAGATGGCTGAGTCACAGACGCCATCTTCCCGCCTCGACACTTCTTGGAAGTTTGATCGGCTCCTCTGATTGGACGATGAGCGGCTCTTTCAGGCGTCTGTGCCCCTGTAGATTCTGTACAGTTGGAACTGACCTGAGGTCGGTTCATGTTCGTTTCCTCGTCAGTTTGTTTTTTTATTTGACTTAATTTAAAGTTTTTTAAGACACAAACTGTTTCCTGTTTCACGACATTTGTTCTGAACTAAACCAAAGTGTGGAGAAGAAAATGTTTGTGTAAAAGTAGAAATGTGTTTAAGTGATGCTGACGTCGAAACGCAGGAAACTTCAGCGTATTTTTATAAACTTAAGCTCTTTTTTTTTTTGGTGCATGAACCTTTGGACTCAGAACCAAGTTTGTAATCCTGAATATTTCCAGGCCCTGTCTCCTTTAAGCAAAGCTAGCTGCTATGCTATGCTGACGTTGGACTGAAGCCACACGACTTTGACCGAAGAAAACAAACTGGAGACATTTTCTTGTAGCGGATGAATTAATCAGATCTAATTATCACACTTCTTGCGAGATAAATATCCTGTGATATTGTAAATGTGATGAAATGGTAGAAATACCGACCTTTAACCTCTACAGTTTATAAGAAAACCCTTTCTCTGGTTCACATCTGACAGTTTTTTTTCTTTATGTTAATATCATATAATTGTTTTGAGAGGTTTTCATGTCGTCACAACTCCTGTGATGAAATAACGTCTCAGTTGTTATGTAAGAAAAGTGTAACTGTAGTTTAATGTTTGTGTAATTAAAGAAATTAAAGCTCTGTTTGATCTCCGAGAGGGAATTTTCCAAAATTCAAAATATTTAAATTATAATTATTATAATTAAAACAAATAATTGTGGTGATGATGAGTTTTCCTGAAAGATGATGAATAATCTGTTCTGTGACACTCGGTCTCCAGTTTGTTTGTCTTTAATAAACATGTTTGTGGTTTTCAGCTGTTCTCCGTCTCATGTGACGTGAGGACGGTTCCCGTCTTGTGTCCTCACAGCTGCAGAATGTAAATACAGTCTTCGTCCTGTCTGCGGACAAGCTGCAGCTTCACTCAAGTAAAAAATTTACAATGATATTCAACCCAGTGAGAGTCCTTGTTTGATTTCTCCGCACACACCACAATCATCATACGTTCTTCAGTAAACACGAGACGTCAGGTGATCCACTGTAGTCTTGTTTGAACCAGATTCATGCTGAACAAAACAGCTGTTTGACAATGTGAAAATGGATTTAAACATGAAATGACCTAATGTTAAACTGTGACATTTTGAAGTCATGTCAATAATTGAAGTGTTTCATTAATTTATTATTGGTTGTTCCTTCCTGTGAGTAACTGATGGTTAAATGTTTCTCTGGAGAAAAACTAAAAAAACATCTTTTCTCAGGACCTGATTCTGTTTTAACTGGAAACTATATTGAATTGTATCAGTAGGTCACTGTAAGTATCTTCTGTTTTGAATAAAGTTAGTTTAATAAACCCTTTCGTACGTGCAGTCCATAAAATGTGCAGACAGGTTCTCCTTTCCTAACCCCTAACTTCTTCCCTTGACCTCATCCATGACGGTTTCCACCGACGCCTAGGAAAAGTAGTGATGAAAGGAAACGTGGGGAGGAAAGGAGATGCGGTAGAAAAGGAGAGGTAACTTTTCGACCGCAGCCAAACATCTTTATAAGTTCATTGGAGGTTGCGGGGTCAAACTAGTTCCATGATAATTCGGGGTGCTTTTATTTTGAAATTAGACCGGATGTATAGCAACAGCTGCCTTTTCCCATCAGCGGAAAGGTGTCACTTCCTGGAAACAAACCTCAAACAGTCCATCATTAGTTGTAGGTTTATAATTATTAATTTGATTATTGATTATCATTTTATCGACAATCATCAGTCTGTGTCTTGTGAGCGCCGAGTCTCTGGTAACAGCCGGAAACCGGTTATCACGTCAGCCGGAGACTAAATAGCGTTACCCCTTTTAGCTACTGTTAGCAAAAGGCTAGCGCAGCCCCCGTAGATTAAGCTCGGGTTGACCCGGATCGGAACTAGACGGGATCGGAACAGTTTCCACAATGGGAGCCCACCGAGGCGAGGGAGACCGGGACTGGCTGCAGCAGGACGGGCAGGAGCAGCTGGAGCAGACCCCGGTGAGACCCTGAGCGAACGGCGGTCAATGGGTTAGCTTAGCCCACCGCTAACACCCCGAACTTAGATATTATATAAAATTTTAAATTTTAAATATAATTTTACCCCATGTTTAAACATTAAACACACAGTGATCGACTCGTGTCTCATTGTAGCTTAAACGAACGACAAATGAAAGAAAACCAGTAAAAAACAACAACAAACAAACTGAAATTGACGTACAGGTCATCATCACACAGGTCAACTGGTCACTGTACTGGTCATCATGGCATTTACAGTATTTCTACAAGCAGAAGTTATCATCCACACTGTGGTTCTGTGAGGCGAAGAACATGTTCTCACTGCAGCGTCACCAGGACATGTCACCAGGACAGACCGGACCAATAGGTGTGAATGTTCCCACTGACCGAAGCTCACTCGGATATGGTGAAAGATGGAACGTCTGTTCTGATGCTTCTCTCTGTGTGTTTCTAGAAACCATGGAACATGATGATCAAACACAGACAGATTCACAGACGAGGACGACGCTCACACATGGCCGTCAGGTCGGTACAGGTTTATACTGCTTGTATACCAGTTTATGATATTGGTTTACACAGGGTTTTTTATTGATTTTTTGTTGATGACTGAGACAGTAAATATTGTTAATACAGGTTCAAACTCACGCGTATGTGTGTTTGTGTATGTATGTGTAGCTACACAGATCCTCAGGTGTCCATGGACCTCTTGAGAGCCGTGCTTCAGCCCAGCTTCAACGATGACATCATGGCTGTGTTCAAGAAGTACCAGAAGGTCAGAGGTCACTGGAGACATTGTGATAAAAATGAATTTTGTGACCAGGTGTAACAAGGTGTGAGCAGGTGTTCATGTTGTTGTTGTTTTTTTGGAGTTCTTTGATAAGGCAGCAGAGAATGTGAAGGAGAACGTGGGGGACGACATCCAGACCGACCAGCTGATCAGAGAGGCCTGCAGGAACACTCTGGAACATGTAAGGTCACTTTGTGTTGTCTGACCTCTGACTCTGACGATCATGTGACCACCTGTACTCACCTCCTGTCTGTGTCTCTGTGGTTACCATGGTTGCCTCTGATGACAGGCAAAACAGCTGTTTCCAGAGGGGGAGGCGAAGAGGGCAGGGTCAGACATCGCAATCAAGGTAGGAGCCCTCATTCTGGCCATTCAGATCCGCAGCAGCAGATGAGAACATGGTTCTGATTGGGGTCTGGTTCTTTGTGTCTTGACAGAGAGCCAGAGCTGCTGATGAAGACTGCATTCAGAGAGGAAGCCCCCTCCTTAAGAAGGTAGCGTGACCTCTGACCTCTGACTGTCAGCCTGCTGTGATACCTTCATATGCAGCTGCAACACTGAAGGTGTTGACTGCGTCAGGAGCTGCTCAACAGAACCACTCTTAGAGAACATGAGAAAATATCTCCCTTTATTTGAACCCGCGTAGAACCAGTAATGTAATGACACGTCTTATAAGTAAGTTATTAAATTATCAGGTTAACCATATTTCTACAGAACCAGTAAAGTAAGAATTTTCCATTTTTGTAATAACTGTGAGACGGACAGGTGTGACAGGTGTGTGAGACAGGTGACTGGTGTGAGACAGACATGTGTGATCGGTTCGAGACAGGCAGAGGTGTCATTAACTGGCTATTTTGTGTCCTCAGAGAAAAACTCGTCCCAGTGCTGCGCTCGTGTCATCTGATCGACCTATGACCTTCTCTCAGTGAGTACTTGACAGGTGACATCATCTGTATCCGGGTATATTACACCCTAACAACCTTCTGAATTGTTTGTGTCCTCAGAGGGAAGCCTAAGCCAGAGCCCATCAAGAGAGAAGGACCAAAGGTGAGTCAGAGACGTTTTCATCAAACAGGTGTGAAGACAGACCACAGACTGTGCATAAAGTTCTTCCAGCCTCCTCCTCCTCCTCCTCCTCATGGTAATCATCCTCATTCTAATGAACCACTTGTGTGTCTGTGTTTCAGTGGGATCCATCCAGACTGAATGAGAGCAGTACATTTGTTCTCGGCTCCAGAGCGAACAAGTGGGTCTACAACACGTTAACTACACGTTTATATAATTACTGAAAGTGTTTAAGTGTTTGTTGCTGAGAATAATGAAAAAAAAAAAAGGAGAAACGGACAAGTCTTGTTAGTGATGAGAAATGTAGAAGCTCCGATCTGAGAATCACAGAATCTTTGACAAAACTGGAGAGGGCATAGGTCACCTGACACTGTGATGTCACTGTGCAGGGCGCTGGGGATGGGCGGGACCAGAGGACGAATCTACATCAAACATTCCGACCTGTTCAAGGTAACAACACACACACGCACGCACACAGAAACATCAGCAGTTATACTGCACCAACGTCAGTAGCTAAATATTCACCTGTGTGTTTGTGTGTGTTAGTACGCTGCGGATGCAAAGGACAAGCAGTGGTTGGCAGAGCGACATCACATGAGGGCAACAGGAGGGAAGATGGTGAGTAACTGATCATATAAAATCCTCAGGTCTGAGTTTGTTTAGTTTTACTTGTTTATTGTCAACTAAAACATTTACTTTTCACAATACTCTGCATATTTATGTATGTATTGTTGTGAAAACTGAACATAGTGATTGACTAAAAACGATACAGACCCCCCCCCCAAAAAAACAACAACAACTGATTAACAGGCAGGTGATGTCCTCTACGATTAGTGAATTAACTGTGAAACCTCTGTCCAATTGCACCTGAATGAACCACAGTAACGTGTGTGTGTTTGTTCAGGCCTACCTGCTGATTGAAGAGGACATCCAGGATCTTTCCCGCAGTGACGACTACAAGTGAGTGTAGTGAAACGTCATATCTGTGTCCATGGTAACTACTTCCCTTTCTCCCAGTTATCTAGTTAACTGATTGAATGTGTGTGTTCAGGGACTGTCCGGACGTCAGGATGGACGAGATGAAGCCGTTCACAGTTCCACTGTGGATGGTGGAGAAGATGCAAAGAGCCATGGAGGCTCAGAGAGATGCTGACCTTTGACCCCTCCCCACCCCCTTACAATCATGTGACCACCATATCCTGAACTGATTGATTCCTTCCTGCCTCATCATTTGTTTTGTTTTTTTAAAGTGTAATAAAAAAATATCTGACCCAAATATATGTCATGTGTTCATCACCTAGACCGGAGCAGACCAGGTCAAACTGGTCCAGGTTAGATCTAGTGAGATTTTAGGGTTTTACATCTTTTTTAGTTATATGTTGTGGGTTTTTTTTACACTTTTTAATCGGCTTTTTTTTCTGAGACAACAGTAAACATCATAGTCCACACCTCAGAAATGGTCCTGGTCCTGGTCCTGAGGACTCACCTGAGCGACGGGTAAAGAGTCGACACACCACAGTGCAGATTGTGACATAACAGACTTTATTTATAAAAAATAATTAAACAGAAACATGAAGTAACATCATCAGGAGGGGTAAGGGGTGTCACTCGATCCCTTCCTGTTTATCTTTTATGGCGACTCTGAAGCGTTCCTCCAGCAGAGACAGTTCACTGATCAGATCCGTGATGGCGTTCGTAAACGCTTCCTGTTAACAAAAAATCACTTCCTGTCAACATACAAGCCCCTTTGTTCCTGGTGATTTCCGTAGACTGCAGTCAGTTGTGTGTTTGTGTGTGTGTGTTACCTGTGGACTGTAGTCAGGTGTGTGTTTGTGTGTGTGTGTTACCTGTGGACTGTAGTCAGGTGGTTGTGTGTGTTACCTGTGGACTGTAGTCAGGTGGATGTGTTTGTTACCTGTGGACTGTAGTCAGGTGGATGTGTTTGTTACCTGTGGACTGTAGTGGGATGTGCGTGTGTGTGTTACCTGTGGACTAGTGGGATGTGCGTGTGTGTGTTACCTGTGGACTGTAGTGGGATGTGCGTGTGTGTGTTACCTGTGGACTGGTGTGTGTGTGTGTGTGTGTGTGTGTGTGTGTGTGTGTGTGTGTGTGTGTGTGTGTGTGTGTGTGTGTGTGTGTGTGTGTGTGTGTGTGTGTGTTACCTGTGGGCAGTAGTCGGATGTGGGTGTGTGTTAACTCTGGGCAGTAGTTGGATGTGGGTGTGTGTTACCTGTGGACTGTAGTCTGATGTGTCTGATGTTACCCTATGGACTGTAGTCTGATGTGTGTGTGTGTGTGTGTGTGTGTGTGTGTGTGTGTGTGTGTGTGTGTGTGTGTGTGTGTGTGTGTGTGTGTGTGTGTGCAGTAGTCGGATGTGGGTGTGTTAACTCTGGGCAGTAGTTGGATGTGGGTGTGTGTTACCTGTGGACTGTAGTCAGGTGTGGTCTGGACTCTGATGACGATCTTGTGTTCTAGAGGATGAGGAACTTTATAACCAGCGAATAGAACCTGAGGATCCTTCAGCAGCTGACTGAGGAGGAAACACAAACATGTTCAGTTCTATTGATCCATTATCAGTGAAATGCGTGTACAGGATCTGTGAAGGTAAATGTGTACATAGATATTAATGACTGAAAGGCTCAGTGCTTTGCTCGAACAGCTGGAAATACAGGCGAGTCATTGATTACAACTCAAGAGGCATGGGTATGGCAAGCGAGGCGGGCCAATTATCATCACATTTCTAATTCGTTTTGTAAACATAATAAAACAGGAAATGGGCAGCGCGGCTGCGTATAAAATATAAGAATATAAACTATTATTGCTACAATATTGGCCCCATACATTACTGGTTAGCTCTGTGTGTAGCATTGTTGTTATCACATTAGCTCTTGTGTGTAGCATCGTTAGCATTAGCCTCTTACGCTCGGATGATGTTGCCTAGCGTGTGATCTTCCTTGTTCAGGGTGAACAAACAGGCGTTGGGAACCTTCGTGTCCTTGCTGATGCTGATCTTTTTTTCTCCTTCAAACAGTAGAAACGACTCGAAGGCGGGAGGCGCGTTCATCTTCTCTGAGTGCGAGGAGCGGTGAGTTCAGCTGAACTGCCCGGAAACACTCCTTCAAAATAAGACGACGACATCCGATGTTTTTTTCTTCTTCTTTTGTCAGTGCAGAGTCCAGGTGAGGAGTGTCCCCAGGGGCAGGAGGCCTGTTGTCCCAGTGCACAAACACATCACATATCAAGTGTCAGGAGGATGAGAGCAGGAGTGAGCTGAATAGAACAATCTCAACTTATAAATATAAGTGTAATATATACAACATCACACTATGATGTATATAATAATTTGACTTTTCTGAATGTGTCTCTGAAAACTTGACCAGTACCTTCACTTGTCAGATAAATGTAGTTCAAAACTAAACGAGCTTAAAATAAGAACTAGTAAAAACTAATTGGATAAAATTAAATACAAGAGGTAATATCAATAAATTGTTTACGACACAAAAAAAAACCCTTTTTTAGTTGTCTCCACTTTGTGACGTAAACGTGAAGTTCCGTCCCTTTCCGGAAAATTCCCTCTGTCCAATAAGAGTGCTGCTCCCACCGTTCTCGCGTTTCTCATTGGTCAGCAGGTAGCTTGTTTTTGAAAGTCGGCTGCTGATTGGCTGCGTCAGTCAGTGAGCGTCATTTTAAACCGGGGCGGCAGTGTGTGTTGAGTCAGAATCGAACAGCAGCTCCAGCTCCGACTAACGGCCGGACACACGGTGAGTCTTGCAGGTAGGTTCGTAACGGGTTCATAACACCGCGAGCATCCGTGAGCTTAGACCCGTGGAGCCGCAGCAGCGGTCGGTACTGTGTCGTCGGTCGTAAACAAGCTAACAGCGGAGTTAACGTTCAGTTAACCCACGAAGTTAACGTCGTTAGCCGGAAGCTAAACCTCACAGGCGCTAACGAACTGACTAACCCCGGGCAATGGGCTGTTTTAAACCCGTTGACAAACACCGGGACCGTGTGGCAGACGGGTTTCACCGGGGAATATCCGTCGGTGCTACATCCAGTTGCTAACGTGCAGATGCTGCTGAGCTCAACGGGAGAATCTGAGGACGGTATCGGCACAGTGAGCTGCTGCGTGTCGATGTGTATCCCAATCGCTCTCTGTCTGTGTCCTGCAGCAACCGGATCGTTTATTATCATGGCCTCCCAGAACATGGACCCCGCGGCGGCAGCTGCTTCCTCCACAGCCGCTCTGAAGGGCAGCGAGAGCGGCGGCAGCGCGGCCAGAAGCTCCGTGTCTAAACGGTGAGAGACAACCGACCGGTTCGGTCCAGTCTGTGGTCCTGATGCAAAAGAGACGTCATAATAATGTTGTCATTATTAATTAGACGAAATGGAAAAGGTTCTTAGTAGAAGTGTTATTAAAGCTGTCGCATGGTTGGTTTGTACTACGAAGCAGGTTTTTGCAGTAATCGATGTGACTTCAGGTTTAACTCTTCGTCCTACGATGCTGGGTTAAATCACCATGGTTACTATAAATGCTGAACGTGTAAACTGCTCCGGGGCATGTCAAGTTAGATATAAGAGATCAAAACCTTGTCAACAGCCCGACTACCGACCAATCAGATCACTGGAAAACCAGAAATGGCATCAATCAACAGGATCCTGACTGGGACAAAAGAGTTTAAGAGTTTAATTTGACAAATAATAAAGCACAGCAGATGTTTATGAATGAACCTTCCATGTGTCCACTCTGGTTTTAAAACAGTTTCTAATGAGCAACACGAGGAGACAATGATAAATACTAACAAAAACTAAATATTATCTCTTATTAGAACAATGATGCACACACTGATCAATATTTGTGGTCATCATCATGAATGAAAAGTTCAGTGTTATTGACATCATCACACATTAACTTCTTCTCTCCTCTGCTTCAGAAGAGGAAACAAGTCTGACATTTCTCTTTGTATAGTGTCACTTTTACATTTCGCTTAAACCAAATTCACCTGCACGTATCAGTGTTTCTTTTCGTATCATATTAAAAACTTTATTTATGGTTCTGACGATGCTGCTTTCACACAAACTCTTGTAACCGGACAGGAAACCCCAGGGTCAACTTGAGACAGTTGATATCCAGCTTTGTAGCACAGTTTATCCCGGATGGTCAATGTTGGGTTAAGTCAAACTAGATAACGAAAACATATCCTGGATATGTTGAACTCGCTTCGTAGTACAGGCCCCTATGGTCATGTAATGTCTAATGACGTTATATTTTTGTATAGTTTTATTCAGTAGATGTTTATTGTTTGTGTGTGGTTGCAGGCTGCAGCAGGAACTCATGACGCTGATGGTGAGTTTTCATGTTTCATTTAGTTGAATCTTCATCACTCCATGCGAAGCACACATTACTGACATGTGGGTGACGTCATGCAACCTGTCTCTCTCTCTGACAGATGTCGGGTGATAAGGGGATCTCGGCGTTTCCTGAATCAGATAATCTCTTCAAATGGATCGGAACCATTGATGGACCTCAGGGGACGGTATGTTCACACACAGCACTGATTAATCAGTAATGTGTGACATCACAGCTCCACTACACCAAGCTTGTGGAAGAAAAACAGGCTGGAGTTTACCTGTTGGTCTGTCAGGTGATCATGGCTCTTTTGACCCGTCTGTCTCTCAGGTGTACGAGGACCTCAGGTACCGCCTGTCCCTGGACTTTCCGGCTGGTTATCCATACCAGGCTCCCCGTGTGAAGTTTGTCACTCCGTGTTTTCATCCCAATGTTGACGACCAAGGATTCATCTGTCTCGACATCCTGAAGGACAAGTGGTCGGCGCTCTACGACGTCCGCTCCATCCTGCTTTCAATCCAGAGCCTGCTGGGAGGTAACTGCTTTCACCAGTTTAACCAGTGACTCCTCAGTTCATCACCAGTTAGTTAAAAAGTGTAACTGAAAGAGGAGGAAACATCACTTTCCTTTAAGGACCAGATGTGAAGGTTAACACTGAACCTCGTGTCTTTAACATGTATCTGTTCAAAGTGTCTCATTGAAGAAGCTGAATTGACTGATCAGCTGCTGTTTGCAGTGAATCCAGTGATGAACCGACAACAGTTACTGGATCACTGTGATACTGAAGCGATCTAAAAAACATCCAATTAAACAAAGTAAACGACCCGAAATAGAAGTAGAGGAGTTGACTGCATCTCTTTTGAGTCATTTTCATACTTTATTAGTATAATTTATAGTAAGTTTATTAGTATAGCTTATAATATAAGTAATATATAACATAACTTATTCATATAAGTTATGTTATATCATTTACATCTTTTGTCACACGGTGGTAAAACACACTGTAACATGATTGATGGAGCCGCTGCATTTTTTGAAGCCCGTCTTCGGAAATTTGTAGTTTCACCACTGCAGACGCACGTCAATAACATAATAAATTAATGAAAGTCGAATCGGATTCTCTGAGCAGCGCTGTCGGCTTTTCGTAAGTCCTATGAATCCTCCTTTACACCTTTCCTTGACCTCATGACGTTTCCCACTGAGGTCAAGGAATAGTAGATGGGAAAAGACGATAGGAAGAATAATCCAAATCCACTCTCAGTCTGAGTCTTAATCTCCTGTTCCACTTTTGACCTCTTTATGTTCTGACCCTTGAATCAAAGTAAAAGTTGAGATTTTCTTATTGGATCAGGTTTAAACATGAAATTGATCCATCAGCTGTTTGTTCCTTGAATATTTACAGTGTTTGAATACGGATTAGATGATGGCGTTAATTTCTTGGTCACTAACAGCCTGATGGTGTTTTTCTTTTCAGAGCCAAACAACGAAAGTCCACTGAACACGACTGCAGCTGAAATGTGGCAAGATCAGGAAGGTGAGACTAAAGAGCTGCTGCTGTGCTACACTGTACTACACCACATGATATATTGTACACACAGTACTGCACTGTATACGCAGCGCAGCAAGGCATGTGCGTTGAGTTCTGATAGGCAGCAGGGGCTAATGGGGCTGTAGTTTTAACTCTTATCTGTTTGTCTCTTTCAGCCTTTAAAGCTCATCTACACTCGACCTTCCAGAAGTGACGCAGCTCCTCGTTTCTTCTTCTTCTTTCGTCGTCGTCGTCTTCTTCTTCTTCCTGACCTTTCCGTGTGTCGTCTGTGTTTGTACAATATTTTTATGTTCAATAAAGTTCTTACTTCAACACGCATTGGACTCTTTGTTTGACGAGTGTAACGGACAGAAACGTCTTGGTTAATCACCTTCAGGACGTTCTGTTGTGGTTTTTTGAGGGTTTGTTTTTTTCTTCAGTCAAATGAAATGAGGTGCATTTTCCGTTTCATCCAATGGGAAGTTAAAATATTAGTGTGAAAGAGAAATGGATAGAAAAGTCCTGTGCAGCTGATGACTGTCACCGCAGCAGGACTCAGAAAAATTTAAATACAGTCAGCAGCTCAATCAGTGCTTCATATTCTGATGATCATGTGACATTTGATATCCCAGAACAATCCTAGACCTTTAGTGAGTGACGGTCAAGTCTCCATGTTCTGACTCAAACTAATATTTAGAGTGAGTGATTTATCAGTTGACTGAATCAAAATCAGCTGATGAGTCTTGTTGGATGTTATGAAAACTTAATAAATAATGTAGAAAAGTTTAGCGTTCATATTTTACATATTTAATTCAAGTTCTACATACTTGGTTGTATTTGGTTTTATTCAGAATAGTTTGTCGTTATATTACATTTTATAAATCACTTAATTTCTTTATAAATACAGTATATTAGTTGGACTCAGCGTACATCAAGCGAAGACAGTCCTGCACAGAGATGCTGGATAGAAATGTGCGACCATCTGGCGCTGTTGAACATCAAGTCAAATGACAGGAAAACGACTGCAGTCAGATGGAACAGTTCTCAAGCTGCAGCAGCTAGAACCACCTATGACCTGTGCCGACTGAACATCAATCGACAACTTTTTTTAATGACATATCAAAATTAAGAATATATTGGTTTCAAAAACAAATAATCACTACACCTTTGTAATGTCAACGTAGGTACCTCTCTTCTTTCGTTAAAAGAAATGGAAATACGAATCTACTGTACAACCAATCACGTTGCGATCTCTAATCGTGTTATGGCCTTCCTGTTGATTCAGGTGCTGCTATTAGCAGAGCTCTTAAAGGAGTTCTTCATAAAAATGATTACAACTTATAAAATGATCCCTTTATCTTGATGTTTTACTTTTCTTTTCAAATAACTTCTGACTTGTGGCCGAAACTTTTGTAAAATAATTATCGTGAAACGATAAAATATCCTCATACTTTCCTGTTTGACTCCATTATATTACATGATGATTTCTGTGAAAACTAATTTTAAACCACTGATATCCTCTACCCGACACAACCCAGTCCGCAGCACGGCGGCTGGCAACAGGCGACCATCTTGTTGTAGGAGACAGCCTCGACCACCATCATGTCCTCCAGGGTGTCGTCTGGCTCGTCCAGTTCACCACGAGCTTCCGCCCAGGGCGGTTGCGTCGCTTCCACCGACCAGAAGGCCACGGGAACCTGCAGAACCACCACACATTTAAGATAAAGCCACAGTTCATGACCCGGTCCAGCCCTGACCCTGTGTCTGGTCTGAAGGTGGATCATGTTCTCGTCTTGTTCTGTCACTTCTAAAAGGAAATTTTCTATCTCTGTTTCTGTCTCACCCTCAGCTGCATATCGCTCAGCATTGCCTCCAGTCCTACGATGTGATTGGTTAGATCAGGACATGGCTCCTCCTCCAAGCTGAGCCATGGCACCTGGACTAAAGCCACTCGGGCTGCCACGCCTACCACTCCATCCATACATCCTGGTGAGGTGAGAGAGACAGGTGAGTTCTTCTGTGGGTCTTTAAAGAAAACCAAGACAATTTTCTAGGTTCTACCCGAAGAAAAGGAACCTAAAGGAAAGCTGTCAAGGAATCCAGATGCCACAGATGAAGTCATCACTGACCTGTGTTAACCAATGAGCGCCTGTCGTAGCGCTGAGTCAGAGGGAACTGTCCAATCAGATCCCTCGCCTTACGGAGGTCAGACAGGAAGTTCTCCAACACTGACAGTAAGAGAACCCACAGACGTTCTGACACCTGTCTGTCCTCTGCACCTGAGGGGATGGAGTCACTGCCTGACAACAGACGCACCAGGCGCTTCGACAAACCTGACACAGAGAGACAGACAGACAGGTGAGAGTCACAGACAAACAGACAGACAGACAGACAGGTGAGCGAGCCACAGACAGACAGACAGGTGAGAGAGCCACAGACAGACAGACAGTTGAGAGAGCCACAGACAGACAGGTGAGAGAGCAACATACCAACAGAAAGATGAAAGAGTGCCGGACAATCAGGTGAGAGAGTGAGAGAGAGACAGACAGTTAAGAGAGTGACAGACAGACAGTTAAACAAGTGTGGCAGACAGGCAGGTGAAGACAATGAACAGGTGTTTAACAGTGTGTCTTCTGGGCGGTACCATTGCAGATCCGGTGAGCGAGCATCCTCGTCTCGTCCATCTCGTCTCGCAGAAAGCTACAGTCCGCCGAGCTGCCGAGCGATGCCACCAGCTGCTGGAAGCAGGAGGTGACCCGACTGAGAGCCTCCTGAGCGCGCTGACACTCCACCTGCTGCCGGTGCCGCGCTGCCAGCTCATCCACTGATTGACGCCACCGGCTCATGATGACCCACCTGACAGGTGAGGAAGGAGAGGACAGGTCTGTGCCTTCAGGTGTCTCCCAGTGATTTTGTAGCTTCAGTTTATCCCCTGGCAAAACCATACGCTCACACTTTCTCTTTTCTCATATATGACAGAAACATGCAATAATGTCCACGCCTGTCTGTCCACTTACACCTGTCTGCCCACACCTGTCTGTGATAGTGAAAATACCTTCAGGGCAGGGGACATTGATTTTATTTGACCCTCTGGATTTAATTAGGACTCTTAGGTTGGACCACACCCACGGTGATCTCAATTTATACACCTGAAACATCTATGACTATTGTGTTGCTACGGTAACAGACATATGAACACCAGCCACGGTCACAGCTGACGATTAATATCAGACACCATCTGTCACAATCTGTTACAATCTCTTTTTTACGTTCCGGCCTGTTTCCTCCCTCCCCCTTGACTTTAAATCTCTTCATCTTCTGAGGATGTTTTTAAACGGTTTTGATTAAAGTAAATGAACGTTTGTGGACTAAGAATAAGACTCGTCTGTCTTCTTACCTGGTGCCGATCACGTCTCCGCCCAGCTTCTGACAACCGTGCAGCTTTCTATAAACACCCTTCTTCTTCTTCTTAGCGTCTCCAGGGACGATGAGTGTTTTTAATTAACGCTCTGAGACAAGCTGAGGCCTGATGCCTCTCAGCTCGGCTTCAGCAGCTCCCACAAGGATCTTTCCTCATAGGCAAACTTTTCTGTCAGGGATTCACCTGTCTAAGTAGACAGCCTCATGTCAGGGCTATTAATAGACGGACCCGGGTCAGACAGCCAGGAGTTCTGGTCTTTTTCATCCAGGATCAAAAAAGGTCACTTTTGTCATGTTTAATGAAATGAAATAGATTTTTAAACTGGCTTTTTACAGGAGAACCCTCACCACCTCTGTTCCTGGAGATGGAGTCTGTCGTTGTGATGCCAACAGTGCAGTGTTGTTGGTTTATGTCCTTGTCACTGTGCTACAATAATATTAACAATAATATAACAAATAACTCTCTTAGAGCCAAATGCTTGGCTTTTTGTGAACACGAGTTAGATTCTAACCATCCACCATACACGTGTAACTTTAAACTGCACTTTAAACGTGTAAATTATACATGAAGCTAGATGTCAGTTTTACAGGTGTTATCTTGAAGGTTAAATAAAGTGAAGCTAAAATGGTACAATGTCAGTTGAATCTGCTGCAAACTTTCGTTACTTTGTCATCTTCACTGCATTCAAACAGTGATCAGCCGTGTCTCAGTCTCTGCAGTTTATTTGATCTTATAATGAAACTAAACACTAGGTGATCCCCCCACATGATCCACCCACTATACAGACAGGAAGTGATACAACATGTCAGCCGACCACCAGCGGGTACCCTCTGGTGTCATCAATCAGACATCAAATCAAACAATGGCACTTAATAGAGACGAAAACCTTAAAGGAAATCCAACACCCTCCAGAATCTAATCCAGGACTGTTAGCCTAACTTAGCACAAACACCTCATGTACAGGGAAACTGTTAGCCTAGCTTAGCACACAAGATCTCAAGATGAGAGAGACTGTTTGCCTCAATTCAAACTAAAGATAATAAAATGATTATGTGCACCTCATCATCGTCATGTGAATATCTACATACATTCACATTATTTTCAGATCATACAAGTAATAAAGGGATCAGCAGATCCACACACCCTCAAAAACAGAAACATGGATAAATCGGCCTTTATTTAAAAAACACTTTTCTTCTTCATGTAAGTCACGAGTCGCCTCCTCGCAGACCATGACCTTTTGTGGATTCTTGACGCTGATTTCTGGATGCTGCGCTGTCCTGTCGCATCCTTTTAGTCTGACATTATTGGTGAGAGAACAAAACCAGGACCTGAGAAACCAGAACCAGAACCTGAGAGACTGGGGCTGGAGTCGAACAGTGCGTTTTTCTCAGGAAGGATCAGACTGAGTGAAATGACCAGTATTTCAGCAGCTGAGAAAAGGAGCTTCAAAGCTTCCTGTCTTATCTCCTTTAGGAAACACTAGAGCATCCTTTACAGATGAAATGAGAAAATACCAAACCATAATTCATTGTAGTAGCATGAGACAAAACATTGATGTTGCACCAGACACATGTAAATATAGAAAGAGAACAGCTGATTTATTAAGGGACGCGATCCAAAACTGATGTAAATTGACAAATCCATAAATATAGATTCATTATCTACATCTGTCCAGCCAGGGCACGTACGTATAGTTTGAACATATAGTTCACAACATCATCAGCATAATGTCATACAAATATAAATAAAATTTTAATCTCTGACTGTGAACTGATGAAAAAATAAAAAGGAATTTTCTCCACTTAAATATACAACTCAAATATATAAAAAGGTCAAAAGCTGCCTGACAGACACTCTATATACTATGTCTGGATATCATTTATTTAGACTGTTTGTTCCATTTTTTAATTAATTAATCTTTTAATGGCTCAACTTGTATTTTGCTTGTGTTATATTATTTCAAAATTATATTCAATAATATATATATATATATATATATTGTTGTTACTTTCTGTGAGTAACTGATGGTTAAATGTTTCTTTGTAGAAACTGAAAACATATTAACTGCATTCAGATATGTTTCCTAACTCCTTAAGGACTCTCCTTCACTTCTTTCCTTGACCTCATGATGATTTCCATCAGGGTCAAGGAGATGTGGTGAGGAAAGGAGACATAGCAAGGAAAGGAGATGTGGTGAGTGTTTTCAACCGCAGCCCAGGACATGCTCAGATCTGGTCCCGTTCTTATGGTTTGTGCTCAAAGCTTTTAGCGTTTTCCACAGTAGAGCGATAACAGCTCTCCTGCTATGCTACGCTAACAGTTTCCCCCTGCTTCCAGTCTTTGTGCTAAGCTAGGCTGATAGCCCTGGCCCTTTCATGTCAGGAGGGTTAAATAAACAGTGCTGACTCAGAGTCACAGATTCACATTGATCCGAGAAAGATGATCAATAATTCCGTCAATGATCAGCTGTTCTCCGCTCTCCAGCAGCAGGCGACAGAGAAACTGAGAGAACTTTCACAGTAAAACATCGCACAGATGAGGCGGAGTCTTTGTGATGGTGTAATCAGTAGTCCTCTGTGATTGGCTGCAGCTTCGGAGTAATGCTGGTTTTCAGATGGGGGCGGAGCCAGAGTGGACAGGTGTGTCAGAGTCTGGTGCGCGGGACTACAGGTGATTTCAGGTGTGTGGTGGATAATGTTACTGTTGTTGTTGCTATGGCCACATTGTAGCTGTTTTGTTATTGTTACTGCAGCAATGTCATTGTTTTCGTCGCCATGGCAGCGCGACGTGTTGCTGCTGTCATCATGGCAGCACTTGTGTCGTCATCGTCACGGCAGCGTGTGGGTGCGCGCTGCAAGCGCCTCCATCATCTCATGGCAGAGACACTGACAGAAGCCATACAGGACGAGCAGCAGCAGCGTGGAAGGAACCAGACTGACCAGGACCACGCCCAGCCACAGCTGACCAATCATCAGCAGGTAAATTCCCAGAGGCAGGGAGCTGAAGTACACCTGTACACAGACACAGTGACACTGTCAGGACCTCAGACACACCCACCTGCTCCGACTGCTGCTGACTGCTGGTCTCGTACTGACCAGACACAGCGCCCCCAGCAGGCAGCGGGGGAAGCTGCGTGACGTCCAGGTGTGACACTTCTGTGAGGGCAGGTTGCAGGGCAGCGAGTCCAGACTGGGGGGGCGGTACAGACCCACCACGTTGAGCATGCTCAGTGACTGTGAAGACGGAGACTCCTCAGGAAGCTCCATGATGGTGATGACCAGACAGTCTGAGGAGCGGTGAGACGACTCCACGCCGCCTGCTGACAGAGAATTTTACGTGTTAATTCCACTAGACAAACTGTAAATATAAACGTGAACATTTCAGATAATAAACTGTTACCAGTCAGACTGGTGGGAGTCAACACCACCTCCCCTCCTCCTCCTCCTCCTCCTCCTCCTCCACGCCGGGCTCGGTCCTGACACGACAGAACAGCCAAGATGTGTCGGTCGTCCTCCATCAGCCACACCTGAAGAAGAAGAGGAAGAGTTTGACTTCCATCACAGTCTGGATGTGTGGAGTTAGGAGTTGGAGTCTCACCTCTTCCTCTGGGACGTGGGTCTCATGGCGACAGAATGGACAGATGATGATCGAGGGCGATGACTCTCCTGACAACCAATCAGAAAGGAGTCACATGACACTGGTCATACTGGTTAATGAATCTGATTGGCTGTATGGTACTGGTCATCATACGTATGTTGGCTCTGCAGAATTAGAGTCTCCAATTAACCTAACCTCAATCTGCATGTCTTTGGACTGTGGAAAGGAAGCCGGAGTCCAGTTTCTAATGTTCAAGATGAAACCTGTTGTCTGAGGCTTCCGTGATCCTGCTGCTACAAAAACCTTCATTCACACAATGAGTCAAATCTGACTTTCAGGAGCGAGTTCCCTTTTGAGTCCAGGTCTCAGGTGTCAGTAATGTCCATCTGACAGGTCAACTCACCCATGTCGACCATCTTCTTCAGACACTTGGCACAGACTCGGTGCAGACAGCCCAGGAGTTTGGGTTTCCTGCTGCGAGTGTCGTAGCGGTTGTAACAGATTTTACACTCAAGCTCCTCCAGAGTGTAAACCAGAGACTGAGCCCAAGTCTGCACCTGAATGCATCACAACAGAGGGTTAACAACTGAGATGACAGGTGAGTCTGCAAAGGAAGGCATTGCTGTCAGAGGTGTTGCTGCAGTGAAGGATGATGGGAAATCTTACCTTGCCCTCCAGCTCCTGGCAAGGCTCCACCTCCTTTAACTGGCTCATTCTATTGGCTGTTGTCTTCACTTGAAGCAAGGCAGAGGGTCAGCGGTGGGGGGAGCCTAACTCAACCTGAGTCTGTCACCTGAATACCAAACTGAAGCATTGTTTGGACCCCTCTGGTTGGTCAGTTCCTGATAGGTGATGAACCTGACTACAGATAATAATGATATAAATAATTTGCTATATTTATATAATACCTTTACAAACAGGGTTTACAAATTGCTTTGACAGAAAAGGCAGACATATGAGAATCGGGGGCAGTCTCAAAATGAATTTACACATTAGAAAAAACAGCAATGAGAGGACAACATTGTGTAAAAACAGTAAATACAAAAATAAAAAGAATGAGAACAACAAAGAGAAAAAAGGACAACATTGCATAAAAGCAAATAAATACAAATAACAGCAATAGAACATGAAATAATGGATACATAAATAAAAGAATAAAGATTGAATTTTTTTCAGAGAGACATAGGTCAGAGACAGACAGGTCATAGAGAGACAGACAGGTCAGACACCTGACATCATAATGTGTCTTTATTGTTTTTTGCTGCATCTTCTGATTAGTAAATTGTCAGATTTTATTTAGTTTTTATTGATGTGAATATATAAGGCTGTCACACACACACACACACACACACACACACACACACACACTGCTGAGTGTATTTATAGACTGCAGTTGTTATATAAGGAGGGGGCACTCGGGATGCTGATGTTGCTATGGCAACAACACCTGTGCCTAGGCCTCAGATCGGCCAATCAGATGAGTGAGCTGTGGTCACGTGTCATATAATAAAACACTGATTTTGACTGTAAAGCTGCAGCTCAATGAAAACAGGGTGATGCGTTCAGGGACTGTCAAACTGTCTTATTTTCATTATTTTAGTTTAATATAAAAAAAGAGTGGTATAGAAAGTTGATTGTAAATCTACCACACATGTTCAGTGAATCACAACACACTAAACAGACTTAGAGCTAAGTTAACGGTTTCCCTCTGCTTCCAGTCCTTGTCCTAAGCTAAGCTAAGCCAACAGTTTCCAGCTGCTTCAAGTCTTTATGCTAAGCTAGGCGAACCGCCATGGTTTAATAAACAGTGTTTATATTCATCTTTTTACAAACCTCACTCACTGTCAGGGGTCAGCCGACTGGCGTCATGACATCATGCAGGTGAACACCTTTCTCCCATCACATTGCTGTACAGGTGTGTCACAGGTGTATCTGTGAAAATGACATCATGTGAGTCAGCAGTGATGTCACACCAGCTGGCAGTGATGTCACACATCTGTGTTACAGAAGAGAAGGAGGCGTTGACCCACTACTCACCTGCTGCTGAAGACGGAGGTGTGATTGCTAATTGCTGTAGACCTGAGGGGAGGTTTGGTTACTGACTGTCTCTGGTTGAAGCATCACAGATGATCAGACATCGGTCCGGTTGCTGTTCATTATTAGTTGCTGGAGGTTCTCGGTCTTGTTGTTGTCTGTGTTGTTGCCGTAGTCTCACTCAGGTTGAAGCAACGTGGTTTTTATTTAAGTTGGTTTTTTTGTTTTTTTGCCAAAGATACATTTGCTGTAGGTTTAGTTGCTGTAGTCCTTGTTGAAGCAATGTGTTGTTCTTCCGGATCAAAGAGTCTATAGTTGCTGGTAGAAAAATAGGCCTTCTAGTTGCTTGTCATCTCATCGTATAGTGGCTGTTCCTATTGTTATCACAGCTTCAGTTGCTGGCAGCCTGGATGTTGTCGGTCAGGTTGCTGTAGTCTGATAGGTTGACGCAACATGCTGCTCATTGTACGGCAACAGTTCCTCTTGGTTGCGTGGTTGCTGGCGTCTCAGATTCTCATTGCAGCAACAGTCTGTGTTGCTGTAGATGGAGTTGCTGTGTGTCTGTTGCCGTGATGCCTCGGGTCGGAGCAACACTGCGGTGGTTGCTGGTCGTCGGGCTCATTAACAGTCCGCCGTCGTCTGTGCTGTCAGCAGCGGAGAGCCGACATGCTAACACGCTAACGGGCCAACGGAGCTCTGCCTGTGGTCCGTCGGTTGTCGGGATGTCGGCCGTCGGTTGCCGGTCGCTGTCATGTCGCTGATGTCGGTGGTGTCGCTATCGATGACTCATGTCTCTCCCCCGTCTATCACTGCTGCGCGCGGCCGGTCGCGGGAGCTGGGTTACCATGGGAACCAGCCTGCAGCTGGATGACGGTGAAACGTGCGAAGTGATGATTGACAGCAGAGGATCAATACACTGATCAACAACCCGTTCAGTTGCGAATACACCATCAGCCGAATATTTTGAGTATAGTATGTTGGGGTTTTTTTTGAGTATAGTATGTTGGTTTGAATGAAGTCGGGTGGTTTAAAATGTAATTTCAATAAAAGTCTGGTTAATTGATTTTTTAAATTAGATAAAAATCGTTTTTTTTCCTTCTAATGTAAATAAAGTCTTTTTTCTAAAGTCTGCTTTTATTTTTGATTTTAATACAGTCCATTTGTCAATATTTTTTAATTTAAATAAATTCTGTTTTTATTTATAATTCAAGTAAGTTCTGTTTATTGTTTATTTCTGTATTTAAATTAAGTCTATTTGTTTATATTTTTTATTAAATAAAGATTGTTGTTTTGTTTAATTTATATGAAGTGGGTTTTTTGTCTGCTGTTGTATAACTGTCACATGATCACGATCTTCTTCATCATCCTCACATCACCATCAGTTGTGTCTTCTGATCTGATTTCATATTGGAGTGTCCAGTATGAGGCAGCTGCACTGAACCTTTAGTTTTACAAAAAGACTGTATATAAAATGGAATTTGTCACCGGGTCCAGAAAGTAAAGCCAAAGAGAATGTGAATGAAGCCTGTATTCTATGAATGACCTGCAGAGGGCGACTTCACTGGTTGTTTCTATGAGAAATGACTCTACTTCTACTTGATTCCTAAAGTGAGTAAACATTTTTCTGAAGAGATTATGGTCTCAATCTCTAGTTTCAAGTCTTTTTCAATACAGCATGAGGTTCATTTTGTAAATAATGGTCCACAGAGTGATTGACAGCCAATGACTTCCAATCAGATGCATGAGTGCAGGTGGGTTGATAAATGGTTTTACCTGAGGAGCCTGCAGATTCAGTGCAGGGCTGAAAAGATCGAACAGGTCTGTGTGAAGGGAAAGAAGAAGCCTGAATTTATATTTTGTTTGTATGATTACACACATCTCTTTAATATTCAGTAATTGGCACTTTTTTTTATTCATTTAAAGTAAAGTAGTCGTTGAAGAGGCGTAGTTCATGTGGACTCTGTGGTGTAAATGTGCTGGAGTCTGAGAGGAAAGTAAAAAATCATACAGTAAAGTAAGGGTACCTCAAAACTACAATCGAGTACAATACTGGAGTAAAAGAACTCAGTTCTCTATTTTATCTGAAGAAACACACAGTGGAACTGTAATGCAGGAACCGTTTTGTATGTTCTCTTTGTTCCAATAGGAGCGATTCTTTTGTAGCACGTTTCCTACTGCGTCACTTCCTGTAGCCTCAGATAAAGACCGGCTCGGCGGAAACCCCGCGGGTCAATTTTTTGGGTTTTGTTCCGCGAATCCGGCGGGAATCGGAGCCATCAGAACCGCAAACATGGTAAGTGCTTACCGGTCTAAGAGTCCAAGTTCTGCCCGTCGCGTTGGTGTTCGTATTTTACCGGTGAAAGGTTTTATTGAGACGATGGCGGGAGTTTGAATGAACGTAGGGTGAACGTCTTGCGAGGAGCCACGGCTCTACGCGGGTGAAACCAATCAAACGGATCAATAACCGTTCGTTCTCCGGTATAAGTTCCCCGGTTAACGGAGCTCTGTGCAACAAAGGCAGGCGCTAACGCAATGTTTGTAATTTTTTTTGCCGCTAGATCACCGGCTGTAACGTACCATGTTTGTTACATTAGCCGTTAGCTAGCTGCCCGGTGTTACGGTTAATTCTGTCGCTAGGATAAAAGCCGCTTTTGAGTCTTTTAAGTCTAAGTTCTAGTAAAGTAAGTGGGAAGGTGAGTCCGGTTACGACCGTGTCCGCACTCTGGGGCTAACAGAGCTACCGAACTTAACGACTAACCTTCGCCAGCTGAACACAACGGGCCTCTGTTTCTTAGTCTGCGTCTCGAGCCAGGCAGAATATAGAATTTATTATTTGCACATGGACAGTAAGTATTGCCCAGTTAGCAATTGCACTCATTTTAAATTAAATGCATATTGCACTTTTGTGTCCCATTTAATTTGTACAGGGGTTGAGTCCTGGGGGAGTGTGTTCTACTGAAAACCATATTGATCAATATGGTTGATCAGCGCCAATGATATGTTAATCAGAGTAGCTGCAGATCCTTTCTGTGTGTGTGTGTGTGTGTGTGTGTGTGTGTGTGTGTGTGTGTGTGTGTGTGTGTGTGTGTGATGTCACAGTGACGCCTGTCTCTGATTGGTTTCTCAGACGGTGGGCAAGAGCAGCAAGATGCTGCAGCACATCGACTTCAGGATGAGGTGCATCCTGCAGGACGGGCGCATCTTCATCGGCACCTTCAAAGCCTTCGACAAACACATGAACCTGATCCTGTGCGACTGCGACGAGTTCAGGAAGATCAAGTAGGTTCAACGGTCAAATGATAATCCGTAGTGTTAGAAAATTAAAACAATCGCTGTTGAACAAAGTGAGAAAGTGATGATGAGGTGTGTGTGATATAAAGTATATTTACTTGTAAAAAAGTTTTGCTTGGTAGGGGTTTTAATAATTGATTCCACTTTAACTGAAAACAACCAGTCCCCATGATCAAGTGACTCAAACTGAATCAGAAAATTGGAAGAGACTCGTTATCGAATCATCCCCACACCTTGTTCCCACGGCATGCTTGGTAATGACTGTTCTCTTTCACATTTTCAGACCTAAGAACTCGAAACAGCCAGAGCGAGAGGAGAAGAGGGTTCTGGGTCTGGTTCTGCTGAGGGGGGAGAACCTGGTTTCTATGACAGTGGAGGGCCCACCCCCTAAAGATGTAAGTATGACCTAGGGTTGGGGTTAGTCATAGTAACTAGAGGTTATCCCTAGTAACCAAAGTAACTGTCCATTTGGAAACTTTAACCTCTGACCTCCCCCCATTCAGACTGGTATTGCCCGCGTCCCGTTGGCGGGTGTGGCCGGAGGTCCAGGTGTGGGCCGGGCAGCAGGTCGCGGGGTCCCTGCAGGAGCGCCGATGCCTCAGGCGCCGGCTGGACTCGCTGGACCTGTCAGAGGAGTGGGCGGGCCTTCACAGCAGGTAACCATAGCACCAGCAGTATCTTCTCTTACTTCGGGTATGTGTGTTCAGATTATGACGGCTTCCTGTGTGTGTCCAGGTGATGACCCCACAGGGCAGAGGAACGGTTGCTGCAGCAGCAGTTGGTGCAAGCATCGCCGGGGCCCCCACACAGTATCCACCCGGTAGAGGAGCGCCGCCCCCGATGGGCCGCGGAGCCCCACCTCCAGGTGAGAGGAACTGTGATGCCACATGTTTGTCTTCACCTGTGCAGGGTCAGAGGCTGTGTCACGCCTCAGAGCCCAGCTAACTGCTGCTGGTGCATTCCGGTTCAGCAGGAAATTCCAGCACTGTTGTAAGGACGGGACATAGTTAAATGTTGCAGCCACTGTGATGCTCACACTGGCACCCACTTACACATCTGGCGTGTTTCACTGCTGTATGCTTGTCGACATGTTGGTCACGAATACCTTCTTATGGCTGATTGGTTGTCACCTCGCTCCCTCCCTGTAGGTATGATGGGTCCACCCCCTGGCATGCGGCCCCCGATGGGTCCTCCAATGGGGATGCCTCCGGGCCGAGGCGCACCAATGGGGATGCCCCCCCCAGGCATGAGACCACCACCCCCCGGCATGAGAGGTAAGCTGTTACCAAGGAGGGTTCTAATCAGCGCTGTGAGAAAAGCCAATCAGATTGAGTCATCATTGATTGTTTTATTCAGCTCTAACTGATCAGGTTCTCTTCTCTGATGTTTCAGGACCACCCCCTCCTGGTATGAGACCACCCCCCCGTCCCTGAAGAAGCCCCGCCACTCACTCGACTGTTGTATAGATTTTGTTCCTAAATCTTGTTAGTTTTTTTTTTGTTTTGTTTTTTAAATAAAGTTTTTCAGGATGTTTGATTTCAACTTGGCTTTGTTTTTTGTTTCAACGGTAACCAGATCAATAAAGGCAGCCAATCAGAGCTCAGGTGACCTCATTGATATTTAAACTGGAGGCTGGGTCACATTTTAATGAGTTTAAAACTGACTGAATCTCTGTTGTGAATCAGCAAGTGAGGAAACGTCAAGATCTGACATGAAATTTTGTTTAACTTCTACAAGGACACACTGCCACAGAATGTTTATAGATGGAGTTAGTCACTGGGCCGGAAAGGGGCCAATGTGGAAGTGCCTGAAGCCTGTATTCTCTCAAATGACCATCAGAGGGCGACTCCACTGGATGTTTCAATAACAGCCAATGAGAAAATGACTCACTTGATTTATAACCACAGTAAACATTTTCCAGAAGATTTTATGGTTCAATCTTATCAGCATTAAGTAAATTGTCTCGTTTAGAGTTATATAGACAATAAAGCATCATATTCATTGCAGCGTGGACACTGGTGATTCACAGCTGGTACTATCCACTCTGTGCATGTTTGCAAGTGTAGGTGGAATAGCTTTCAGACCACCTGAGCCCGTCAGTGGAAGGTCATCATGTTCATGTGGAACCAGCTTAGGAATCTCAGAAAAGGGAAAAAAAAAGTTGGCGAGGGAAGCAACGGGATAGAAAAAGTTCAAATCCATGTCATGAAATAATTAAACTTGAGACAGTTCAACTAAAGGACACTTTAAAATAAACTGAAGTAAAAATTAAAGATTGAACTCAAAACTGTTAAACTGGTGATTGTAATCAGAGTGAAGAGAAGAAGGATTTCACATGACTCATGTTCTGATTTATTAGATAAACAATGACGGTATGCAAAGAACATAAAAAAATATTAGCACGTGGTATGTTTTGTTACATTTCACAAAAATAAATATGATTTACTATATATAATAGTTTTATATATTGTTCCACAAATTTAAGGAATCATTTTTTTTTTTTAATTAATACTGTTTTTGGATGGTCCTCACAAAAAGAACTGTTTGTGTTTAGATGTCTGATGTATGTGAATAATTCTAAAGGACACTTCCTTCACCTTATTCACGTTCACGCTCTGTTTTCACACGAAGAAGAAGGAAGGGATACACTTTTAAAATCCAATTTCTATCGACTTGCTTTTATGTATTGTCGTCTTTTTATATTGTCTTTTTATATCTTTTTTATAATACAGATATATGACCTGAAAACCGTATGAATTAGAATGCTGATTTTAATTGTCTGTGATTTGTATGTTTTTGTGAAAGCACTTTGTGAAGCTACTTCTGAAAGGTGCTATATAAATGAAATTATTATGATTATTATTATAAGAAGAAGCAGCTCTGCGACGTCAGAGCTGTGGTTGCATGGATGTATCATATTATTGTGTGGCAAAACCGTCATTGATGTGTTAGACCGGTAGGTGGCGCTAACGATGGATGCCAACCGCCCTGCAACCTCAAAGAGGAAGAAGAAGAAAATCATCTGACTGAGCGGGAAGTCACGTGACGACGTGTTATCATATGACCGGGTGATTCTCTATTGTCGCCAGCTGGTCGAAGAGGAACCAGGCGAAGGTGAGCGTGTCGGACCTCGTCCAGATCTCCGTCGTGTTGTTGCAGTTAACCAGAGATGACCTGTGAACTATGAGCCAGATTCACGTCTGACAGCAGCTAAATCAAAACGTATTACTGAAGTGTGTCTGTGACCAAAACAACCGCCCCACTACTGAGTAAAAACTAACGTTACTTCCGCTAAAAGTCACGTGTTTTACCCTCGTCCTCAACCTCGATGTTAGAGAATGCTCTTCCGAAATTGAATGTACACAGTTTCACATGAATGATCAGGAATAAACAAACCGCTGGGCTGCACAGAGGTTCCTGATCAAGCTCGTAATCTCCCGCGTTAAAAGCTGTGACTCGTCGCTAGATTGTTTTGTTTCGTCACGAAAACCATTGCCGAACTCACGCTGCCACGCTGCTGCTCCTCCACCTAACTGCTCAACGTCGCCACCCTCCAGCTTCACACTCTGCTGCTTGAAAAACTATTAAATCTGATTAAACTTTAATGGAGTCTGGTCGTCTGCGTTTTGGGTCCAAATTCTAGTTCAGCCCTGAAACACTTTTAATTACCAAAAGCATACAAACTGCGCCCCCTGAACTGTCAGTCACGAGCTGACGTCATGATGAACACTGTCTGCTGTCATGACGTGATGCATGTAACCAATACATGCACGTTATTACTGATCATCCGAGACTGTCCAGCTCTGGCTTTGAGTTGTAGCTGAAAAATGAGTCGAAAAATTATTAAATTATTATTAACAGTTCTTAAATTATTTGTTATGCGTAATTCATACATCATTCATATTTGTATTATTGCATATTATTATATATTGCACATCTTAGATGTTGTACAATGTTTAATTTCTTGCATGGCAAGTGGTGATTAGTGTTGGACAAATATTGGGGTGGGGGGGTCGGGGTCATGTACTGTAAACATCTTGGGAGGCGCCGATCAAAAAATCTCGCCTGGGGCGTCAACATTGCCAGGGCCGGCTCTGAAGACATGTACACACTTACAGCATCACACGTTATGGATAAGTGGCCGCTGTAATCGATATTATCAGGCCATGTAACAGCTATTGCTCAGTCCAAACAGGGACTGAGAACTCAAAGTCTGATTTAAGAGTTTGACAGACCGTTCCACAGTCTGAGGAACAAATGCTTAGGGAGCCATGAATTGTTATTATACTGATAATGATAATAATTATTAGTAGTATGAATGCATATAATGGCTCATTTTTATCTCGCCATTAACTTTGTGTTCGTCCCCATGGCTTTGGGGTTTTTTCTGCGAAAGCACTGTTGTCGTACTCTGATCAAAGGTGGCGTTGATGTTCCTGTCTGGTTTCAGATGCAGGCGGCGGTGGTGTTGTGTTACTTCCTGCTGTGTCTGCTGGGTGGAGACGCGGCCCCGGCGGGCGACGAGGTGACCTTCCTGCCTGGTCTGGTGAAACAGCCGAACTTCAAACAATACTCTGGCTACCTGAGCGTGGCCGGCGGAAAACACCTGCACTACTGGTCAGTACCTCAGACGCACACCTGATCGTCCGTGTTAGTGACTTTAATCTTTATTTAACCTCTGATGAAACTGTTTTTGCTTTTACAGAATTGTTGGGACATCCTAACAGTAATGAATTACAGTAGTCCAGTTTAGAAGTAACAAATGCATGGACTTGGTTTTCTCAGTATTTGAGATAGGAAGTTTCAAATTTTCTTAATATTGCGAGACTTCTGTGCGTTAAACGACATGTCCTAGTCACAAGTAACTCCAAGGCTCCTTAGTGTAGAGTTTCATCTGGCTCCATAGATGAATACAGCTGCGTGTCGCCTGCGGAACATGGAACATGTGCTTGTCCTCAGGTTCGTGGAGTCCCAGAAGGACCCGTCCTCTGACCCGGTGGTGTTGTGGTTGAACGGCGGCCCAGGCTGCAGCTCTCTGGACGGACTTCTGACCGAACACGGCCCCTTCCTGGTAGGTAACCTCTGATTGGCCTGTATCTGGCTTGTGATGTCACAGTGACACCTGCTGACCTCTGACCTCGTTGTCGTTTCAGATCCAGGATGACGGAGTGACGTTGCAGTACAACCCGTACTCTTGGAACAAGGTCAGTTAAATCTGCATGCCAACATGTGCCTCGGGTGCTTTGGTCAAACGCTTAATAGTTTGTACTTCCTGAGAGCTGATTGGTTCCGTTTCCGAGCAGATTGCCAACATGTTGTACCTTGAGTCTCCAGCAGGAGTTGGTTTCTCGTACTCTGATGTTCCAAATTATGAGACAAATGACACTGAGGTGAGTGACGCGCCTGAAACTCGGGTCCTGATTTGCTCACAAGTTTTCAGGTATTAAGTGTTTTTGTTTTTTGTCCCTTAGGTGTCGATGAACAACTACCAGGCTCTGAAGGAGTTCTTCCGTCTTTTCCCAGAGTACAGCAGCAACAAACTCTTCCTCACCGGAGAGAGTTACGGGGGAATCTACATCCCCACGCTCAGTGAGCGGGTGATGGAGGACAGCAGCCTCAACCTGCAGGTACGCACTGCCACCGCAGAACCACACAGGCGCTATAGAGTCAAGTGTTGATTGTAGTGAGTCTGTTGTGCTATAAACAAGATCTTGGTCGAACTCCTTATGCCTTATACTGAGGCATGGTACTGAATTAAATGTCATCGGAATTTTTTCCTCAGATTTAGCTACGGCACCATCAGATAGAGAAGTTTTTAATCAATGCATGTAGTCCAATAATAACACGTCAAAGGTTACTGAATTTTAGTCTTATAAAAGTGTTTAAGACAATGAGAGAGTTGATGTACACCGACTGAAACCAATTGAGTCTTAATATTGAGCTAAACCCAGAACTAAAGCCCCATTATCAACGTCCACGTGAAAATTAAAATCGCCTACAATAATAACTATCTATGTTTGATAAAAGCTGTGACGTTTTCCAGGTTGGGGTGTGATGGACTAAACGAGGCTTTTAAAATGAGTCACAGTTAACTTTTGGTTTGGGATTAATTGATACATCTGGAGTTAAAAATAGCTTCAACTGCACCTCCCTCGTCCCTGAGCCTCGAGGAATGTTGAGTATTATATGACGTGGGGCAGCAGATGGATTCAGGACGCTCTGTTCTCTAGGATGCAGCCACATTTCACTGAGTGACGATTAATCAATATTATAATCTGAGATTAATTCATTTACAAAAACAGATGACGAGCAACCTTATGTTTAAGAGTCAACATCTAACAATGTTGTATTTTTGCAGAGGTGATATTTTATGTGGAATGACATTAATTCGACATTAATGTGGGTGAACTACAACATATGCTTTGGAGTCATTGCTGCGGACGTAAATCATAATTTTTTTTTAATAAAAAAAACCCCAAATCAGAATCACAGACATTGAATCAGATTAAGTCATTATTCAATCCTCCCTCTCTCTCTCTCTCTCTCTTTCTGTTTTCAGGGCATTGCCGTTGGAAACGGTATGGCAAGTTATGAGATGAACGACAACTCTCTGGTTTACTTCTCGTATTATCACGGCCTGTTGGGACGAGCACTGTGGACCAGACTGCAGATGTTCTGCTGCAGGGACGGGACCTGCGACTTCTACAACAGCCAGGACAAGAACTGCTCTGACAGCGTGAGTCTGAGTCGGTCTGAACTGGGTTTAATATTCTTATTATCAATAAATAAAATCAGGTCTGACATCCATCCGGTTAATCTCGTAGTCTGGATTAAACTGGTTCGTCACCAGACTGAACTGGTGGACAGAACCTCAGGTGTTTGAATCCTCGCCCCCTGCAGGTCTCAGAGGTTCAGAGCATCGTCTACAGTTCAGGACTGAACATGTACAACCTGTATGCACCTTGTGCAGGTGGAGTCGGTCAGAGAGTCAGGTAAGCTGTGACCTTTGACCTCTGACTCGTTAGCAAAAAAATTATTTATGTTCCCGAACACTGGTGACAGGCGGGGACTTCCTATTATTGACTTGTTTATTGATCATCAGTGTTGACGGTGGTCAGCTGGTGATCAGGGATCTGGGGAACTTGTTCATCAACCACCCATGGAGTCGGCTCTGGAGTCAGGTGAGTGGTCACCTGTGTTTTACGTGATATCACCTGTTGGATGGAAACATACCTGATTTATCCTCTGACCGTGTAGAAGTTACGAGGTCTGGCGTTTCACCACGCCTCTGTCCGTCTGGACCCGCCCTGCACCAACTCCACCCCCTCCTACCTCTACCTGAACAGTCCGTTCGTCAAAGCTGCTCTGCACATCAGCCCCAAGGCCCTAGACTGGCTTATCTGCAGGTAACGCACGCACGCACGCACGCACGCACCTGAACGCCTCAAACACACGTGTTCATGTAACACAACACATTATACACACCTGTACAACACCACATCGTCCCACATTATACACACCACAAGTGTGCCCCTGCTTTGATTTGTCGATAAAGTTGTACAACTCCTTGTGTTGCAGTTTGGAGGTTAATATGAACTACGGTCGTATCTACATGGACATGAGGAAACAATACCTGAAGCTGCTCTCTGCTCTGGTCAGTGAACGCACCACCGTCACACAACACTTCATTCACAGTTTTAACGTTCTTCCACAAACATCAATTCAATTCAGTCCCATGAACGTTTTAACAACAGACCATGTTGAGCTCAAGTCAACATCAGTTCACAGATGTTAATGTCAGTTTTTTTTTAATTTTTTGTCAACGAAAATGGTAAAAAATAAAATAAAAATCTTGTTTCATGATGAGGAAATTAGTTGTTGATTAAAGATGTCATAATTTTTTTAAGTCATGGCAAAAAAAATGGGTTTAGTCTGTTCTGACATTGACTCCTGTTTTACACGTCCGAGGTCTCTGACGGCGTCTTTGTGTCAGTTTTCCCTCAGCGAGCTGAACGTCGGTCATCGTGACCCGTTGATCTGAAACAACCTCTCGTCCCCTCATAAATGAGGAGGAAACAGCAGCTCTCATTATTGGTCTGTCAGAGGATTAGGGGTGCTGGGTCTTGTTAAAGATTTGTGGTGGTCTCTGCAGAAGTACCGGGTGCTGGTGTATAACGGAGACGTGGACATGGCCTGTAACTTCATGGGGGACGAGTGGTTCGTTGAGTCTCTGCAACAGGAGGTAAATTCATGTTTCAGTTAAAAATCAATAATTCACAAGTGAATGTCCTTGATGATCTCTCTGTGACCATGAATTCAAATAAAAAGTAAATATGTATTTTATGAGGAAAATGATCTGACTAAAGACAAACATATTCTCTCTTTAGTAAATTTGATGAAATTCCTTTTCATTATTAGATTTACTTTGAATATTACACATTATGTTTACTGCCTTTTTAGATCATTCTTTACATTTACTTTGTACAATTCTATTTGACATGTTGCTTTGACTAAATAGAACCTCCAGGTGTCAGTGTTCCTTCTCATATCACATGAAGAACTTTATTAATGGTTGTAACGATGTTGTTTCTAATGAACAAGCTCGTAGCTGGATATGAAAACCCAGAGTGAAGTGAGACAGTTGATGAGCAGCTTCAAAGTTCCGGTTATCAGGACCATGTTGGGTTCAGAACCTGATCCAGAGACAGAACCTGATCCGGGTTCAGTGTCTCTCAGGTGTGTTGACGTCCAGTGTCTCTCAGGTGGTTGTCCAGAGGCGTCCATGGTTCTACGACGATGACGACGGTCGGCAGGTCGGCGGCTTCATCAAAGAGTTCGAGAACATGGCCTTTCTCACAGTCAAGGTAAACTCCTTATTCATCATTAGCAGCTAACCCTCAATGAACCTGTGATCGCTGACCTTTGACCTCCGTCCCCCTGCAGGGTTCTGGTCACATGGTTCCATCAGACAAGCCAATCGCTGCCTTCGCCATGTTCACCAGATTTATCAAGGGGCAACCTTACTGACCTCTGACCTCTCTGATCTGATTGGACTCTTCGATGCTGCTATACTTTTTTCCTTTTCTGCCACTGCCAGCCAATCAGCACAGATAATTTTTAAAGGAAATCAATCGCAGCCACTCACTCACCTGGTCACTGTGTCAGCTTTGTGTGGTTGTCATGGAAACGGGCCCTGCCGTCAGTAACTGTACTGTGAAATAAAGTTTGATTTGAAACGAGGACTTGAGTGATGTTTTTGATTTCATCTGACTTAGGCAAAAAACCCTGATCACACAGAATTCACACTCGAAGGCCTGATCCCGATCCAGATCCTGATCTCGATCTAGATCCTGATCCAGATCCACATTAATTTTAGAAAGTGTGGAAGTTACTTTAAAACTATATTTATCCTTCAAATTAATTAAAAGATTTAAAATTGATGAATGTCACCTGTTTCTGATAATCTTTTATTCTACAAGCTTATGAAGATGCATGATTACCTCAGAAGTTCTACATACACAAATGTCGGTCAGTATGCCAAATCACCATGTGGACTGTAGTCAAACTCTTCACTGAACAAATGTATTGCAAACTTGGAAAATATAGACACACCACAATACTCTTGTTTGGTTTTTTAATTGTTCTAATTTTATTCTTGTATTTTATTTAATTGACTTTCAAATGTATCTTAATACCTGAATTATTTAAGGTAAATTCTTTTCTCTGAAGTCTTCATTTGAATCCATTAATAAATGTTGATTATTGTTAAGTGGACATGATTATTTCTGTTGGAGGAATGAATGTTGTTTTTTTTTCACAAAGCATGTTTGACTTTATAGTGATGCTTTCATGTTCATTTAAATAAAGTTTTATAAAAAAGCCTGCTGACCGGTTCCTTGCTGCACCTCCTTCTCTACTTCCTCCTCTCTTCCTCACCTCCTCTTCTTTTCCTCCACCTCCTTATTCTCCTGCACTATACCTCCTCCTCCTCCTTCCCCTCACCGGCTCCTCCCTCTCTGCATCTCGGCTCCTGCTCGTTGAACTCCACCTGTACCGCCTCTGGGTGCCATGGTAACCACTCTCACATCATGCAGTTACCTAGGCGACGTGATCAGCTGATCATCTGTCAGTGTTTTTCTTTTTCGATCCGTCGTCAGTAACACAGTGCTCGTCGGTGACGTCATTCTGTTTCCTTCTCGTCCGGGACGTCGGTGAGGAGAGAGAGAGAGAGAGAGAGAGAGAGAGAAGCTGCTGACCAGGCGGATCTGTATCCGGTCCTCATCTCCTCCTCCTCCTCATCTTCTTCTTCTTCTCCCCTCCTCCTGCTCCTCCTCTTGTTTTTCTTCCTCCTTCGCTCCGCAGCAGCGATGCTCCCGTCGGGCCTCGCCGGCCGCGGTGCTTCGTGTGCGGGCCGGCAGTAGATCGGCAGGTCGGTGCAGGTCGCGGCTCGGACATGGTGCAGAAATCCAGGAACGGCGGGGTGTTCCCCGGAGCGCAGGCCGACCAGAAGAAGCTGAAGGTCGGCTTCGTGGGTCTGGAGGCCGGAGGGGCCGAGTCCAGCAGAGACGGAGCCATGCTCATAGCAGGTAATCAACGTGTGTGTGTGTGTGTGTGTGTGTGTGTGTGTGTGTGTGTGTGATGCAGTAAATCAATGCATGAGCAGCAGATCTTCCGGGAATGTTCCGGGACGTTCCCATAATAATAAAAAATGATGAATGTTGTAGCCCAATGAGGTTAAAGGAGGAGACGACGATTCACATTAAAAGAACAGGTGCACGTGTGTGTGTGTGTGTGTGTGTGTGTGTGTGTTTTGTTTGTTTGTTCAGGAATCACATCCATAACGTGTTTGGAACATTTAACATGAAGCTGAAAACTTGTGAATCAAGAAGCTGTCATACTAAACAAACCTGTGTATTTTTTTTTTACAGTATTTTAGTAAAAGTGCTGTAGTAGCAAAAATTTACAAAAAAATTAAGAAACTGTTAAAATGAAAAAAATTTCGGCTTCATGCTGAGAAAAGAAAATGATCTTTCTCCCCCCCCCCACATACGAGAAGTTTATTTGAAAAATTACCAAAAGAATGAATCGACTCTCACAAAGGTTTTCTCGACAGTCGACAGTCAGTCAACTTACTCGATGAACTGATTCGTCGCTGCAGTCAGATGTTTCTGTGCTCAGGTGGGGAGGAGGGGCCTCGGCGGCAGCGCAGCAGCGTCTCCGGAGGAAAGAGGCCTCCGAAACGAAACGCTCTCTACAGACGACTGCAGAACTTCCTGTACAACGTCCTGGAGAGGCCCCGAGGGTGGGCCTTCATCTACCACGCCTACGTGTAAATACCTGCACACACACACACACACACACACACACACACACACACACACATACCTGTCCACATAGGAGAATGCAGGGGCGCTGTAAACACCTCGCTTAATATCATTTCAGATAAAGTTAATGTGTCGTTATGTGGAGGCTGCGCTCACCTCTGTTTCCAGGAAGCGCTGACGATCAATGACCGACCCGGGATCAGGTGTCACAGTTTAAACATTCCCCTTGAAACACAGACCCGAGGTCAGATTTCAGGAACCTGAGCCTGAAGCAGGAACAGAGCAGCTTCGGTGGGTTCACCGTTCAATGTTCTGTGTTCAGGTTCCTGCTGGTGTTGTCCTGCCTGGTTCTCTCCGTGTTCTCCACCATCAAAGAGTACGAGAAGAGTTCAGAGGACGCCCTCTACATCCTGGTAAAAAAAAAACTCCCACCTTTTAATCTGCAGCTCCACTGATCCGAAGTCGGAGGTCAGACAGTTTGCATAGGCGATGAACTCTCAGTGCCTGAATCTGACATTTGATCAGTTAAACATTACACTGCCAATCAGCAGATTTATCAATGAGGATTTTTTTAAACTCCCGGTGTTGTTGTTGCGATGTCACAGGAGGTCGTGACCATCGTGGTCTTCGGCGTCGAGTACATGGTGAGGATCTGGGCTGCAGGTTGCTGCTGTCGGTACAGAGGTTGGAGAGGACGACTCAAATTCGCCAGAAAACCCTTCTGTGTCATCGGTGAGTCCGACGGTCACTCATGATGACAACTGACCATGTGAACATGTTGTTCATGTTGTCGACAACACGCTCACTCGACTGACAGCGTTAATCTCTCTCTCTCTCTCTCTCTGTCTCTCAGACATCATGGTGTTGATAGCGTCCATCTCGGTCTTGGCGGCCGGGACTCAGGGGAACGTGTTTGCCACGTCTGCGATTCGTTCTCTTCGGTTCCTTCAGATCCTGAGGATGATCCGGATGGATCGACGGGGGGGAACCTGGAAACTGCTCGGATCAGTGGTGTACGCCCACAGCAAGGTACCTGTCTGTCTGTCTGTCTGAGGACCACGCTCTGTCTCTCAGTGTGACTCCGTCTCTCTCTCAGTCTCTCAGTGTGACTCTGTGTCTCTCGCCCTCTACAGGAGTTGATCACAGCCTGGTATATCGGCTTCTTGTGTCTCATTCTCGCCAGTTTCCTCGTTTATTTGGCAGAAAAAGAAGATAACGTACAATTTGAGACGTATGCCGACGCCCTCTGGTGGGGACTGGTGAGACACACACAGACACGCACACACACTGACCTGTCTCCTGCTCAGTAACAAGACGATCTTATTGGTCTGTTTCCGTCTCTGTCAGATCACCTTAACAACCATCGGTTATGGAGACAAGTTCCCCATCACCTGGAACGGTCGTCTTCTGGCTGCGGCCTTCACACTGATCGGAGTGTCATTCTTCGCTCTTCCTGCTGTGAGTCACTAAAATGATTCACCTGTGTTCACCCCCCCCCCCACCTGCTCTCACCTGTTTTCTCAACGGTGTTCTCTACTGTGTTCTCACCTCAGGGGATCCTGGGTTCTGGTTTTGCTCTGAAGGTTCAGGAGCAGCACCGACAGAAACACTTTGAGAAGAGACGAAACCCGGCGGCTGGACTCATACAGGTGAACACTGACACCCTCTCGACCCGCGGCCATAACTGACCCCGAACGATGTCCGTCTGCGTCCTTCGTCGTTTCTTTCACGTGTCCAAAGTTGCGCTTTTTATTTTGAAAATCTGCGAAGACGACGGGTCTTGGCTGTACTTGTTTCCAGGGAAACGACCGTCCTCTTGTTTGTCTGCAGGCGGCGTGGAGAGTTTACGCCACAAACCTGAGCCGAACTGATCTGTCTTCAACCTGGGACTATTACGAGAGGACCGTCTCCGTCCCCATGTACAGGTGAGACTGTCCAACTGGAGACATTGTTGTCCTAAAATATTATAACATGTATAAATGTCTCTGTCTCTTTTCTGTCTGTCCCTCTCTGTCTCCCTCTGTCTCTGTGTCTCCAGGTTGATCCCTCCTCTCAATCAGCTCGATCTCCTGAGGAACCTCAAGAACAAATCAGGACTCTCATTCAGGTCTGAACTGTTCAAAGCAACCAATCACATTGAAGTACACAGAGCACTGTGCATTACCACTACAACTACTACAATAATTACTACTACAAAACAATAATCACTACCACAACTACTACAACTCAAGTGTGACGTCACCTTGACGTCTGTTTTGAAGCCTCAAGTTTCGCATTTTGACCAGCGCCATCTTGTCAGGTTTTTTTTCGCAACCAGACGTAGGAGCAGGGGTGGGTCTTACTAAGAGCATGTCCGCCGCACTCCCACCTACACCTGCAACCGTGCACTGATTGGAGGGATCAGCTGTCAATCACACTGAATCCACGCTCCAATTCATTTGGTGCTTCATCGTCTATTCTACTCTAAATGAGACCATCATTTAGGAAATGAACATTGTTGGGCAATTTGCCCTGTGGTGCAGATTATATTCAGACAGAGATTTTCTATGGATAGACGAGGAGCCACTCTGTTTGATAAACCACATGTGATTCGGAGAGGGTGAAATACATCCCATCCAAAAACCAAAGAGGTTTTTGGATGCCAAAGAGTCATTGTCTCAGACCTCTGCTGGTCATTCGAGAGAATACAGGTTTCAGGCACACTCTCTCTCTCTCTGTCTGTCTGTCTGTCTGTCTCTCTCTCTGTAGGAAGGACGTCCAGCCTGAACCGTCTCCAAGGTCAGTGTTAAAGAGGCGATCAGCAGAGTAGCAGAGTTCCCGATTCAATGACCCGCTGTCGTAGCTACCAGCACTTTGTTCAAAATGCTCCCGGGGAGGGTTGACACAGTGACGCCCCGATAACTACATCACAGCCTAAAGTTCCATTTTAAAATATCAGCAACATCCATCCAATCCAAGAGACGTGGGCGAGTTCTCCAGCCCTGTCCTGCGTGTCTCCTTCTGAAATGATGGACAGGAAATTTGTCCTAACTGGACAAAGATCCTTTGATAATAAAAAAACCAAACTATTCAGGACCTTTTCTCTCAACCTGATTAACTGGTCCAGTTAAATTGTCCCATCTGTTTGTCTGCAGTCAGAAGGTCAGTTTGAAGGAGAGGGTCTTCTCGTCTCCCCGCAGTTCAGTAACCAAAGGGAAAGGTTCTCCACAGCACGGTGAGTGTCAACTCACTGAAAATAATCAGATGATTGTTGTACATGTCCTTTGACTTAGCAGAGAAAGGTTTATCCATTCAGGTCTCACATTTGATTCTCCTGACAGGTTCCTCTCTTGACTTGACTGAAGACAGTCAGTCACATCTCCGCTGTTTTCTCCATTTTGTCAGTAACATTTTTGGGCGTTGAAGATTGACCGAAGACATAAAAGTCCCAGGACGCACTTGGGTTTGGTTTGGTCGGGTTTGGTTTGGCCAGTGTGTAGAGATCCAACTGTCTGCAGCTTCATGTTCCCACCAACCAGACAGAACCATATCAGTTACCTACTTAACAAACAAAACAGGAGGAACTTGTTCGTGAAATAAACCTGCTCTAGGAACTGTTTTGACTGAAAACCGGCAGACGAGACTTACATCAACCAAGACAACAATCAGTACCCAACTCCAACGATTGTCCTGATTCTCGTGTTTCCCATCCTTAACGTCCATCTTCCTTTACCGCGCCCTTTCTTTATTGGTGCCTACAGTTGTACCCGCTGTTACTCCTGGTTTGGGCTCTGGAGGTCCAGGGGTTCCAGGGGGAGTCCAGGCCCTGCGGCGGTCCCCCAGTATGGAGCCCTGTCTGGAGGAGAGTCCTAGCAAGGTCCCAAAGAGCTGGAGTTTCGGAGAGCGCAGCAGAACCCGGCAGGCGTTCAGGATCCGAGGAGCTGCATCCCGCCAAAACTCTGAAGGTAAGATGGGCAGAGTGAAGCCAATCAGAACGCTCCACCAACTCCTTCACATGAAGCTCTGACATCAACAACTTTAGAACGACCTGAGCTTCCGACACCACCACTTTAAAGAGGACTAATAATGTGGTCAGGGATCAATGAGCCCCTCTGACAGAACGTACTTCCTCTGACTGGTGGTTTCCTGTAGTGTAACTCACAGAATTAACTGGATCTGACTGGTTTGTACTGTACCTGACTCGGTTGTACTGGATCCAACAGTTTTTTAACTGGATCTAACTGGTTTGTACTAGATCTGACTGGTCGTCATTGGATCTGACTGGATTTGTACTGTTTGTGGTTACTGTGCCAGCATTCAGAAATGAATGCTCACATGATTCTGAGCCACAGCTGCAGAATGAGAACTTGATGTTTGCATAATATTAGCAGATTCCCCCTGTTTGCAGTCTTTATGCTAAGCTAGGCTAACAGTGTCCCTCTGCTTCCAGTCATTGTGCAAGGATTTGAGGAATGCTTGACTGTTTCTTTAAATCCACGAACACCTCCGTACCTGACAAGCGTTTACATCTTCTTTGTTGGTGACCCGATGTCAGGGTTAACCGACCAGGACCCGACGATGGCGATCATTTCTTCATGTCTCCTCTGTGTCCTCTGTCTCCTCCTGTAGTGCTGATAGAGATGCAGGACGAAGAGTTCAGACAGAAGGGCTCCCCAGGTCAGCACACACACGGACACAAACACACACACACACACACTGACACTCCCAGAGACAAACACACTCAACATACACAGAAACACACATGAAGACAAACTGAGCAAAGTGGATCTGATCTCCTTCCTGTCAGAAACCTCAGAGGTCTGATTCTACCTGAATGTCACAAAGTCAGTGAAGCTTCTTTCTTCATTAAACCAAGTTTAGTATCTCGACATAGTCACATGACACAGTCACATGACACATGGTGAGATAGAGACGGACTTGTTCTGACCTGATATGTCAACGTGAGCTGCTGGCGGGTCGGAGTACAAAAAAGACACGTCGAGTTGGACACGTTCCACTTCCTGTAGCGTCAGTGAGCCAACAACAATGGCCAACGTCAAGTCGTTTTTTAATATCTAAGTTAAATCAAAGTACTGTTTCATGAAAACATACAGGGTTAAGTTGTATGAATAGATACACATATCGTGAGTGTGTTATTTCAGGAAAACCTGGAGGCTTCACGTTTTGTCAACACGACAAAAAGATTTATCAGGAATGTAGAGGTCTCGGGGGTTGAAGGCAGTATGTGTCATATTTGGAGGGTAACAGCTGAGGGGCCCTTACAGTAAATGTTTGTCCTGGGGCCCCTCACTTGGTTTGGGATGTGTTGTGATGATCTGGATCTGCCGCTGTAGTTGTAGTTGTTTGAACCTGGACCTTATTATTTCCCATTTTACTTTGATATTAGTCACATTGTGTGTTGGTTTACTTCCTGTCTTTTATCGTGACTGTGATTTTATCCTTCCTGTGCCTGAGTTTGGTTTTTCGGTTTCTTAGTTCCTGTCACTTTGCTCTCAGAGTCGGATCTTTTTGGACGTCACATTCCTCTGTTCTTCGTCTCTTGTCTTGTCTTCACATTGGATCCATGTGTTTCAGGTAGGGTGTGCTGAGTGATGTTGATGTTGTGCTTTCAGATGCCAGTCTGCCGGGAGAAGACCTGGCCGACGACAACAAGAGCTGCCACTGTGAGTTTGTCCCTCAGGATCTGACCCCGGGGTTAAAGGTCACCATCAGAGCCATCTGGTAAGAAATGTTTGTTGTTATTTTTATTCAGAAAATCATTTTATTTCATCTGTTTATCTACATCATTCATCGCTTTTGTTATGTTTTTTTGTTGCTTGTTATTCTCATTATTCCTCCTTAATTTTTTTTATTGGTTTGTGCTCACCCAGGGTCAAAGGTCACACCAGCTGTTGGGTAAGACCCGTTAGTCTGACCATAGAGATTCATTGTTCCTTGTTGTTTTCTGTCACTTAAGCTCCTCTGTCAGGTTGTTTGGTAACATATCCTTTATAATTATCATCATTACTATTATTATTGTTGTTATTATTATTATTATTATCATCATTATTATTATTATTATTATCATTGTTATTATTATGTTGGTGTCCTACAGCCCTCCTCCTGTCGGTTATTGGAAGTTAACGTTTCAGATCTGTAGCGTTTCGTCAGTCGATGTAGAGTCTGGTGTCAGAAGCAGGTTCTGGAACAGCTCACCTTCAAACTGCAGCTCTGTCTGTCCTTCAGTCTGTCTTTCTGTTTGTCCTTCGGTCTGTCACTGTTGTTCTTCTGTCTGTCCTGTTTGTCCAGTCTGCCCTTCAACTTTCTCTGAAGTTGCTGAAGTATTATTAGTAACTCTTACTCTATCTGTTGTTAGTCTGTGGTCAGATAGATGTCAGTCTGTTGTTAATCTGTTGTTTGTCTGTTGTTAGACTGTGGTCAATCTTTTTGTCAAAGTCTTGGTTCCAGATGGGTGTGTCTTTGTCAGAGACGAAAACATTGTGTTTGTCATTCAGGATTCAGCTTTGTCCCAAGTTTAAAGTTCTGTACATATGTCTCATGGTTTCTTCAGGCCTGACGGTATATATAATCCCTTTAATATGTTCTGGATCTCCTCCGTGTGGTGACGTACACAGGATCCTGTCAGAGGACTTTTCTACATAGACCAGTTCAGACTCATTGATGTGGGGTATCAGTGTTATTAGTACCTGAGCCATACAGGGGTCGTCCCAGGTTACAGCTGACTTCCTGTTTTCTCTCTCAGCATCATGCGTTTCATGGTGTCTAAGAGGAAGTTCAAGGAGAGCCTTCGTCCCTATGATGTCATGGACGTAATCGAACAGTATTCAGCTGGTCACCTGGACATGCTGGCCCGCATCAAGAATCTCCAGTCAAGGTAAGACCCCGGACTCTGACCTCTGACCCCTTCCATGTGTGTCTAAAGTTGCTTCCTGTTAAATCTTTTACTGTCCAGTTTCTCACTGTTTTCTGACCGGCTCTGTTACCTGTCTCCTGATCGGCAGAGTGGATCAGATAGTCGGCAGAGGAACACCAACTGCAGACAAAGACCGCCCTAAAGCAGCTGGCGAGGAGCTTCCCGAGGATCCGAGCATGATGGGACGGCTGGGGAAGGTGGAGAAGCAGGTAACCAATAGCAACCAGTCTGTTGTTAAAAAGACTTTCATCTGAGCTGTGCAGGGGGTTCATGATGCAACTTAAGCCTTGAATCTGATTGGTCCTCTGCTGGTCATGTGACCCTCAGGTGCTGTCCATGGAGAGAAAGTTGGACTTCCTGGTCAACATCTACATCCAGCGAATGGGAATCCCTCAGGCCGAGACCGACGCCTACTTTGCATCCAAGGAACCGGACCCAGCGCCTCCCTACCACAGTCCGGTGGATCAGATGGAGAAGAGCCAGTCAGTCTCCAAAATGCAGTCAGTGTCTCCTGTTACTGCAAAATCACAGGACAACTATCAGACCAGGACCCCCATCAGACCAGGACCAGTGTCAGACCAGGACCAGTATCAGAGCAGGACCAGTGTCAGATCAGAAACCATATCAGCCTAGGACCAGAACCAATATCAGATCAGAGTCATATGAGACCAAGACCAGCATCAGACCAGGAGCAGGACCAGTGTCAGACCAGAACCAGTTGTGACATGTTTATATGTTGTCATAAGTTCACTTCTCGTTTACATGTTGTTGATATCTTCCTAACATGTTGTTGACATGTTGTGCAGGGTGTTGCCTAGCGACCATGTGGAGAAGACTCGTGTTGTGACGAAGATGGTTCGCTCCAGCAGCTCCACAGCACACAGAAACCACAATGCCCCCACTTGTCCTCCCTCCACCTCCTGGCAGCCATTAAGCTCCCAGCTCCCCCAGCAGGCTCCACCCCCTCCACAGCGTTGCCAGGGCAGCACACCGAGTCCAGTGGGAGACGGGTCACTGGTTCGACTCCCACCTCCTCCGGCCGGAGAGAGACACAGCGGGAACCGATCAAACCGGCAGAGCACTGGAGAGCGGGGGCTGGCAGAGAGGGCAGAGAGGGGAGGAGACTGGGGAGGAGCAGGAGCAGGAGAAGGAGGGGAGGAGGTGAAGCTGGACAGCGATGCCTCCATCTCCATCCCATCCGTGGACCATGAGGAGCTGGAGCGCTCCTTCAGCGGCTTCTCCATCTCCCAGTCCAGAGAGAACCTGGACTTCCTCAACAACAGCTTCTACACATCCACCAACCAGGGAGACCACCGAGGAGGAGGAGGAGGAGGAGGAGGAGGAGGAGGAGGAGGAGGAGGAGGAGGAGGAGGAGGAGGAGGAGGAGGAGGAGGAGGAGGAGGCGGCGGCGGCGGCGCCCTCCCCCTCCGAGCTGCTGTCCGACCCTACATTGCAGAGGGCGAGTCCGACTCGGACTCTGAGCTCTGTGCCCCTTCGCCGCACTCGGACCGAGCGTGGACTGGAACCAAGTAGAGCTGAATGTAAACTGGAGCAAAACCAGCAGAACCTTTAAAAGTAACTGAAATGTGAATATAAACTATGAAACTGAGTAAAACGTGTTAACTTTTAACACCAGCTGGAGGTTCAGAGTGATGCATCGTGGCAAAAGCAGGCGTCACCGTGTTTTTCTTTGTGTGAATGTACAGCAAATGTTTGTCAGTTCCGTCACTGGTTGGATCACTGCCGTGACATGCTTGCACCTGATTGGTTCAATGCCGTGACACGCTTGTACCTGATTGTTGCTTGTGTCCATATTACGACAGGTATTTACAGTATTATCAGCAGCTCACTGAACAATTGATTTATTACGTTTCAAAGCCTTTACACCAAGATTCAAGGGAACCACCATGAGATCAGACACAGCTGTTGTGCACTTCCTGTCCAGATGTCATACTTGTTCAGTGTTGTTTTATCATGATTATTTTTTACCACATTAATCAAGTTATAGACCCAAAGAAGACCACAAATCTGTCTCTGAATGATGTGTTGCTGGGTAATTAACACGACCTCCAAGATCGTGTTTGTGGAAATTTTATGAGACAACCCTCAATCACCTGATGGCCAGGCTTCCCGGTCACAGTTGCTACGCTGTGATTGGACAGTCACTCTTCAGAGGGAGGGGCTTTAGTATGACTCCAATGGTGACGTAAGCTGTGTTAAAAAAAACCCCATCAAAGTGATCATTTAAAAAGCTCCCACTCACAATCATGATATTTCAAATATAGGCTATGATGTAATCACAACTTGATTATTTTAGAATTAATATTTATATTATATCATTCATTAGCATAATATTGAAGACAAAATGTTTGAAAGGAAGAATTTATTTGAATCAGTTACAGAATCTGTCCAGCAGAGGACAATTGCTAAAGGAAGCCATAATAAGTCAAGCTTACCAACATAACTTTACAGTATACTGTATTTTGCTTCCTGTTTATGAGTGGAGATAAAAAGGTCAGCTGATCAATCAGCGCTCCTTTGATTGGTTGATGGAAGTGACTCATTCACTGACCTACTGCCTGCTCCTTAACTCATTATTTACTGTTTCCATGGAAACATCATTCCTTCCGGACAAAGAAGTTTTTCCGAGAATAATTTTTCTGTTTAAATCTTTTTAACTTCTGGTTTAATGGTCAAATATCCTCATAATATTTAAATATTATCACACGTTTTTAATAGTAACCTACAATCAGTTCAAGCGGACTTTATTTAATTTAAAGCCCTTTAAATGTTTTCTGGAACAAAAGTGGAACGAAAACAAATCTGTGTTTCTCTTGTTTCTGAAGCTTCGATTTAAATCATAAACTGAATCTGTGCATTAATGTTTTACTGTTTGCTTCTATTTCAAAGTCAATAAAAAAACCCTTCATCACTCAGCCACCGGTCCCATGGTTTTTAAAGAAGATTCTCTCTGTGACAGCCAGCGGTTTAAGGATGACATGCAGCTGTACGTCATCCCTAGTCAGATCTGGCAGTGGCCCAGAGAAAACTACGGAGTCCGTCATTGCTTTTGCGTAAGTACACACCGAATCAATATTCACCTTTGTGACGTCCGATTAATGTAATCGGGTGTTGTTACTGCCAACTCTGGCCCCAGGAATGCATTTGACTATGGTTGCTTGTGTCACTAACTTAACATTCCTCAGAATAGAGTCGCCAACAACCAGACTTGTCTTCTCAGCGGGTGTATCGCTGAGTGGGTAGAATTTGTGATGTGAACTAACAATAATAAAACATGATTTTTTTATAGCGCTCGTTTTGGACAACCACCCAAAAACAACATTAAGCTTTGTTAGTGACATTAGCTTTATCTGTAATTTCGTATTATTCATTCAACCAAAATTACTTTTTAAAAATACTTTAGTTTGGTCAAACCATCATACAATGATATTTTCAGGACTAAATACGACCACAAGCAGTAATTGTATTTTAAACAGAATGACTCTTTATTGAAAGCTCTTTCATGAACACAACCGGACCAAAATTTAGACAGAGACAACGTGAAAAATTCATGATGCTGAAGGCGGCCATCTTGGCTCTCACTTTTTCTTTTTCTTGAACCTAAAGGAGAGAACCGAGTGTTAGCATTAGCTTCTTACCTTTGTTAACAATATGTTGAGAAAGAGAAGGTGAAACTTACCTGGAGCCGCCAGGAGACTTCTTGCCCATTCCAAGCCGCTTCCTGTCAGCAAAGGAGGGTCTGTAACGAGAAAGACAGGTACATAGACAGGTGAGACAGGTACACAGACAATAGGTACAGACAGACAGACAGACAGACAGACAGACAGACAGACAGACAGACAGACAGACAGGTGTTTACACACGTGTACAGACAGACTCACCCAGCTCTGTAGTGTTTCAGAGCCTTGTTGCTGGTGTTGGTCAGTTCTTTATCAAAAGCTGACTTCTTGCCTCCCTTTCCTCCTTTTTGATTGACAGCTGCACAGAGACAGTTTAGTGTTAACACAATTTTCAGACTCCTTCACTTTTTGTAAGGGATTTATTTTGAGATGAATAATCAATAACCCATAGTAACAGTGAAAACATATTTTTAGATTTTTTTGCAGGTTCTCAGTAGAGCCCGAATTTATCAGATGGTCGATTAAATCGGCCAATACAAGCCTTTCACAGTCGTTTGAGTATTCTCATGACATCATTTTTTTTAACTGTTTAGTTCAAAAATCACAATTTGTTTCACCTTCAAAGTGTCTTTCACAAGTTCACATGTAAAGTAGATAAATATCAGCTGAAATATCGTTCAGAATTGTTCTATTCTATTACATTGGCATCGGTCAGACTCTTCTTCAGAGCCTAACTCGACTGTTCAGACTGGACCTGAATCTTTAGGTTCTACAGGGTCTCATCCTGGTCTTTGGCTGAGTCACTCGAGGACACTGGAGAGTCCTGAAGGCTCCAGGGTCTCAGGCTGTAACTATCCCCACAGTCTCGGGTCCTGGACTCACCCCCCACCTTGTCCTCACCATCATCAGCATTAACTCAGTAAATGTTAAAGAGTTTTTGTGTCTCTGACCTTTAGCCGGAGCCTCGTCCTCGGGCATCGCTCTTGCTCTCTTCGGTCGTCTCTCTCTCTTGGCCGCCCGCTCAGCGAACATCTGGGCCTTTAAGATCTCGAACTGAGAGCGCTCCTCAGACTGAAGGACAAAGAGAGAGAGACATGAAGACACATTAAAGATAATGAGACAGTGACCAGAGGTGATACCTCAGGCGGTTATTGATTAATGAGTTCATGATCTGGTGTGTTATTACCGTCAGCTCCTTTCTCTTCATGCCGTCCTTCACAAACTTTTCTCTCTTCTTCTTCCCTCTGAGAGCGAGATCGAACTCCTGCAGAGCCTTGGACACTAAGGAGGAGGAAGAGGAGGAACAGTAGGGAGGAAAAGGAGGAGTGAGGGGTGAAGGTTGGTCAGTGACGTAGTATTGCAAGAATCTTCAAACCTTTTTTTAACGTTCGTAAAAAACTAAAACTAAAAAGTTACATCTTCATTTATCATAGTTTAAAACGGGGTCAGGGGTCAGTTACTCACTGCGACTCTGTTTTCGCTCTTGTTGAGTTTGAAACCAAACTCTCTGTGATTGATCAGAAGAAGTTGGGCCGTCGAGACGCTTCTGAGCCACACTCAACTGTATGCACACACGGCAGTGAAAATAAAAATTAATCAAGACAAGAAATGAACAAACCTTAAGTGATAAACAAAAAAATTCAATCTGAAGCTCACAAATATTAAAATATAGAATACTGCATGTACAGTACATACAGTATACACTGTAGATTCAGTACAGTGCATTGATCAGATCAGTTCGTCGTTATCATGTAACAAGATGTAATAAGAGTTTATACATTGTAATAATGTTTAATAAGATATAATTAGTCGTAATAAGGTGTAATCAGTTTTAAGGTGTCATATAGCACTAAGGTGAACGTGTGTACTGTACCTTGGCCTCAGATGCAGCCAGCTCCCTCTCCTCTCTCTCCAGCCTCACCACTGCTTCCACGTCCTTCTCCAGTTTAGAGATCAGATCTCTGAACTTCAGGATGACATCTGGGCGAGAGACACACACAGAGAGGGAGAGAGTGAAGTCACAGCTCACCGATGAGACACAAAGACATGCACCACCACAGAAACACCTTCCTGATGCTAAACTCTTCCAGGTTCCGTGAACAACAGGGCTCTGGCTCTGTCTATTTCCTGGACACACATTCATCTCTCTCACCAGCTGCCTATCTCTCAGGTGTGCGTACCTGGCGGCAGTACTCGAGCTTTCACGCTGTTCTTGGCAGACTTCACCACTTCCTTCAATGTCCTCCTCTCAGTCTCTCCGACAAGAGACACCGAACGTCCGGAGCGACCGGCTCTCGCAGTTCGTCCGACACGGTGGACGTAATGTTTGACTGTGGACGGCATGGTGAAGTTTATCACCTGAGAGACAGACAGGTAGCGACAGACAGGGAACACGGGGGAGGAGGAGAGACAGGTATTTAACAAAAGCAGCAGCTCATTTCTGTGGCATCTATGGTTACACAACTTCACAAGCTAATTCTTTCTTTATGTATAACATACAGTATATATATATATATATATATATATATATATATATATATATATATATGGTTCTCTTGCAATATTTATCGAGACACATCTCTCACCGTTTTGACTCCGTCGATGTCCAGACCTCTGGCTGCAACATCTGTCGCCACCAAGATATCGATCTGATCATCTTTAAATCGCCTGGGAACCCGGAGAACAAGAGTAAGTTCCAAAACATCTAGCTGCTTTAAAAACATTACCATAGCTACAGCTCTGACAGTTTGGTGGAAGGTTCACAAAATTTTGATTCTGGTTCTGTGTTTGTACCTGATCTTCTCCAGTCTCTTGTTCTGGTTCTTTGTGTGTGTGCACCTAAACTTATCTCATCTCTGGTTCTGGTTCTTTATGTGTGTACCTGAGGTTCTCCAGTCTCTGGCTCTGGCTCAGTTCTCCGTGCAGTTCTCCAACCTTTAGTCCCATCAGACCCAGCAGGATGTGAAGTCTATGAGCCTGTTTCCTCGTCTGAGTGAAAACCATCACGTGATCCTGGAATGTCCGAGTCAGAAGAGCTAACGACAAGTAACAGTACGTAAGAACACTTGCATTATCAGTGGTACTGCAGTAGTATCAGTAGTATGGGTACCTACCGGAAACCACAGCCTCTCTGTCCCCCTCTCTGTTCGGTCGAATTCGGACAAATTCTTGTCGTAGGAACGGAGCCACATCTGTGTTGCTGTTGACGAAGATCCTGATTGGCTGCTTCAATGAAACAGCTGCCAGGTCTTTCACCTGGAGACATAGGGTTACATGACACAAACTGACACACCTGGACAGACACCGACACACCTGGCGACTCATGTCACATGACAGAGATATGAGCGTGTACCTCGTCTGTCATGGTGGCGGAGAACAACATGGTCTGTCTGGTATAGGAACACATCCTGATGATCTCCTTCATCTGTTCCTCAAAGTACTCGTCCAACATCCTGAGAGACACACACACACACACACAGAACCACACACACAACAACACAGAACCACACGGGTGAGTCTCCCGACTGTTTGTTGGTCTGGCGATGCGTCATCGGCTGCAGGTGTCAGTTCTTACCTGTCGGCCTCGTCCAGGATCAGGATCTCGATGTGAGTGAGCTCGAAGGTTGGTGTGTTGTGGAGGTGATCGATCAGTCGACCAGGTGTGGCGATCAGGACATCTGGCCCCGCCCTCAAAGCCGCCTCCTGAGACTTCAGGTCCAACCCACCTGGAGACAGACCGGGAAATGTTACCTGAGGACCTTACTCCAGAGTCCATTAGACAGAATTCATCAGTGAGCGGTCGTACCAACAGCCAGGCAGGTGGTGATGGAGGTGAACTGTGCGAGCTGACGAGCCACAGAGTGAACCTGGATACCCAACTCTCTGGTCGGAACTAGAATCAAGACCCGGGTCACCTGGGACGTCCTAGGCTTGTAAACCAAACGCTCCAACACGGGCAGCACAAAGGCTGCCGTCTTCCCTGTCCCAGTAGCAGCGCAGGCGCAGAGGTCTCTGCCCAGCAGGCCGACAGGAACACAGGCCTGCTGGATCGGAGTCGGCTGCCTGAAGCCCAGGGCTGTGATGGCCTGCAGGGACACAACAGGGTCACAAACATCCACAGAACCAGGGCCCCTCCTGAAGCCACAGAACCAGGGACCAAATGACTCCTAAAGCAGAATTCATTTCAACTGATTTAAAAGTTTTTACCTTCAGGATGGGTCTGGAAAGGTTCATGTCATCAAAGGTCAGCTGATCATCGTACTGAGACGCGTCTTCATAGAAAGACTCTGCAGGCTGAGCACAAAAAATAGCTGTTACCACAGTTACGAGGTACTGTACATCAACCCGTGATCATCAGTTCTTAATCATCACCTCTTCTTCAGCTTTCCTCTTCCTCCCACGCCGTTCTTTCTCTCTCAGGACGTCTAACAGTGAACAGGAAGTCACCACATTTTAAAGTTATTCTAAAATGTATAAAAATAAATAATTAAAATAATTAAAATCCTAATTATTTTAATATGGATTTCTGTTCAGAGCTGCAGTTTGACTGAATCTTAATTTAATGACATTTAAATTAAAAACAGGATCCATCTAAAAAGTAAAATGCTTCTGCTTCCTGTCAAACTTACCTGATTTGGTCAGAATCTCCTCATCACTCGAGTCAAATTCATCTTCATCGTCCTCTTCCTCGTCCTCCTCCTCATCATCTTCATCACCGCTATCAGCCTCAGCAGGCTTCACTTGCTGCTCTCCATCCTCCTCCGCCTCCTCGTCCTTCACTGCAGAACCTTCACCCTGAGACAATTTCTCCTGCAGATCAAAACAAAGCCCACCTTACACACAGGAAGTAGAACCTTGCCAGACAGGAAGTAGAACCTCTCCAGACAGGAAGCAGAACCTTGCCAGACAGAAAGCAGTGCTTGGGGACTCACGTCAGCTTTCCTCTTCTTCCTGACTTTCTCTATTTTCTGATCCAGAGTTGTCACAATTCTCTGCAAACACAGAACACTGTTAATATATAACTGAGGAAGAACATTAGCAAACCAGTCCAAAGAACATTACAGAAAATGAAACTACAAGTATCATATCAATCTTATTTATCGATAGTATAACTACATAAATTTTAGGTCAGTCATATGACCTCAGGTCAGTCACACACCTTTTTCTTCAGCTGTTTCATGACGTCAGCCATCGCCCAGTCCTCACCACGGGAGGTCAGGCTGTCTCTCTCTCCAAATTCAAAGTTAGCGTTAAAGTCTTTGGAACCAATATTCTTGAGTTTCTTCTTCCTGTTCAGGATGATCTTTTCCCCCTAAAACACACACAAATACACAACAACACAATTAATACACTGCTGCAGGCTGACTGACAGGAACTAGAAACAGATCATATTTCTCCTGTGTAGCTTCTCTTTAAAAGTTCTGAATAGATTAAAAATCCTGCTCCTCACATACAAAGGTCTCCATGATCACGCTCCATCATATTGTAAAGAGCACATAGTACCATATTGTCACAACAGATCACTTCACTGTCTAACTCCAGGATTACTTGTGGTTCTAGAGTCTCTGAGAGGAGAACAGGAAGTAGAACCTTCAGCTTCCAGACTCCTCTCCTGTGGGACCAGCTCCAGTTTAGTTCAAAAGGCAGAAACAATATGAACTTTTTTGTCATAAAGATCAGAGTTAGAGCTGGTCAGTCCTGAACCTGCCATTAATTCTGCTGCTGTAGGACTACAACTCCCATCATGCACTGAGCATATCTCTCTCTCTGACTCCATAGCTGCAGTATCAAGATGTGACACTACCCAACTATTCTTATTCTTATTATCTGTTGTGTTGGTTCGTTCTGTTGTTTCTCTCCACCGTGTCAGTGGTTCGTTCTGTGTCTGTTGTGTTTCTCTCCAGCGTGTCAGTGGTTCTTTCTGTGTCTGTTGTTTCTCTCCAGCGTGTCAGTGGTTCGTTCTGTGTCTGTTGTGTTTCTCTCCACCGTGTCAGTGGTTCGTTCTGTGTCTGTTGTGTTTCTCTCCAGCGTGTCAGTGGTTCGTTCTGTGTCTGTTGTTTCTCTCCAGCGTGTCAGTGGTTCGTTCTGTGTCTGTTGTTTCTCTCCACCGTGTCAGTGGTTCGTTCTGTGTCTGTTGTTCCTCTCCACCGTGTCAGTGGTTCGTACTGTGTCTGTTGTTTCTCTCCACCGTGTCAGTGGTTCGTTCTGTGTCTGTTGTGTTTCTCTCCACCGTGTCAGTGGTTCGTTCTGTGTCTGTTGTTTCTCTCCACCGTGTCAGTGGTTCGTCCTGTGTCTGTTGTTCCTCTCCACCGTGTCAGTGGTTCGTCCTGTGTCTGTTGTTCCTCTCCACCGTGTCAGTGGTTCGTTCTGTGTCTGTTGTGTTTCTCTACGCCTCGGTTCCTCCGTGTAAAGTCTCAGCTGTTTGGCCGGACTGACTCACCTCCTGGTCGGACTCGGTGTCGGGCTCCTCCGGACTCTGGTCCTCGTCTCTCATGGTCCCGATCAGACCCAGTTGTTCCAACATGGCGGACCCCGCTGCGGTACCGAGACACGGGGAAGAATTGGGTTCTTAACGGACTCTGTCAACGTTCTACCCCCCGGGTTTATCGTTCCACCTTTCCTCATGCACACACGTGTGTTGACGGAAACAGGAAGTGAGCGGAGTTTGTTTCCGGTTCACGGGCTTGTTTTTTTTCTTCTCTTTTTTTAAATTAACTTTATTGACACGAGTGGAGGAGGACAAAAGGAATATGCGACGTTAAGGAAACCGAATAAACAGAACCAACACAGTTTGTTCCACAAATCTAAACAGATAATTAATAATGGCATTAATAAAAAACTGACGATTCTCTGACGTCTTTCCTCTTGTGTTGACAGTGACTGAAGAAAGAAACAAACAAACCAACTAACACTGACTACAGAGGTGGCTGGAATTTAAGTATTTCTTTTTTTCTTCATTTAAAAAAAAAATCTTCTTTTGCTTAAATAGAGAGATAGTTTATAGCAGATAATTGGTGGCTGCGGCTGAGGAGAGAGAGAGAGGGTCGTCCACTAACCAGAGGGTCAATGGTTCGATCCCCGGCCCCTCCGATCCGTGTGCCAGTGTCCTTAAGCAAAACACTTGAACCTTATAAATTGCCCCTAAAGGCTGTGAAGTGAATGAATGAGAATATAGACTATCAAGTTAATGTGTATAGAAGCTCTGTGTGAATGTGACTTGTACTGTATAAAGACAAGAAAACTTCAATATAAATACATTTAACCATAAAGCTGTGTGAACCCCTTATAGACCTGATATCTTTGCAAGGACATTTATAATAGTGTCTCACTTCTACATCGTGAGGACACCCACTTCTGAGTGAAGGTTTACATCTGGTTCTTTCCTGTTTTCATTCCTGCCTGTAAACAGAGTGGATTTGTCTCTGCGCAGGTCAACATCCTCTACAAACAATATCACGTGTGTGACGTGTATGGTTAACTTGCACATCTCCATTCATACCAAGTGGTAGCCCACAAGCGACCTCTTTGACCTTCTGGCGGTTAGCCAGGCGTACTTCTGCGAAATTATTTAGTGTCTGCTAAATGAAAGAAATGTGATGTAATGTAATGTAGATCCGTGCTTCGGTTCTGTATTTGTTTGCAGGGAGATAAGCAGATTCTGTGTTGTTTGGTGTTAGTCATCCTGCCTGTGACAATATTGACAAGAGTAGAATCTGTTCCCGTCTGTTTGTGGTTGACAAGCTCCTTCTTTCCTATCTGGAGGTTGTCTGGAGGTTTCAGAGTGTCCTCGCCTTAAGCGCGTTGTGTTAGTTAATTTCTTCCAAATGCTGGATGTTCCGGTCAACAGCTCCTGTTTGGATTTCTTAGCTTAGCTCTGTAAGTAACACACGCAACAAGCAGCAGATTGGATCAGCCTTGCCGGCTTGCTATTTGTTTGTCTGGTTGCATTGAAGCATACAAGTAAAACACATAAGGCACAGTATATAAGTCAACTAATGGTTGTTGCTAGCCAGTTATTGCTTGGATTACCTGGCTACAAGTGCAACAGGCCAGCAGCAGGTTGGACTAGCCTGACTAGGTAGCTATTAGCCCCAGTGTGTAATTTTTGTACTTTTCTTGCGGCATCTGGTGGTAAAGTTGCAAACTGCAACCAACTAAGCACCGGACCGGGGACACTTTATGGTGGCGCACTGTCAATTCCATTTCCGGTTTCCAGCCGCGCTGAAAATATAAAGTTTATGTTATATATGCAAACATGGCGACTCACACGGAGGTCGGGTCCACCTCATGTATCTATATTTAACTCATTCAAAGTTGATGAAAAAACAGGTGATTATACATTTATGAACACATAGTTATGGACAATATATTCGTTTTCTGTGAATAAGCTCTTCTAAATATTACACACTGTAGCTTTAAGTCGTGTTGTGTGTTGTGTATTCTGTTGTGTTGTGTTGTTAGAGATTCAAAAGTGTGTAGGTGTGTGTTGACTGTTTCAGTGTCTCTCTCTCTCTCTCTCTCTCTCTCTCTCTCTCTCTCTCACACACACACACATTCACAAACACAGGGTTACTAACCCTTTAACCACTTCCTGGAAGATTTTGATTTTCCTGGAAAATCACGGTGGACTCACAGTGCCCCAATGACACAATCACACAGTAAACAGAAAGAAGACGGCAAAATGAAGGGATGGCGATGAAAGTGAAGATGAATATGAGGATGAACTTTTCACTGTGTCCCCTCCATGTGTGAAAACAAAATGAACCTCACAGTGTCTGTCTCCCATGGAGGGGGAGGGGCGGTGGGGGAGGGGAGGGGGAGGAGTCACTCCCTGAGGAAAACGTCTCCAGAGAGAGAGAGAGAGAGGGAGAGAAAGAGAGAGAGTGAACAGAGACAGAAGAACAGAACCCATCAACCACAGAACAACAGAACCATCAGGTCTGAGCTCCTCTCCTCCTCCTCAAGTCTGCTGATCTGTGAGTCTCATCATTTTCATCTTTTAGACTTTCACTTCAACTGTTACAGACAGGCTGACAGGCAGGCAGGCAGGCAGGCAGACAGACAGACAGACAGACAGACAGGCAGGCAGACAGACAGACAGACAGACAGGCTGACAGGCTGGCAGGCAGGCAGACAGACAGACAGACAGACAGACAGACAGGCAGACAGACAGGTAGGCAGAAGACAAACCGACAGACAGAGTCTCTTCACTGTCGCTAAGTGCTTGCACATTGTGGGAACTGTTGTGTTTCACTGTAATAAGGTCCTGACCTCACTATGTAAAGTGCCTTGAGATAATGTATGATGTGATTTTGCGGCTGTACAAATAAAATTGAATAAAACTGAATTTAATTACTGTGTTCACATATGACTGACTGTAATTCACCTCACACAGTATTTATAATCTATAATCTTTAATTGAATTATTAGACTCTCTGACAGTCTGAATTGTTCACATGTTTCATGATCTTGACACAGTAAAAGTATATAATTCTCAGGAGAAGCATTAAAGCATCAGTGTGGTGGATTTAGTGACATCTAGTGGTGATGTTGCAGACTACAGACTGTAAGTTTGTGGGAGAACTACGGTGGCCTTTAGGTGATAAACATGAAAGTCCCTCTGTAGTTTGTCCCTTCTGGACTCCTGTGGAAACGCTAAACTTGGACATTTCTGAGTTAGAATTTGATTTTAAGTAATAATTTCTTTCAAATTAATTGTTTTTTTCTTGTTTCAAAACGATAGCTGAATTCCTCTCATTCCCACTGAGCTGAGTCACAGACTCGATGAATATATAAATATTTATATTTTTTATTAAATCATTTGGAAGAATGGTTTGTCATTTTCAAGGACAATCTTTTGTTCTGTGGCTCCACACTCCACACACAGCGCTCAGAGTCTTAGTGTTTTCTTTGATGATAAGAAAACTATGGTCCTCCGGTAAAACTGCCTGCAACATGACCAGTAATTCTCAGAAAATCAATAATTGTTGTTGAATGAGTGGCGTAACTCCTGTCGGAAATGGAGCATTATAGGTGTGTGTGTGTGTGTGTGTGTGTGTGTTTGTGTGTTTGTGTGTGTGTGTACATTCGGACTTGGCTTGGCATGCTTGACATAATTTGGCCCTCTGGGAAAACTAATTGGGGAACCCTGACCTAGATGGTTCTGAGGCCTTAAATACATAATAATTGGCTGAAACAGGAGGAAACCACTTGTTCAACTATAACCTGAACCTGATACCTGAACTAAACCCAGACTGGTCAGAACCAGAACTAGAACCTCTGCATCAACCAAAAATACAGACACATTAAACAGATTGAATCCAACCTCAGTGTGTTGTTCCTGCATGGTTTTTACTTTCTTAATCTTATTGTTTCTAAGGGCTGACGTGTTCCGGTTCAGGATGACTTCCTGTCTGTTGTCCCTCCTCTTCCTTGCTTTTTTGGTGTCCTTCATCAAGGCCACTGCTGTACCTGCTGGCTGCAAAATCCGCATCACCAACAAAGGACTGGAGATGTGTGAGTATATGGATTTAATCTTGGTTTAAACATCAGGTTAAGCAAAGTGAGACTGATAGATGGAGCAGTGTCTCTGGTCAACTTGAAGTCCAGAGGTACTGTACCTGACTTAAGTAACCAAAATGTAACTCATGACAGTCCAGCAAGGTCCAAGGCTTTCAGTACCTTGGGGTAATTGCATCCTCACCTAGTGCCACACCACATAAGAACCGTCTTTAGGGTTTACCGGCTTACACACCTCTGCTAGTGATATAGGTAAGGATTTAGCCAAGTCTTAGAACTCTGTCTTCTCCATGGAATAAGTGTCATTTTGGTTCAGGAGTTCATCAAAGTGCTCTGTCCACCGCCGGACAATACCCTCTGTCAAGGTCAGGAGTTCTTCTTCCTGTTGAAAACTTGAATCAGTAATTCAAGTGTGTGTTTTGTGTTCTCAGTGAAGTTTGAGACTCAGAAGTTTGTTGAAGAGGAGATCAGTAACATCAGTATGCCAGAGATGCAGGGCAAAGAAGGGCGATTCCAATACACCATCACCGAGTAAGAATATTACACGATGTTCATAGTATTACTTGATACTCAGCATGTGCATTGATACAGTCTGTCTCTCTGCTCCGTCTTCAGTGTGAGGATTACAGAGTTGAATCTGACTCATGCTGACCTACGATTCGTCCCTGAAGTTGGTTTGTTGTTCGATGTTCAGAACTCATCAATAACGCTGAGTTTTCACCGACGGATCCTTTACTGGTTCTTGTGAGTTCTCCTACAGAACAGAACACAACACAGAACAGAATAGTTCTTCTGAAGAACACTAAGTTAACTGTTGATGGTTCGTATAACAGTGGAATACTAATTTAACTGTATTACAGTAGTTCTCCTATAGAACACTAATTGTACCGTCATAATTGTACTGAGCAACACACATCTAATATGACTGATTTACATTATAACATTTATTAAGACGGAGAATTCTTAAATTGTGAAAGAAGAAAAAGAAGAAGATGATGATAGTGTTGATGACGATGATGACGATCATAAAGTGTATTTGTTGTTTTCACGTCTCAGTTTTGACACAGGAAACATTGATGCATCGGCTGATGGAGTGAACATCAACACCATTCTGAATCTGATCAGAGATGATGAGGGGCGACTGAAGATCAACAACATCACCTGCGATGCCAAAATCAACAGAATGAGAGCAAAGTTCAGCGGGACGCTCGGGTATAATGTAGTTATCAATCATGATTACTGATTCCTTTCGAATTAAATAGATTGACTGATGTAGCAATTGATAATCTTCATTCGTAGGACTGATGCTGTCCTATTAGTCTAGATCCCCCTCAATCCTCTGCTGTCGGAACAGTTTTCAGTTACATTTGACTTCACAGTAATCTGTGATTCACAGAATCTGATGGTGTCTATCAGATACAACTGTGACTAAGTGTTAGGAGAGAAATTCAGGACAGCAGTGATTTATTTTAAACTGAGGTCATGGTTCTTGACCCTCCAGAGGGTTTTCTTCCTGTTGAATGGATTTTTTTTCTTTCTCCACTGACACAAAGTGTTTGTTCGTTTGTGTTTCTGTTGTTTTTCCATTATTTATTATATAATCTCCACCTCACCGTGTAAACAGCCTTCAGATAATGCCTGATTTGACGTCAATCATTGTTTATAAGAGAATAATCGTTATTCATAATGATTCAAATCCCATGAGGAATTATCATTCAATTACCAATAATCACTGATCAAAAAGTATTCATGTCTTGTGTGTCATGTGACCTTAGAGTGAGCCAATCAGAAACCTGTCTGTCTTCATATCTTTTCTTTTTTTAGGAGAGTTTATGACTTCTTGGCCAGTTTTCTGACAACAGGCATGCGCTTCCTCCTTAACCAAAAGGTCAGTCACCTGTCTGTCTCTCACCCGTCTCTCTCTCTCATCTGTCTCTCTCTCTGACGTGTCTCTCTCTCTCTCTCTCTCTGCCCTGCCTCTCTCTCAGATCTGTCCAGCCCTGGATCACGCTGCTCTGGTTCACGTGAACTCGATGTTGGAGACGATACCTGTGAAGACTGAGGTTGATAACTATATTGGTATCGATTATTCGCTGATCGATGATCCAGTGGTGACGTCCAGGAGCCTCGACATGAACTTCAGGGTCAGACATAAACACATTTGGAAACAAAATCACATTATTTTATATGTTGTTATGACATAAACTCAGTGTATGTTTGTCTGCAGGGGATGTTTTTCGACCTGGGTAATCCGAACGACACTTTGGCGAACCACGCAATCGACCCGGTGATCAGCAACTACGACAGGATGGTTTACTTCGCTCTGTCGGAGTTCTTCTTTGACAGTGGAATGTTCGCATACTACAGAGCAGAAATCTTCCAGATGCACATAATCAACGAGAAGGTCACAGCCACCACAGACCCTCAAAACCACCACAGACCTTCACAGACACCCAAAACCACCACAGACTCTCAAAACCACCACAGACCTTCACAGACACCCAAAACCACCACAGACTCTCAAAACCACCACAGACCTTCAAAACCACCACAGACCTTCAAAGACTCTGAAAATCACTACAGACCTTTACAGACCACCACAGACACCCAAAACCACCACAGACTCTCAAAACCCTCACAGACCCTCTAAACCACCACAGACCTCCACAGACCCTGAAAACCACTACTTTCCTTCACAGACCACCAAAACCCTCACAGACCCTGAAAACCACCACAGACCATCACAGTCACCCAAACCCCCACAAACCCTCAAAACCACCACAGACCCCCAGAGACCAAGATAATACCCACAGACCCTCAATACCACCACAAACACCCTAAACTATCACAGACTCTCAGTATCCTCACACACATCTTCAAACCAGAAAATCTGATTATCAGAGAACTAAACCTTTTTTCCTGTTGTCTCGTCTTTCAGATGCCTAAAGATATGGAAATGTTGTTGAGAACCACTTACTTTGGGTCCATCATGATGCTGGTGGGTACTGAAAGTGGAGAAAGTCAAACAGTAGAAACAAGTATATAAGAAGCAGAAGTGGTAGAAAGTGAATTAACTTTTTTTTACCTGAACCTGGTGTGGTAAGCTCTATTGTTGGAATGCAGTATAGTTCCTGTTTCCTTCATAATGTGTGTGCTCTGGTACAAATCTGTATATTACTGCATTACTGTGTATCATTGCTGTTCCTCACATTCTAGCTGTGTTCTCTGGAGAACCTAATGCAGTACTGTTCATCATCACAGCACTACGTAGAACACTTTGGTTCTTGTATTACTAGTATCAGTTGTCTTACATGTTCTCCCCGTGTTGTGGGTAGAACCCAGCTCTGGTGGACGCTCCGCTGTCGCTTCAGCTCGCCGTCAACTCACCTCCAAAAACCACCATTAAGACGTCGGGAGCGACGGTCGTCATGACAGCCATTGTCAAGGTGATGCTTCTGCCTCCAGGTCAGCCTCCGGTCCAGCTCAGCAGCATGACCATGGTACACACAAACACACACACACACACACACACACACACACACACACACACACACACACACACACACACTCACACACACACACGGTATAAACCACAGTAAATCCTCAGCTCTGATTGGCAGCCACCAATCACCTGTTGTGTTCTTCTGCTATTCTCACATTGATTATTAACAGTTTTATTAACATTTTTAATATCATTTGGTGATTCTCCGTTCTCAATGTCACGCTGACAGTTTAACCTAGTTTAGAATTGGGATTTCATTTGTTCATGGTTCAACCAGCCAAAGCTCGTTACCAACTGAGCAAAATCAGAATCTGCTCCTCCATCTCCCCTTGTTTTGGTAATTTTACTATTTATAAATGTGTTTAGTGAAGTGCATCTCTAAAGTACCGACATCAGCCTGGGTCCTGTGAGAGAGGCTCTTTTTAGAGGCTTGAGTTCTAACCTTTTATGATTTTGATTTATCGTTTTCTTGTGCGAGCATATTCCTAAATTGGGTAAGGATTACATCTTGATTACAACCTGCAGCTTTGTTCCAGTTTAACTTTCAAATGAATGTCTGCACTTTCTCTCCTTCTACAGGAAACAAAGTTCAACGCCAAAGTGTCTATGAAAGGGAAACGTCTGGCTGTTCACGCTGACCTCCGCAGGTACATACACCCCCCCCCCCCCCCCCCCCCCCCCCACACACACACACTGTGTGCGCTGCTATTTACAACGCTCTTTCTGTCACAGTCATACACTGCCAGCACAACCATCAGAGGCCGTGTAGGATTATGCATCTTGCCCAAGGAGACAATTTAAATTAGGGGATGGAACCACCGAGAAACAACAAACCTCCTCTCCCCAGCATTCGTCTCTCTAATGTTAAATCCCTGGACAACTAAATGGACAAACTTCATGCACGGATTAAACACCAACAGGACTTTAGGAGCTTGGTGTTCTAGCCTTCGAGCCCAGCGTGCCGGACTGTGCCATCACCACGGGGCGCTTCTCCGTCCACGACAAGACAGAACTAAGGCCTCAGGCAAGTTGAGAGGAGGGGGGTGTTTGGTTTATTGGGCAACACTGCATGCGCCACAGATGTCTGTGTCCTAACAACACACTGCTTCCCAGTCCTGGAGCAGCTGACATTCATGTAAGACCTTTCCACCTCCCCAGAGAGTTCAGCTCTGTCCTCGTTGCAGAAGCTTACATCCCTCCACAGGCTGATGAACAGTTTGCATGAGACAAACTGAACAGAATTCACACCCAGATGCTGTGTTCATTATTTGGGGAGACTTTTTAACAGAGCCAATATGAAGAAGGTTGTCCAAAAATATTACCAACATATCACTTTTATCACCAGGGCGAGAGCAAACACTAGACTAGACACTAGTTTTCCTTTCAAAAACGAGAACAAACCCCTCCCCCGTCCTGCTTTTGGAAGAAAGATGGAACGGGAAAAAACAAGTAAATTACAGATGGAGCAAGGAGGCCGAGGAGGTTTTTGCAGCAGGGCTCTGAAATAACCAACTGGCAGATGTTTGAGGATGCAGCAGATGGCAACTGCACAGGCTCTGTCATCGGTTACATATGTAAGTGAATTGTCGACGTCGTTCCAAAAGCCTGCACCTGACCCCAAAAAAACCCCAACCTAATAACCCTGGATCAACCGGAAGATCTGAGCCAGCCTCAGGGGACCCTGATGCCTACAAAGCCGCCTGATATGACATCAGTGACGCCAAGAGGGACTACAGGGACAGAGTGGATTCCAACTGCCTCAACTCTGACTCCAGATGCATGTGGAGTGGATTACATTGCATTACAAAGGGAAAAACATGGGACACTGCATCGCTCCCAGATGAGCTCCCACTTGATGGTTGCAGGTTTAGGTGGAAGTGCGTTGGACGAGCTCTCAGTCAGAGCCACACACAGAGTAGTGATGTCATCATATGTGTATTATTGTCTACTGATAACTGATCACTATACCCTTGATTACAATTCTATGTTCCAGGTTTAAAATCTACTCTAACCAGTCGGCTCTGGAGTCACTGGCAGTGAGTATTAAGCTCCACCCTTTACTATATTTATATTAATAATATGTTTAAGAGGGTCAGCATTCATCACATCACAGTAAGAAACTGTCTCTCTCTCTCTCTGCCTGTCTGTCTGTCAGCTGATTCCTCTGCAGTCCCCTCTAAAGACGATGCTGCAGATGTCTGTGGTTCCGTTGATCAACAGTAAGAACCACGTAGAAGAGTTATCGCCTGTAGAACGTGATGTCACGGTCACATGACTTTACTGACAAGTGTTTGTATGATGTGTGTGTTCAGACTGGACCAAGAGAGGAGTTCAGATCCCTCTGGCTGATGGGATGGATTTCATCGAGGAGGTGGTCGAATATCACAATGTACGTAATGTAAAGCATGAAAACATGATGAGCCTCATGTGTTTATGTGTGTTTGAGTGTTCATGTGTTCACGTGTGTTCATGTGTGTTGGTCTGTGCAGGGTTTCATCGTGATCGGAGCGAATCTTCACTTCAGTAAAGGCCTGAGAGAAATGATCACAGGCGGCGAAGCCATCTAAAAAGCATGCACACACACACACACACACACACACACACACTATATTTATACCTTCATGATGGTTACACTTGTTCATTTTGCCTCTGCAACTTGTGCTGTAGCCATGGAAACCACATACACAGATATTGTAGTGGAGTAACCTGGAGAGTAACCCCCCCCCACACACACACATACACACACACACTAATCACTATCTAGTGAATTCTATGTTGTGGTCTATATAGTGAAAATAAAAAAAACCCCACTATCGGACACTACTTGGTGATTTTTCTCTGCGCCGGTAATTACCTCATTGTCACAGACATTATGATGTACCACACCACCGCTGTCTGGTGGACAATCCCATAATATAGTCTAAATATTATTTTTTTCCCACTTTGTATTAATATTTTTAGGTAAAAAAAGCACGTTGAATTGCCTTGTTTAAATGTAGAAATAAACTTATTTGCCTATTTGTGTGTGTTGTGATGCTCTTTTTTGTATAATTTTGACATGTTGTCCGACAAAACATAACACCGATAAACATTTATAGACCATTGAATGAATTTGTCGTCGTTTATTGATCAATCTGGCAGATTTTATAGTCATTAGGTAAAAAAACAAAAACAGCATCAAACTGTGTCAGTGTCATTTTAAGTCACTGACTAATTCACATATAACAATCATTTAATTAGCAGCTTGTTATTGGTTCATTGTCAAGTAGTATCAATAAATATGTACAGCATGTACATGATTATTAATAAGTTTCTATTAAACTCAGCTATTTTATCAGTTACTCAGTTCAGTCTTGTAAACAGCTCTTTCGCATGTTGATGGGATAAACAGATTTGTCAGATTTTCTAAAGTTTAACTTTGAAATCAACACCTTATTAATAATGAATGTAAGTTTTTCATCATTAAACCACAGGGAATTATCACGGTTTTTATCCTTCCTGTCACTCAACTTTGATATATTTACTGATGCCGTCATAACCATGGAAACCACACTTCCCGCCAGCAACTCTGCAGCCAAAGGTCAGAGCGTCTTGCAAACTTCCCCCTGCAGACAGAAATTACATTAATTTATATTAAACTACAGTCAGATAATAAATGTATTTACATTAAACAGTTACCGTTGGATAGTGTGTAGATGACGGCAGCGTTGAAAGTATCCCCGGCTCCGAGCGTATCGACCAGAGTTTCTGGAGGAAACGCATCTGAATGAACGACGACACTGTCAGGACCCATAGCATCTGCTCCCTTCTCTGCCCAGGCACAGACCAGGACAGCCCTGAGACAGAGAGAGAGACAGGTCAGAGAGACAGACAGATCAAAGACAGACAGGTGAAAGAGACAGACAAGTCAGAGACAGAGCACTGGGACCAATTTTAAATGAAATCCTGGGTTTTGTAAAAACTGAGTCCAGAGAATCTGTTTAAACACTGAGAGCAGAGCGGAGCCGATTCCTCCATTAATCAAAATTAGGATGTGACAGATCATTAAAATGTTCAGTCTGTCTTTGACCGTTGTGAACTTTAACAGGTGAAGTGAACTTGAACAGACAAAGTGAAATCTCTTCTCCTCCTGCAGTAAAACTCACTGGACTGTGACTCACTCACCCGTCTTTAACTCGGCTGTAAAATCCTCTCACAGCAGCTTCAGCCGACTGGAAGCCAAAGTGTTGAGCGACGTCTTTACTGACAAACACCTGTTGACACGAGACGGAAACAGCTGACAAACTGACTCTTTCTCACCAGAGCCAACAAGCAGTCACATGAAGAGGTCTTTATCATATTCAACACAGGTATGTTCAATGTGTCCATCATATGAATGACATGTCAAAATCATATGTTAAAATTTAAGCAGCATAAAAAGTGTCCTAGTAAAGCCTGGTACCACGTCGCCGTGAGGAAACATCTGATAAAGCGGCTCTCTGGTCTTCTCTATCTCCACGGAGACAGTAATCCTCTGTTGCTTAGGTAACGTGCTGTTATACATCGTTACTTGCTGGATCATCTTCAGCTGCTCTTCAGCGTTTCTGCCCTGCATGCAGGAGATAATCAAGTGTAAAGATGGAGTTTAGCAAACATCACATACATCTGCAATATGAAAATTGCAGAATTCAAATAGAGAGAGAAATAGAGTTAGTTACACACTGGAAATGATGCATCTTGTGTCTAGTTTGTGTAGTGGTGTTCTTTGTGTACTGTGTGTAGTGGTTTGTGTTGTGCTCTTTGTGTAGAATGTGTAGACGCTCACCTCCCAGTGGATCCACTTAAAGTCATTGAGCTGGACTTTTGGAAAATCCGCAGCTGTGACATCAGGAAGGTTCCTGACGGAAAGTGAGGTCACAGTTTATGTTTGTCATGAATCAACAGAAAAACAAGATAATAAATCAAAATCAATAAAATCATGAATTCCAACAGTTTAAAATTTTAAATATACCTGTTTCATCAGATAGAAAACTTGATTGATAGATATAAATTAATTTGTAATATTATTATGTCTGTTTATATCGGTTCAGATTAAAGATAAGATGTATAAATTCAACAGTGACAATGAATCACAATAAAACATAATTCATATTTATCTCTTTTCAAACATTCACAAACCTTAGTTATGAGAAGTTTCTTCCAAAATGATCAAAAGAAAAATAAACTTTCAGTTTCTGCCAGAGATTTTTTTGTTTTGTTTCTGGGTTTGAGACCAGAAATCATTATTTTTTCTTTGAAGTAAAATAATAAAAATGGGGCAGTTTATGAAACACCTGGACAGGTGTGTTTATTAAATGTGATTATTTTGAAAGTAAACTCCAGATGGCAGATTAAAAAAAAGAATTATTAAACAGATTTCAATTCTTTTCATAGTATGAAAGTGCTTTTCTTAAACATCCAAGAAATTTACTCCATCCATTAAGATGAATGAACCTAAAACCACAGCAGAGGGTTGATGAACGGCCCGGGACTGTTACCTTAGCTTAGCATAGAGATAAAAAAAAAAATGTGACTGCTGTTTTCAGTCAATGAGATTGACTGAAACAGCATCCAGTGTTTATGGTAAAATAATAATTTCTAAATCTTAAGATATGAAAATGTCTCCAACAGAAAATAATCTGGAATGGAACTATAAAAACTTTAAAGTCAGATCCTGGTCATAAACTCCGCTCACTCTGATTGGTCGATCCGTTCAGGATGAGGATGTCTCGCTCTGCGGTGGCTCATGATGAGACCAGATCGTGATTACACCAGATTCTGGATCAGGATCAGGTGATCGTGCTTCCTCCAGGTTTGTCAAACAACATTCACCAAACACTTCAGAGCATTTCATTTATCCGCCTGCACCACCAGGAGCGGTGGGCGGGGCTTCAAAATATGAAGGGTGGCATTGCCCATGAGGTTCACTTTTAGTTTATTCATAAAATTTACCTGAATCACTGATTTATTACTATTTTAACTGATGATATAAAACTTTACATCAATGTATCAATATGTAATCAGATTCTTTTTGATTAACTATCAATAAATAATGATCAATAAGTGGTCAACAGGAACTTTCAGGGTTACGTTCTAAAACGTGAACATTTTTCAATCAGGTTTTGAATGTAGATATAAAAAATATACACCTATAAGTTGATTTAATTTTTAAAGGTGGAGACACACCATCTATCTCCATGGTAACAAAGTGTGATTGATTAGGAGGTATTTGGTGAACGCTGCCCGACGTCATGCATGACGGCGTCTTACATGTCCGAGAGAACGACGGTGCGAGATCCAGTGGACGGGCAAACCACGCAACATGCACACGGAGTTTGACCTTTGTCTTTCCAGAACACGGACGAGACATCGACATCATAGCTCATGAAATCAGCCATGATGAAACTGAACCACAGAGACAGGAAACACATCAGCTCTGTCCTTCAAAATAAAAGCCAAAGACACACAGGAAACTGTGCTCCGATTGGTGGAACAGGAGCGGGCGCGGTGCAGCTCCATGACAACGACGATGATGATGTTCCTGAAACAGAAGCGAGTTAGAGACGAACCTGTTCATGTGGAGGATGGTGCGACTTCCTGTGGTGCTGTTGCTGATGACCACAGAGGCTGGAAGGACACACTGAGCATGCTCAGAAACCAGAGACACGTCAATGTGGAATTTCTGAAAGTCCTCCAAAATAAAACTACAGACGGGAAACTGTTTACATCTCCACTGTCTACCAAAATACACTAATGACATGAAAATACATGTGAACTGTCTCAAAAAAATAAGATAAGACTTTGTCATGGAGGAGATGATGTCAAGAGAGACGAGGTGAGATGAGGAGAAAGGAGAGAAGGTGAAAGACGACAACAATGTACCAACATCCCCACTTTAAAGATGTTTTGTGTTTTTCTCATGGACTTTGTCCTGATAAATATGATCAATTAAACCATCGCTGCTTCCATGGATGTGATCAATAATTATCATTGTCTCCTGCTTTGAAAACATCTCAACATATTTTCAGTGTTTACGTTTGTGTGAATGAACATCACTAAACTACACACAGAGAAAATAAATAAATAAATGTACATGACAAGTGACCAAGTGATGAATGAATGAAGGAATTAAGGCATTGAGGGGCATATTGATTCATGTATCAATCGGTACTTACTCGGCCACAGGTCCAGCAGACAATGAGCCCATGAAGCTGCAGGGAGCTCCGAGTAGCGACAACACGGTGCAGGAGTTTGAAGCATTTCCTCCTCGCTGCCAACGCTGCGACAAACACCTGCAAGTAGAGAGGCCGATGACATCACTGCATCACTGATCAATGTCTACAAGTTATTTATAAATATTCAAAATCAGAAACAGTCAAAGTTTATTGAAGTTTTAAAAGTTGATTTTTGAACTTTTCAAAAGGTCCAATCAGTGGTGAAGATGTTGACAGGAGATGTTAGTAAAACTGTTTAAATCCTTTTAATGCAACTTGTTTGTATGATTCTGTAAGTTTCATACATTTATAGAAAATAAACCACAGCAGAAAGACAGTAAATATAGGGACTTTAACCTTCAAAACAGAAATTTTACTTTTCTTAGATGATTATTTTTACTGATGTTACCAATTTCAAATCAACACTTTTCTTCACGTCCGGTAAGGAAAAAAAAATGTCATTGTTACTGTTATTAATTCCACTAGTAGAGAAGTTATGTTCTGCAAAGTAACTCAGACAACAATTACAAGATCACAATAATTTAACAGCTACAGTCTGACCTGTCACTTTTACTGCCTCAGCCTGTGTTAGCCTCAGTTTGTGTTAGCCCGAGCTCGTGTTAGCTTTAGGCTGTGTTAGCCTCAGTTTGTGTTAGCACGAGCTCGTGTTAGCCTCAGTCACTGTTAGCCTCAGGCTGGGTTAGCCTAAGCTCGTGTTAGCCTCAGGCTGTGTTAGCCTCAGTCTGTGTTAGCCTCAGTCACTGTTAGCCTCAGTCACTGTTAGCCTCGGGCTGTGTTAGCCTCAGCTTGTGTTAGCCTCAGCCTGTGTTAGCCTCAGCCTGTGTTAGCTCAGTCACTGTTAGCCTCAGCCTGTGTTAGCCTCAGGCTGTTTTAGCCTGGGCTGGTGTCAGCCTCGGGCCGTGTTAGCCTCAGCCTGTGTTAGCCTCATCCTTTGTGTTAACTGTAGTTCGATGCTAACCTGCTGTCAGTGTCTTCTTCTGGGTATTTGTCGACCACGTTGATAATGTCCAGACAAACCAGACCCACACACAGGATCTTCTTCTTCTGTTGCTCCATGTCGATCCACTCACTCAGCTGTAGCTGGACTTTGATACACAAACATCATCAACATCATCTTCTTCTTCTTCTTATGAGTTTCTGGCAGACTGTACACTGTAGAGCGTACTGCTGCCCTCCACAGCCTTCTGAGTTTGGAAGACCAATCTTTTTTTTTATTATCTTATCTCCTCTAGATAAGATAAGAAAGGTTTAATTATTACACTCTGTCCTCCACATTCAATGTCCAGGAATACCCCAATCACAGCTTCTTAATTGAAAAAAAGCTTTCCAAATACCTAGATCTAAAAGTACTATTTAATCCATGGTGCCTCTTCCTTTTCTTAACCCATATTCACAGTTTAAAATGAAATGCACTAATTAGTTTGTAGCCATTCTATCCATCAATGTGCACAGAACAGATGTCAGTGCAAGAAAAGAATGGATAGTTTCCTGTTTTCAAAATTGGAATCACTACTGCATGCTTCGACTTTGTCTGTTACTTGCCAGCCTCCCAGATAGAATTATACAGAGAAAGACCATGTCATCCAAGTGTTTAACAAATGTTACATAACTTATTTCACGTGTCAATATCCGGGTTTTCATTGACCAATGCTAATCTTTTCCCTCACTGATCTCCCAAAACTACCCAGTGACACTCCCAAGTATTAGACACACCAGCATCAAGTCCAGAACGGACTCCTGCCCTGTGCTAACATCTACATGACCCTCCCAACAGCATTAGGTTTATCCAAAGTTTCCAATCATTTGCTAGACACACCATACTGCAATATTTTGATACCGGATAGAGTTTCATAGAATGATATAAAAAAATAAATAAAGAATGGCCTTGAGAACGGTGCAATGAAAACTAATAACGTATTGGGGTAGTGACGATATGGAAGTCTTATTTAGGAGGTGAAGAAAAACATACATGTCTGATGTGAATACAGAAAAAACACAATACAATACATATAAATAAATCAATCTTATAAAAGCTATATTGAAATGTAGAAAACATCTGGAATACGCAGGTGTAGGGATGTGTATTGACCATCAGATGGCAAAGAGGAGCAAAGTGTCCAAAGCTTCAAAGCACCAAACCAGGTTGGTTTATGAAGGATCACTCTCAAAAGCCTCGTTCGGCACATCCCTGGAAAATAAATCCCGAATGAAACCACTTTCTTTTAAAGCTCACAAAAGGAAACAAGCCAAATCGCTCCTCAGAGCTTATGATTCTTTGAAAATATTTGATGACTGACCTCTATGACCTTATATGCCCTCAGGGAATCTGTTTTTTTTATTATTATTTATGTTATTATTATATAATTTTATCATTATTTATTTTGCAAATTATTTATTTATGTTATTATTTGACGCTCTTGTTCAATGTATCCTCATGTGCCTTGAATGTTTTGTAAGGGTTAATATTAAGATCTTAATGCCAAATATTCTGTATAATGATCTTTGTTCAATAAAAGTAAATAAATAAATTAAATAAAATCCCCCATCTTACTTTTTCACCGTCACTGGTCCTGCGAAGCTGTGTACAGCCAACTTCCGGTTACACCGTCGCACATTGCGTCACTGCGAGACGTCATTTAAATGCGTCACCGGGTAATGTCCGCGCACCTGAACTCAAGCGTAAATGAATGAACCGTTATTGATAAAGTAAAACTAAGTTCCAGTGACAGAGGAGAATCACTCAGGCTGACAGTGTTATTAGTGTGCTAACAAACTGTGTGATACTTGTAACAAAGGTTATTGACTTGAAGCAGTTTTATCCACACGTTTCATAGCTTTGTTCTCTCAAGGCTATTTAAAAACAACAACAACAACAAACCGTTTTGTTTGTTTGATTTGCAGGATATGATGTCACTGCCACCACCTTCCCAGGGGTGCACAGGCTCTGTAAGAATAATACATGAGATGTTTTCACATTACATTACGTTACATTCACTACTCGCCCAAAGAAACGTACTATAAGTGCACTCAGCCACGAAGATATCACTCCAAAAAGTGTACATAAGCAAGTATTAAATTGGCAAAACAGCCTTCAAGTGCTCCAGTTTAGATTTTTTTTCTTCATTTTTGTTGTTGTTGTTGTTATTGTAATGATTCGTGGATTAAGGTGAATCTGAACAGGTGAGTTTTCAGTCTGCGACGGAAAGTTTGCAGGGTTTCTGCATGTCCTGATGTGAATGTGGAGCTCGTTCCACCGTTGAGGCTCCAGGACAGACAACTGACAGGATTTAGTTGAGCGGTGGCCGCCCACCTCTCGACTAGCAGCAAGTCTGTCAGTTCCCAGACTGTGTAAGTTGTCAATCTTTGTTTGAAACTGAGTCATACTTTTTTCCTGAATATGATCAGCTGTTCTGATTTGGAGCGGAAGATATTGCTTCATTTCTACTCCATGCATCATGTGCAACGTTTCTTTCCCCGTTTAATTCCAGGTTTCGTTCATTTACATCTCCTTCCCACCTCCACCTCCTCCAACACCGCAGAACTCTCCAGATTCAGTAAGCATTAAATATGGACCATTAAACGCAGCAAATTCTTCCTGAAGTGAAATGCATACCAACACAGCAAAGTTACACACAAAAATTAATAGTTTTTGCAGCCACATACGTTGCTTGCCCCCGCCCACCTCAACCTCCTACAGCAAAAGATTCCTCAGATTCAGTAGGCATTGTACCGATTTTTAAATGTAGTCCATTAAATGCAGCAAATTCAGCGAAGGTACAGACCAAAATAAATAGCATGATCTGAAGTTTCCATGAATCTGACAGTGTCATGTACAGTAGTCACGGGATGACATTAATTTGTGTTGTTTTGTATTTGCAGACATTGCAGTATGAGACAGATGCCTCCGACAGACCTCAACGTCCTCCAACACCACGAAATCCCCAAGATTCAGTAAGCATCATGCAGATGTCATGAACACTTTTCATGTTGTCACCTGGTGTTATCATTTGTAATGATTTGCTTGTTTTATTTACAGCCATGGACACATGCACACATGGAACATGGTCCTCCGCCTCCTCCGCCACGCTCTGTAAGACTTATGCAGGAGATGTTTTTAATCTGCAGCAAATTTAGGTTACAGACCAAATTAAAGGTCATGATCTGCAGTTTCTGTGGAGCAAGAACTCATTTTCACTGATCTTGCAGTGTCACATAAATACCCAAATTTTATTCATTTGCACTGTTTTGTATTTGCAGCCACTGTGGTATGAGACTGTCTCCCTCACACCTCAACCTCCTCCAGAACTACTCAATTCCTCAGATTCAGTAAGCATTAAAACCGATTTTCAAACGTGGTCCTTTGAATGCAGCAAATTCAGCAAAATTACACACTAAACGGACTAAAGGTCATAAGCTGTTTCTGTGGAGCTTGTCGTCATGTGTCACGTGATCACCAGATGTCATTCATTTGTGTTTTTTTGTATTTGCAGCCACTGCAGTACGGGACAGATGCCTCCCACGCACCCCAACCTCCTCCAACACCAGCAAACTCCCCCGATTCAGTAAGCATCATGCAGATGGTTTTAATGCCATGGCCACTTTTCATGTAATCACCAGGTTTCTCCAACTCCTCCGCCACACTCTATAAGAATAACGCAGGATATGTTTTTTAATCTGCTCAGGCCAGATTCAAAGGCAATGATCTGCAGTTTCTATGGAGTACAAACTCATGTTGACTGATCTTACATTGACATCACCTGATATCAGTCATTTGTATAGTTTTATTTGTTTCATTTGAAACAAAAGTGGGTTCCTTCACTGCCTCCTGAACCGCCTCGGCATCATTCCCCACACTGGGTAAGAATTATGCAAGCGATTTCTTTTCCCAGCAGATTTAGTCTAATGTGGTCCATTACAGTCATTCTTGACTTTTTTGGTTTTTATGTTTTCATCAAAGAAGATTGAGATAAAGAGGAGGAGGAGTATGATGAGGATGCAGTGGTGGAAGTGGCACCTGTTTGTCCCCAAACTGAAGATGATAAAGGAGGACTCTGTGCTGTTGATAGACAACACCGACACTGACCTGTCATCTGACCTGTCACCGGACCTGTCACCGGACGACTCTGCGGCAGACACCAACATAATTTAAATGGATGAGGAGGAAGAGAAACATTTTAATTTGTAGTTGATTTTTTAAAATTCTTGTGTGGTTGGTTCGCCTTGTGTGTTCAATGTCTGAGGCATTGTTTGCAACTTTTATTGAAGTTGATTCAAGTTCATGGTTCTGGTGTTCTGTAAATTGAAAATACATTGTGTCACAGTTTATAGTAATTTTACTGTTTGAAAGATGAATTTGTTTCCTCTGACTAATGTTAAGAAATAAGGGAACTCTTACAGGTTTTTCTGGTGTGGAACCAGGGGCACAAATAGAAAAGGAGTCTCAAAGCGTCACTTGCGTCTGTATGATGCCATGACGCTTGCTGTCTTGTACCGTAAATCTTCTAATAGTTACCGTCATAATTTCGGTGCTACAATAATAGTCACGGTACAGTGTTGAGCTGAATCAATAAATTACTCTTCTCTCTTATCTTCTCTTTGCAGTGTTTGCCAAACGCACAATGACTGTAACTGTAACACACTGTAAAAAGTTTAAATCAGATGGAAATACTAATGGGAAGTAGATGTACACAAAAATTGTGAAGTAGGCTACTTGAGTAAATGTGCTCCTTCACTCTAATTGTCTTATACATGACATACTGTGAGATTAGGCTTCTTTTCCAGATTGTCATTTTCCTATAATATATAAACCAAATGTTTATTCGTCATTAGGCTAAAATGTGTAAGTTTCCACTTTTTCAAAAATAATTCATTACATTGTTTATTTCCCCTCCACAATTAATTGAAATTTGTTCTTTATTAAGATTTTCTCTGACATCATTGTGACGTGACACTCCAAGAACCTCCCATATCTGCCCCTCTAGTTATAAACTGCAAAAAATCTTGACAATCTTGATTTGACTGAATAGTTTTTTTCCGTTACTGCTGTTCTTGCACCAAAATACCAAAACTTACTTGGCAATAAACATGATTCTGAGTAGTTTTGAAAAAAATGTACATTTCATATATACAAATTTCATTTTAATGATGTTGATTCAATGTGTCATTAAACAGAGGGGCATTTAAATATAAGTTAAAATAGATAATTTATAATTTATATACAGATTAATTTCTCTCCAAAAAGTGTCATGGCTATTCAAAACTCACTTTTATTGTTTGCTTAAAAGGCACAAGTAGGCTGCTTTGAGCGGGGCAATTACTTATCAATGGTCATTTGATGAAACTTGTGCCACTGTGCATTACTAAATAAAAAGGCTGATGTTGATGAGAACTTAAGGAGAACATATACATTTGAATGAAGCGATCACAGCAAATTCTTGGCCATTGTGATAACATAGCTAACATTCTTTAAATATGTTAGGGTTTGTTGCACAAGATCCCTTCAAAGACACATACACATGAATAACAAAGGATTAACAGATGGAAATTTACCAATAAGTGTTCATTCAGACCTTCAACGCCAGAAAATTAAATCTTTTTACCTACTGCTTGTAATGTGGCATATTTTCTTACAACAAATTAAACGCTTCCATAAGAGAGGGATGAAACTAAGTACAGCATTTTTAATCTGCTCCAGTACCCGTTGAGTACCTTCTCTCAACTCTATAACATGAGACATAAAAGATGACCCCTTAAGAATAAATCTAGTAAGAATCACGACTACAGATGGTTTGTACATGGCAGATGAGTGGATTTGAATTATAAAAAGTTTTCTTTTACAGGATCTACTTTATAACATGTTCTTTTTGCAAGAGTAAAAATAGATTTTTTAATCATAATAATGTTTAACTTGCTCCTATTATATTTAATGGCGTACAGAGGTGTCGATATATTTAATGTTCAGTAAGGCTTTTTGTTATTTACAGTACAACGAGGACATTTGCCAGTGTTGTAAAACAGTATGCCCTGTTCTTCGGCTGATTGATTTCTTTTAGTGCACATGCAGAGGAGTTTATGATACTAATGATAAGGCCTCCGGTTCACAGCCTCAGCATGCAAAGTCGAGACGAACAGGAGCTTGAGATAAATAGGAGGAAAATGTCCTTGTGTCCAGGTGGCCTTGTTTAAAAAAAAACAACCAACAACTGTTCTTTGACTTCATCCTTCTCTGACCATGATTTCCCAAAGTGTGGTTGAAATAGGAAAAATAAAAACATTTCTCTCGATCTTCAGATTGGTGGTTGAACCCAAAGCTTCCGCCGACATCGTGGTGAAGAAAAAAAGAGGGCTCTTCGTCTTCACTCAGAAACGGACACAGCCACTAGTTTCTTCTGGGCTGTCAAAGTCGAATCCTTCGCATAGGGACTCCTTCAAGAAAAAATATACGCAGATTAACTCACAGATTTACACCTCACAGCAGAAGATACTATTAGAGGAAACTAACAAATAGCTTCCCAGGCAGCCCAGGAGTCTTAAGTTCCTATTTGAGAAATTGGGTCATTATGTGAAGTGTGGTGAAAGAGCCACAATCCAGGAGACTGATTGTTAGCACGTTCTCAAGGAGTGATTCATAATCAATCACTTTCTGACCCTATGCATGATTGGCTCCAAATCATAATCTTTCTTTACATTAATCAATACTGAGACACCCTTGAATTACCATAATTTTATGTGTGTGAAGCAAAGTATAGTTACCTTTTTCTCCCATTATTTTACCATTTTAAAATACATCTCTAGGTGTCTAAAAAATGATCAATGATCAAAGAGTTTCCTTCCTATTGTAGCCATTTATCAAAACTACCAACGTATTGGTATGCGATAGTGTCGTTGATAAGGTCGCTGAGGCGAAAACAAAGTCGAGCAGCTTTCACTGTGCAGAAGATGATGGAAGGTTGGATAAAACCCAAGGACTAAAAAAAAATACACGAAGAAATTCACCATTGTGACGATGTATATATATTGACATGGATTAACATGATTTGGGTTGAATTGTGGGACGGCAACATGTACCGACTAAATGTAAACTACTCACAGACAACTGCTTCCTTTCCGGTGCTGTAAGACAGGGTTGGAGAAAGTGGAGAAAGAGAGACATGGATAGAAATGTGGAGATGGGCTGAAGCACTGTACCCACAAGGCACGGCAGACAAATACACAACAAACACAAAAATGAATATGCCTTTTCAAATGTCAACACTTTTTCTGGGATTTAACTCTGTCATTCACATATTATATTATATTAATGTTCTCAAATTTCCCTTAAATGTATTCAAATAAGTTGGAAATGGAATCAACGCTTAAGAAGATTCTAATGTGCGTCATATACACAGTATAATTTATGTCAGAAAATAGTACTCGATGTCTCTGATGTTTGTGTGTCTTTTATATCCTATGAACTATTGAGGATAATTCATCAGGAGGTTTCCTCTGCAAATGGGAGACATGCTGTTCTGCATATTCAAGCTGGAGACAGAGCAGAGGTCGTGCAAGACAAACGTCTGACAGCCACAACATTAAATGAAGAGAGCGAACACATGCCCTGAGAGGGAAACACACACACACACACACACACACACACACACACACACACACACACACAGAGATGGGTTCCACGTTTGTCACGTTCAACAAAGACACTAAATGTTCGAGAGGATCCAAAAACTGGGGCGAGGGAACTCCAAACACAGGGTTTCAACTGTGGCGGGAGGTGACCAATTAGCGTTGACAATGGGAGCCTGTGACTCTTTTTTTTACTAACTTGGCTTTGCCGTCCCTCGGGCATCAGAGCTGATGGGGTGGGGGCAAGAGGGAGCCAGGGCTGGTTGCCTGCGCTGTAGAGCCTGGGACGCTTGACCTGGTCGTGACTGGACAAGGGAGTGTAACTATTCCGCCGGTGTATGAGAACGGAGTCCCTCGACATTTTACCCTGGTAGGAGACGAAGCACCACAGGTGTTAAAGGAAAAAAAGAAAGTGGGAACACCTGACCAGACACAAGCCAAGCAAAGTAGCCGTCCCCTCCACTGATTCATGGCAACAGGTAAGACAACTGAAGCCCCCTTTAATTGACAACCCAGATCGCACCATCGTCATTTGAGGAAGAAAATCTTGGAACAGATAAGTGTTAGAGTAGAGCAGCTTTTTTCATTCAAACACAATCTCTGAGCAGAATATCAGAATGCAGCCAGAGCGATGGTAATGATTATACTGTATCAGCCAAGCAGGGCAGCATGATCAGCCACAGCTTCAATCGAGGTTAAAACCTTCCTAAAAGTAACATCTCATTTCATTAGCTCACAGCTCGAGCCAGGTTAAAGAGAAAGAGCGGGACAGGTCTGAACAGGGACATAAGAAAGGGAGTTAAAGCAGCGAGGCCTCACATACAGGGGAGGGAGTGTGATTGTATCGCAACTGCACTGAACTGGTGGACACAACGAACAAGAGCTACACTTTGGATGAGATGATGTGTTTTTTCTTGATTAATGTTGAACTATCTCTGAGTGAGCAAACAATACACACACATTCATTTGTGGCTCTAATGCGACAACGCTGACAACACATTAATGTCAACGAATGCGATTTTTTTTTTTTCTCAGCTCGATTCGGAGCAACTTACAAGGGGCCGGTCTCGATGCGTGTTTACTGCCTCCACGTTGAGATAAAACATTTCCACTTTACAACCTAGAGGACAGAAGACAGAATACGTGTACATAGAAAGTTTGCACAGTTTGAACTCGAATTTTTATCTACGAGAGGGACTCACCGTATGCAACAGGGGTGAGCTTGAGCACAGTGTGGAGCGGGCATTTCATGTATGGCAGATCTTCTGTGGGAAGAAGAAAACAAGTGACAACAACACAAGTCAGTATCAGCGTGTGTGTGTGTGTGTGTGTGAGCACACATTAGTCATAACCTAGTGCTGTGTGGGTTGTTTTTTTTTACCAGCACTTTTGTCCAGGAAGTAAGCGAGCAAACAGCGCATCACGGCCTGGTGGCAGACGACCAACACATTACCCTGTCTCTCCAGCTCCATGATGACCGGCTCCAATCGCTGAACGAGATCCTGGTAGGACTATTGAGCCAGAAAAGACGAGTTTACTGTCAGCGTAGTGGGCTGCGTTTGAAAAAGAAAAGGCAAGCTACCGATGAACCTAATCAAGTTCCAATAGCAACTGGCAAGAACAGCAAAAGGGGACAGTGAGAGAAATGTTGTAAGACAAAGGAAGTTCATGACGGAATGAAATGGATCCACTGTTTTAGACTCCTGACTGAGACAAACGCGTCTGTGCACAGCTCGGAGATCCAAGGGGCTTCGCCAGGCTCCTGTACCTCTCCTCCCGGGTAGCGATAGTGGTACTTGTCCTGGTCCCTCAGAGCGAACTCCTCTGGGAATGTGTTCTGGATCATCTCATAGGACATCTCCTCACACACCCCCTGGGAAAGCATTAAAAAGAAAAAACATAAGGTGATTCCATGAAAATACTTCAATGCTTCGTAAATTTAACTTTGATGTCATGAAAACAGAACTGCAGAATTTTTTAATCGTCTACATAGAGACTTTGTAATGACACTTTTGATACATTAAGATGCTCTTTAAGATAAAAGAGAAAAAAAGAAAATGTTCCTTGGTCACTCTTAGAGAGCAAGAAGGGAAGTTACATTAAAAATCTCCGCCTCTTTTCAGTTCCTACCTTCATCTACAACGACATATTTTCCACTTTCTTTATTGTTTTTCCATACTGTCAGGAAACCCCTCTTTCCTCCACCACATTGAGTGTCTCAAACATCATCATACATAATGATCAAAACATCTAAAGGGAGGTTGTATGGCAGGATACTGACAGCGTCGATCTCGTTGAGTATCTTCCACTGCTCATAAGGCGCCCTCAGCTCCTCCGCTGTCTGGATGGTCCTTCTCAGTTGGCTCGTCCACACCTTCAAATCCGACAGTTGGTGCTCCTCAATGAAGCCTCGCAGGGCGTGGGCGAACTGGGACGTGAGAGGAACAGAGATTGCGAGAGTCTGTGTTCATAACATTGAAATATTGAAGTGCAAATCATTCCATTGATCCGTCTCCCTGAGTGAGGCTTGTAATTGGGGGGTTTCAGACAACGAAAGATAGGGGGCTATCCCACCTGTTTCCCTCGAGGAGAGAGTTCTGAGTCTCCCCCGATGCGGCCCTCGACGTTGTGGTTGCTCTCTCCGTGGCGACACAGGTAGATGGAGTGAGAGTGCACGTGGATGTTCATGAGGTAGTAGACAATCTTACTCTGGATGTAGTCCTGCACCCGGTTCACCAGAAAACGCCGGCCCACGTTGATCACCTTGATAAAAGACAGGTCCCTGCGGCCAGTGATGAGCGAGGCAGGTGAATCAAATGTTTGTGTACTGTTGTAATGGGAAAATTAACTATGCAACGTTATGACTGATGTTCGTTTTGACTGATATACAATGTATTCTGTTGTTCATAACGTGTTTTTCTCTGCAAATGTGTGATCTGACCTATGCGACCTATGCGACCTTGGGATTAGGTGAGACCTGTGCAGTCATATCTCATAGTACCTACCCTCCCTATTCTTCAAATCAGTGCACCTTCCCCATTGTTAATCTTTGTACTTTGTTTGACTCTGTCTTGATGGTCTGATCCCTTTGCAAAGGATTGTTCACTTATAATAAAATACCTAAAAATTGCATCTACAATCTTTATTTCAGATTTCCACCACAACGTCACCACCTAGTGTTTATTTTCAGAATTGCAAAGTGTAATACTCCAAAATGACACGACGCAAACTGCTTTTAGAAAAACTCTAAATTTAGCTTTACAGGAGGGGTCCTGTAGTATTTTGAATAGTGTTATACAAGAGACAGTAAATATATATATATATATATATATATATATATATATATATATATATATATATATATATATATATATGGATATAATGTAAATGTTGTTAACAGGAAGCAGATCTGATCAAATCCTTACTTGTCGTAGTTATCGGGATCTAGCGGTTGGTAAGTAACCTTGTAGCACTCGATGCGTTTGAGAAAGTCATCCATGACTCTCTCTCTGTGTCTCTCGGGGTAGTCTGGACTGGACACCTTCACTTCCTGTAACAGGCATGCGACCCATTCAAACAGCGTGAGCAAGCGGCAGCCAAACCTACATAACACATGACGCAGATAGTGCGAAGATTATGGGTTTGACCCGGCCGAGAAGTCGGAGTCAAATCCCAGACATCTCGTCTGGTTCTGTACCAGTGACATACCAGAATATTAGCAGCTATGACCTCCGGGTCATCACACACCGACTCCACGAAGAACACCTGTTGGAAACAGCACCAAGGTCAATACATGCTCATGCTTTCTGACACCGTCCACTGGTTCTACACAAACAAACATTTTTTACCTTGAATGAATTCTCCTTCACAAAGTCTTGAATGAGATCTCGTCGTTCTCTCGTTGTGTTTGTTGCGTCAAAAACCTGATTAAAAGAAACGTAAATAATGTGGATGACCTATGGCAAAATGTCTGTAGGACAGTTTGAGGATTACGTGTGTCCTAATGCCAGACGGTTCCTGTTTCTAGATATTTCAAAGCTTTAGGTAATGAGCCGGCACAGACAGAGAGACGGATGACAGAGGGGCGCGGAGCACTCACCGCGATCTGACCTCCCTCCTCCGTCAGGTAAGCCTTCACATCCTGCAGAGCTACGAGAGCACACTGTCTGTAGGGGAGAAGAGGAAACAGTCCTCACTAAGAGCCTCAGTGTGAAGTTCTTTTTCATAATCCATTTTTGCATTTTGCAGATTGGCAATCCAAAAAGTGGCACGTGTTATTTGTGGCACTTTTGCGTAAAAGGCATGTGCATGTCACCTGGGTTGAAACATCATTTTTCATGTGCCCGCAACAATATGTATTTACCACAAACTTGGTACATGGAGGGCAGATTGGAAGAGAGAACAACACTACACTGTCCCGAAACTAGTTCAAAAAGTTAATTAGTGACTCACAGGTAAAGCAGCTAGGTGGATTTTGTGACAGACGAAACCAGGCTGGCTGCTTCCTCCTCTTTCTACACTAACTGCCAAGCTCAGCTAACCAGCCGCTGGCTGCAGCTTCATATGTTTGCATAGGATCAATATTACCGACTCACATTCGGCAAATAAGCATATTCCAGGAAAGAGTCGAAACTCTTCCTGAGACACGCCAAAGAGCAAATGAGGCAAACGCTCATAATTATTGACAGCAGCTGTTTGATCCAGGTTGGGTGCCGATGTAACGCCCAGGACAGGAGGTGTCAGCTTCAGAGTGACAGCAGCAGCAGCAGCTCGTGTGATATCTAGGTCACAATTCAGCACGGGGATGAAAAGGGGCCGCCGCATTTTCCTGATAGCCGCGCAAGACAAACCCCGTTTCAAATGTTACCAGCGGGTTAAATCACGAGGGGGAAAGAGACGGCTGTACTCTGGAGAAATTAGTTAATTTATCTGAGCAGAATCTAATCACCCCAAGGATTTGTTGGTCATCATTGTCATGTGATGTGTTTGTGCAACATGGTTTGATTATCGACTGCTGCCACCCCCCCCCCCCCCCCCAAAAAAGAGCTTAGTCACTGATGCGGCAGCGGAGGCTGCAGAATAACAAACAGACTCGTGAAGACTGAGGGAAATGTGATACTCCGGATGGTGGAGATGCTACAACAACAGCTTCCCTTACTGCAAGACACATTGCATAGGTGAAACGTGCCCATTCGACGACTGGGCGAGATCCCGCGAACTTACTTTCGTATTTTCATGGCCTCCTGGTTGTCGTGGCGGAAGAAATCATAGGACTTGTAAGCTCTGACGGCCTCCCTGCGGTACACGCCCAAGTTGAACACTGCAAATGAACAGGAGACGTTAACGCTCTGCTAAAGTCAGCGGCGAGGTTGGTTTTGTAGGAAATTACAACTATTACAAATTCAATGATGCTAAACTAATTGTGAGATATTCCCCATTCAGCACATATGTTTAAATATACACGTCAGACTAATAACGTTCACACCATCAACAAAAAGAGATCTAGTATTCCCCCTGTAATCAGATCTTAGTGATCTTAATACCCTGATTTAATAATACTCAACCCATCAGCGGGTCGTTTCAATGTTCTTTAAATATATTTAGACTTCAAATATTGGTTTTAAAAAAGCTCAATAATGAAGTATAGTGTGTAAAACTACAAGAGACAAGTCAAACATGATATCCATGTACTGCAGTGACGAGAACTTGAAGACATGATCTTGAAATATGAGCACATATCTTCAAATATATGCTCATATTTCAAGGTCATCGTTATCACGGAACCAGTTTCCCTGTTTTTATAACGAAGGGAGACGAAGGCTTTTCGTCTGGAGCCTCGTACCTTTGGTGGGGACTCCGATCCAGTTGAGGTACCGCGTCAGTTTCTTGGACATGTACGTCTTCCCTCGCGCGGGCAGGCCGATCATGACGATCACTGTTGGGGAATTTGTCATGTAGGAGGCCCATGCTGCACAGGAGACATTTACATCACATACGGCACATTTGTCATGCCCATTCAAGTTCTATGGAGTTGTCAAATGTCTCTCTAGATGAACAAATGTTGTACAACAAGGAGGAATTGGGTATAACACGCGTACATTTACTGCATCTTTGGAAGATATGTTGCATTTCAACATACGTTGCTGAGATACAACAAACGTAGCGACAACATCCTAACTGTGTCTAATGGACAAAAGCTATTTGGTCTCTTTAGACACAAATATATCATTCGTGGACTGGGAATAAACACGGCATTTACAAAACGTCCTGGGAGAGAAAAGCTATTTTTTTCTCAAGAACCGTGGAAACCACAGAGAGTATTTTTTACGTCACTGGTCATAATTGATCTTATTCTCTTTCCCACTGAGAATCTCTCTCTCTCTCTCTCTTGATGACAGAGCTTCAGCATCACAGGGAGGAGTTTGAGGAACAATCTGTGACCTGAACTCAGTCTGACGGGGGAACAACACACACACACACACACACACACCGTCTTATATCACAAGTGCACCTGTAGACTTTTCAAAGCCGCCACTCATGCGGAAGAACTGGTTCGAATCCAACTGAGGCGTTCACTCACAGCATTTCTTCTCCTTTAATCTCAGCTCCGTTCTCTTGGCCTCTGCCGAGCCATTGTCCTTCTGGGAGCTTGACATGGCCAAATCCCCTCTTGAGCTCTCGGCCCACTCAGCGGGGCATTGTTCCAGCTCGCTGCCTATGGGAACAGAGAGCAATGAGACGCCACACGTGAGGGGTGACATGATGACAGAACGGAATCTCATGCAGACACACAGCAGGACATTTTCCCAATGCGTGTTATTGGCTATGGCTTTACGTGATGACCGCCCCTCTATAAAAGCCAGGGGGGACGCAAAGGACGAGGGGGAAAAGCAGATGCCACATCGTCCGATGGAGACAGAAAAAAAAATGATTCTCAGTTGAAAAGCAAAACCACACACTGTACAGCAGGAGGAAGCACACAGCAGGGGCTTCCTGCTCAACTGGGCACAGATGTATTTCATGACAGCACCATATTCAATCTTTTTCTCTTCTCACCTGATCTTGAAGCAACAATATGTGTAGGTGTCCCAAATGCCTCCTGATCCGGTGGGTCGGCCTGTCCTTGGTGCGGAGGTGGCCGCTCGACCGGCTGCTGTCCTCCCGAGCTGGAGGTGTGTCCCTACGTCACAGGAAGGAAAAAAAAAAAAGAAAAAGAAAGAAAGAAAGAAAGAAGGAAGGAAAGAACGAACGAACGCACACCTCCTACCGTAACGCCGGCAGTAGACCTGCAGGATGGGCGGGGCACCGTCACACAGATGAACCGTCGCGTCAGAGCTGGAGAGAAGAAGCCAGTAATGGAGTAAACTGGCCGATAATGGCGCAATTAGCGATAATGTATCAGAGAAGATCTCCAAAACGCGGTCGCAGCAGCAGCACAGTGGACAGAGTGAAGCAGAAATAGCAGAGTGAAATAAAAATAAATAAATAGCAGTATGTATGTGCAAAATATAAAAATAGAAATACTTTATTTATATACAGAGACCACGTGACAGCTATGTTGAAAAACTTCCCAATAATGTCTTTAACGAATAATGTAAACATATCTAATCTCTGTGATAATGATAATACAGAACAAGGATTTATATTGAGAAATAAAGAATTATATGACGATACAGCAGAAGTTGAAAAAAACATTCATTTGGCTCTTCATTTTTGATATCACACGAAATTATAGCTTTTCCAAAACCGTAACACATAATCGGTGGCACGCTACTACAAAATTGGCAGAGTTATTACAATAATGAGAAAATATCACAAGTAGAAAAAATGGAAAAATTCAACTCCATCAAAAATATAATAAATCTGACAATAATGTAAAAAGACTTCCAAATAATGTCTTAAACCTATAACGTAATCATCTCTAATCTCTGGGATAATAATAAAACAGAATCAGGATTTATATTGACAAATAAAGAATTATATGACGATACAGCAGAAGTTGAAAAAAACATTATAATATAACAATAATAATAACAATAATAATGACACCAGCATCCATGGATGACAAAAATACTTTATTCACCTCTTATCAAACAATGCCGTTGAGCACAACCCTCTTTGCATAGTTGTTTTATTCAACAATGGTCCTCGATACAAAAGGCGGATAGTGGTCAAAGAGCCCAACTTACAGGTACCAATACAAGTTTAAGCGCTAAAACAGAAAAACCCCAAATAAATAAAAATCTACTTACAGTCTCAACATGTCCTCATTAAATAGTATAAAAGGTTAAAATCAAAGTTGATTCCTAGGAAAGTACAGCTGCCCGCCCACTCTGATCTACAGGCTTTAGATAGCACACAGCTTGTTATGTAGTTAAATGAACTATTGTTCATACTAATGAATATAAACTATCTGCATTTAAGGTATTTACATGTTGTTCACACATTTGCACAAGACACAATTGGAACTAATGGATGCCACAGAAGCCTGAAATGATCTCAACTCACAACACACTGAGGAACATTCAATGGTCAACAGATAGGCACTGGGTTAGTGGATTGGCCGAGGGAGAGTGTGTCGTGCCACACCCCCTTGGAGCCAGTAATGGTGCGTGCGTGCGTGCGTGTGTGTGTGCAAGCAATTGTTGTATGAAACTCAGACAGAAGTTTCAGCCGGAAGGCACAGACATATGAATATACTGTCAGTAGGTTTGCACACTTATTGTAGATGAGATGAGTGTCTGCAGCAGACGGTGGGAATACTGGTCTCCAGTGTCCGACTTGTAGTGGTTTGCCGTTTTCACATTAAGGTTTGATTTTCCACAGCTGGAGATGAAACAAGACACTTTCATTAGAGAAAGAGGTTCATAGGTGTCATCCATTTAGTTCTGTCTTCTTGCGACGTCACAGAAACCAAGCAAGTTGCTTTTTTTTTTTACATTAAGACGAAGGCGCCCACTCACTCTGATGTTGAAGCCGAGCAGGTCGCTGACCACAGCAGACACGGCCGACAAGATGACCACTCTGGTGATGTTGTAGATCAGAGGGTTCACCGTCAGACCCAGCAGTCTGAAAGGAGTATCCAGCTCCTGGTGACGGCAAGTGGGAATCAAAGACAGAATTAATGAGGGATTCAAGGTCACTGGTAAAAACATTACATATGCTTATTGCAATACAGTCAAATTGATTTTGTACGTCTCAGCATGAAAGTAATTAGCGATGTCTTGAGGTAATCTGAAGTCACATATCAAAGGTAATTAAATAGAGATAACAAAGTCACTTTTAATTGTAATTCAATTATAACTCTGTGATTCAGATTCAGACGGTTTGTTCTCCATGGAAAACTGATTACTGGTCAAGGAAAGTGACCACAGTTGGAGACGTTTTGTTAACCTTAATTTGTGTTGCAAAGTGCCATTGGTTATACAGTAAAGTATAAATATGGGTGACCTAGTATAAATCCTATTATTACACGATTTGGCTCTGTTTCCAGGCAAAAAAACAGACTGTACAAAACCCCTAAAAATATCTCCTTCATTATATTTTGACTAAATTAAAATACTGTGAATATTCTGAACACACATTTTATACTTGGAAACAATTAGGAAGGAGAAGTTTTGGCTCAGCTGACAACTAAAAACTGTGTGATCGAATACAACAGGACGATTTCATGTTCAACTGTAAAATCCAGGCTGCAAAAAACTGAGCGGCCAAACACGTGCTTACCTTCATCAGTTTTGTAGCAAGTTTCAAAACATTGTTCACTATGCTGAGCTCCTCCTTCTTATTGGGCTTTTTCTCCATCTTGAGATACAAGTTGATCTGCAACCAAGACGATTTACATGCTGTTAACCGTTGGATTAAGACCTAGTAAGTTATTTAAAACTGGAATGAATTACATTCGATACTATATAATGAAACGTCAAAGTGTCGCTCATGGTGCTGACAGTGTTCTGCGGCCACGGGTTAACGTTACCTGCTCAGTGAGAAGCACCGAGGAGTTGCTGTATTTGCAGTTGGTCTCCGAGCCCAGAGTGGCCAGCCGTAACAAGAAGAGGATGAGGGAGGAGCCCCACACCATCAGCTCCCAGTTAGCCTGAGAGTCCAGGAAAGTCTTGTGGCTGCGCAGTAGCTGAAGACAGACAAAAGCAGCAGTACAGAAAATATTCAGTATTAGGTTGTATGATCAGATGCATTAGACTCACATTATTTGCACAGCATTATTTAATCCGTATTGACTGACCTGGGCACAAATGATGAACGAAATGGAAAGTGCCAGAAGGAAGATAGTGGAGACAATGACATCAACGGATCGCTGCGGCCCTCGTCTCTGCAACGAACGAGCAACTCAGTGATTACACCATTACACACAAAAGACCAAGTCCATGCCTGCCAGCCTTCTAGTGGTAAAACAACATACTGTCAAAAACGAACAGGAGAGTGTTAAAAAAGATAGAAAATACAAACCCTGAGAAAAGAGCGAAGAGACAACCACATCTTTATGTTCTGGACTTTCTTCAGCCTGAAATGAGGAATCTCAGATTTCTTGGCCTTGCGAGCTGAAGTGAGGTGGCTGAAGTACTTGGCAAATAAAAGTCTCTGGTGGGGGAAACATGGACACATACAGTCAGCGGAATTCAGCAGCAAAGAAGCAAGCAGGTGATCATGTCGTCTGTTGTACTACCTGCCAAGTGCCACTAGAGGGCAGACCAGATAAGCGCGAGTAAATAAAAAGGTGCATCGGTGTAGATGTGTCTGACACAATCTGGATTAAGTACAGTAATACTTCATAATAATACACAACACAACATGTCCAACCACACATGGCATATATTGTTATCTTTAAATTTTATTTTTTTCATGGCTTGACAAGAAAATATCTGTATATGAATTGAGGAAAAAAATATGTTAGTGAGCCCTAGTAAATTCAAAAGCTCATTGTGCAAACTGAAAAAAACAACACTAATGGATTTTGTCACTCCTTTTTCTATTTGGGATAATTAATAATGATAATTTGGCACAGCAGTTCCCATAATGCTTTGGGGGTATGCAAGGAGTAAGTATAATACTAACATGGAGTTAGAGGGCTAGAGTTTTTCAGCCTGTATTTCTTTACATTTAGAAAGTTTGGACCATGAAAAGTCGTGACAGGATACTTATAAGAAATAACCGTTTGTGCTGTAACAATGGATACAGTCTACAAATAATGTAACTTTTGGCAAAACAGAAAACCTCAACATGGGAGGACTTATGACTCTGTGGTAAAGAGGAGCAGAAGATGTAACTACTCAGATTGTTATTTTTCTTGCTTCTATCACAAAAGCCACAGGGGAGCGGCATAACTGGTTAAAATAAAGAGCAGAAGAATTGTTCAGACCCCACAGAGCAACTGCTCACCTGCTTGTACGTTCTCTCGGCCACGCACATCATGAAGAAGAACAGTCCGGTGAGGCAGACTCTTTGCACCGTTGTGATGAAGAAAAAGGCGTAGGCCTGGACGTTGGGCGGCCCGACCACCGTTTCTGCCAGCCCCGTCAGGGACAGGGAGCCGAGGCTCGACATGTCCAGGTGCTGAGCCAAGCAGAAGGCAAACGGCAGCAGTGCCAGGCTGGCGGTCATGAGCCCACCGAGGATGAGGTAGCCCATCCCCTGCTCCACCAACTTCACCTGTTAACAGTAGACGAGAGAGAGAGAGGAGACATCTAGTTATCCTGCAACATTTATAGGCTGATAAACGCTTCAGCAACTCAGTTTCTCTTGACTGCCTACTCAGTCAGACAACATTGTTTTATTAAATCAACACAGACGAGTGATCGTGCATGTTTCATAGCTAAATGTTAAACAGATTGAGAATATCATTTTTTTTTTGATCTTTGCCATCGTGTCAAATGTGGCATCAGATTTAAACCCTGCCACTGAAGATGGCTCTACTTCTTACAACAAGTGTGTACTTTATCAGATGTAGTATTTGTTTTTGTATATAGTATTTCAATTTTGTCTTATTTACCCTAGATTCTGTTTTCTATTGTTTCTTTCTTGTCACATTTTCCCCCTGTACACTTCTGTGCTGCTGTTTTAATTCAGAATTTTCCACTATGGGGACGATAAACCAAAATATCTAAATATATGTACTACTGGTCTTTCCTGTTTGAGACACTTGTATTTTGCTACACACAAACTGTTCATGCTTGTATGTCCAAAACAAATGCCAACAAAAAATAGGGAAACGTGTACCCGTGTGAGGATGATGCCGCTGATCTCCAACACAGACATGTCTGCCTTCTTACAATCGCCCTGCTCCCATATTATGGCACTGACGCGGTCCTTGGATGGGTGACACGCCTGAAGCCAGGACATCTGGCTCTAAAACAAAAAAAGATGACATACAACCTCCTGTTAGCTGATGGCTTATAATGTGCTGAGGTATATATGTATGTATGTATGAATGTGATTATTTTGCTTGAGCTAAATTGAGCTGGAGCAATTAGTCAATTAACCACAAGGTCAATCCACAGAAAATTAGTGTATTTATATTTAAACAATTATTTTCAGTAACTTTTTACATTAAAAGAAACCCAAAACGTTTTCTAGCTTTGATGTTTTCTATCACACGTGACTGGTTAACTGCCTTTTGGATGTTTGGATTTAGGTCAGACAAAACTATTACTTGATCAATAAAGAAAACTCATTGGCAGATTAATCAATAGGAAAATAGTTGTTGCAGCTGCAGTTATAAACAAAAGTCAACATGAATTCCACTATGTCTTGTGTCGGACTACTGTTACAGACATTAGTTATTTATTGCCACCAACATGTTGACTCATTAATTTCTTTTCCTTAAAACCAGTATTAAAAAACATATGGCGATCTTACTCCGGTGATTCCCTGCTGTAGACTCTCATCGTCGCTGCTCACAGTGGTGGTCTGTGGCAGGGCCAGGCCGGCGTTGTACCTCCCGTTGCCCTCGCTGTCACTGCTCCCCGTGGTGACGGAGTCGGGCCCCTGGAGAAGCTCCTCCCACAATGTGTCATCGGTGTCGGAGGCGGGACGGGAGCACACGCTCGGCCGGAGACGCTCCACCTCTCGAGGCTTCGCCTTTGGGGAGGCTCCACTCCCTTCCTGCTCTCAAATCAAACAGCACGTAGACTTTTGTTGTTGTTGTTGTTGTATGATTGACCTGAACTTGAATCACAGCGAGACATTAAGTTTACCTGAGGTCTTAGTGTCGGTTTGGGGTTAGAATTTGGGTTTCTCTTCCGAACAGAAGACAAGGGTGCAGACGTCGGATAAGTTGCAGCAGGTTGTCTCTCCGGATGATCTGGTGGGTGAATCTTTTCAACCGGTTGTACCCCCTCCTCTTCCTCACTGGAGAGCTCGTCAGACGCCCCAAATCCTGACTTTCGTTTGCTCTGTGAGAGAACATAAAGACACAAATACAATACAGAATATCTTACTCCCTGTCAAAGCATAAACACATACATATCCACTTAGTCTTAATCTTAAATGTTCTTTCCTGAATGACATTTAGAGTTCTCTCCCAATGCTGCTCATATGAGAGCTTGTAACAGAGCTTTTGTTTTTCTAGCCCCCAAATTTTTGAACCCTCTGCCCATTGATCTTAGACAGACTAAGTCTCTGGTTTCTTTTAAATCCCTTCTTAAAACTTTTCCTTCTGCGGAAGCTTATGTAAATGGATGACATTTGGTCATATTTACACAGACTAATCCCATTTATTAATTTATTTAATCTTAGCTATTTCCTGTAGCAATATTTCTATTTCTCTGCTCATGTTCCATCGGCGTTCCATTACTGGATTGGTGTCATTAATCTGCTAATGTTGGGACACATTCAGTTAAGACTAAACCTGCATTCCGACAAAAAAATACTTGAATTAAAAATCAATTCAGCCGCTTAACTTTTAGCTGTGACTACTGTACCAAAACATTTATTATACACTTATTGATGGCCGTTTAAAATTTTTGAAACGGCACAGAGTGCAGCTGAGAATGAGAATCCTCTGTACCCTCCTCTCCTCATTTCCGTATAATCGTTGGCTTTCTTCCAACGGCCAGGGCCCCTGCTGTTGTTGGTCCGCTCTGTCGTTCTTCTCATCTGATTTTTTCAGAACTCTGCCCTTCCTCGGCCTGACGGACACAGAACAGACATAACGATCAAAGACTAGAGGTGGTGGAAATGCAGCAGGTACCGTCGAAAAAACCCCCCCCACAGGAGTGAGGGCATCCAAACAGGCTTTACTGCATGTCACAGGAACGGTCTTTGGGTCAATATGTGTGTGTGCATGTGTAGGTTTATGTTTGCGCCAGAAGGTGAGAGTGTTAGTGCAAGCAAATGAGTGTGTGTGCAGTGCCTAACAATGAGGAAAGCACCTCCGTCTGCGCGCAGGGCTGGTGGTGCTGCTGGCAGCTGGACTGCCCGAGGGCCACCGGCTGGACTCCGTCGACACAATCTGGCAGTGCACGGTGCCCAGCAGCAGCATCAGACAAATGGGTCCAAACACCTCGCTGGCACTCGCCCCGGGGACCTCCACGTACAGCACCACTGCCGCCACTGAGGGGAGCAAAGCATTTGGCAAAGGCAAACAAAACGGTCTCTTAGGGGAGACATTATAACGGAACGCTCACTAATGAGGTTCTTTCTGTCTGTTGCTCAGGTGCAACAGGGCGCAAACGTGCCAAGAAATGGAGACACTGGACTCAGGCTGTAGGAATGGATTTGAACAGAAGTCAAACTGCAAAAAGTGAAAGTGTATTTCAAGAGTTTCAAGAGAGCCACACCAGTATTGTTTTTGATTAAACAAGTACACAAACAATAAGTCTTTTAAAGAAAGGAGCCACAGTGCATTAAGTCTGCGGAGTCTCTTTTTAAGTTGGTGCATGTCATCCCTGATAATTTG